>NW_028270145.1:88737121-89050246 GCF_037043375.1 Chiloscyllium plagiosum | reverse complement strand
ACAGCCCCTTCGGCCCTCTAAGCCTGCACTGCCACATTTTGCTCTTCCATGCTGAAACTGTCTTCACTTACAGGATCCATATCCCACTATCTCCTTCCTATTCATGTATTCATCCAGGTGCTTCTTGAATGTTGCTATAGTACCTGTTCCACTATCTCCTCTGGCAATGCGTTCCAGGCTCTCATCACTCCTTACATGAAAAACTTGCCTTGTACATCTCTTTTAAACATCCCCCCTCACACCATGAACCTGTATCCCCTAGTAATTGATCCCTCCACACTGGGAAAAGCCTCATAATTTCCACTTTATCTATGCAATTCACAACCATATAAACTTCTATTAGTTCACCCCTCCACCTCCTCCGTTCCAGAGAAAACAAACCGAGTCTACTCAAACTTCCTTCATTGGTAAAATCCCCCTAACCAGGCAACATCCTAGTAAACCTTTTCTGTTTCCTCTCCAAAGTATCTTTCTGGTAGTGTGGTGACCAGAACTGTACACAATATTCCCAAGTGTGGCCTAAATAAAGTTCTTTAAAGCTGTAGCATAACTTGTCTATCCTTATTCTGGATAAGTGGTGCAGGAAGAGCACAGCAGTTCAGGCAGCATCCAAGGAGCTTCGAAATCGACGTTTCGGGCAAAAGCCCTTCATCCTGATGAAGGGCTTTTGCCCGAAACGTCGATTTCGAAGCTCCTTGGATGCTGCCTGAACTGCTGTGCTCTTCCCGCACCACTAATCCAGAATCTGGTTTCCAGCATCTGCAGTCATTGTTTTTACCTTGTCTATCCTTATACTCAGTGCCCCTTTCTCAAAAGGTTGTGCATCTGTGGAATTCATTGCCCGAGAGTACGGTGGACACCAAGACACTGAATAAATTTAAGGAGAAGATAGGCAGATTGTTAATTAGTAAGAAGTTGAAGTGTTATGGGGAATGGCAAGGAAAATGGAGTTGAGGCCAGGATGAGATCAACCACAATCATATTTATCTGTGATGCAGGCTTGAATGGCTAAATTGCCTTTCCAGCTCCCAGTTCTTATGTTCTTACTAGTAATATTGGCACATCATTTACCCTCTGCCTTTAGAGAGGAGAAGAACACTTTCTTTTTAACACATCTGCAGGGAAAGGAATTCCATTTTGAGGTGTCCTCTCATTCTCCCTTGGCATGAACAGCACTCATCTCTCCCACTAAAGCTGCTGCTGAGTGTCATCTTGAGTACTCCAATGGGCCCTTCTGCTGTTGTGTGCCATCTTCTAACCCTAACTGGACTCCAGATTCAGAGATAGTTCACAAGAGCCACCCCTTAAGCATGAGCAGACAGCAGACCCTTGACACAGGCTGGAGTGGTGCCAGAAATCACTCAGATGCCCATTAACTTTATAAGTCCACAAGATTACTATCAAAGTCTCAGCTAAAATAAGTGAATCACACAGAAGGAAGAGAATTAAATTTTAATCAGTACCATTCCTGTTTTGGGAGCTTCTGGGGAGCAGTCTCTGCTTCTTGAAAGCTGCCAATTAACTTTTATTACATATGTAAAATGGCGATCACTCTCAGTAACAAAGATGCAAACTCTTGCTGAAACTAAACTTGCAGTGAACTGTATCAAATTATTACTTTGCACGAGTCAGTTATTAGCTTAAGTAGTTTTAACAAGAATTATAACTTACTCTATAAAGAACTTTTAACATTAAAAAAAATCCCAAGCTATTTCACAGAGACACAGGATGGATGTTGGACCCATTTTTGGTGACATTATTAAAATTAGCTGAAAGCACAATCAAATGGATGTTTTAATAATAGTGTTAACAGAGGAGCAAAAGACAAAGAGGCAGGAGAATTCCTAAATGGAATTCCAGAGTGATCCATGGCCTTTAAAAGTAATGAGAGATGTGGGATAAATGCACAAGATGAATGGAGAACCAGGAAAGAGACTTATTGAAAAGGGAATCACAACTTTCAATGGAATCAGAGGACAAACAATTGATGTCACAAACTCTGAGATAGTAATGGCAGCTGTGAAGTAGAGATTCTGACTTGACTATTTTGCAGTTGGCTGCGAGTGCCCTTGAAATACACTTTTGTTTTTGTTTGTGAGCACAACATAATTTATTGAGCTCTGAGGCCTATTTGCTAAGACCAAAAGAAAACCTGCAAGATTGTAGGTGTCTTAATTGATTTTTGTGCCTGAATCCCCATCAGAATAGAAAAGTACTCGTGGTAGGGGACTCGATAGTTAGGGAAATCAACAGGAGATTTTGTGGTCAGGATCGGGATTCCCGGAAGGTATGTTGCCTCCCTGGTGCCAGGATCCGGGAGGTCTCCAATTGGGTGTATAAGGTTCTAAAAGGGAAGGAAATGTGTTGCTGGAAAAGCGCAGCAGGTCAGGCAGCATCCAGGGAACAGGAGAATCGACGTTTCGGGCATAAGCCCTTCTTCAGGAATGGGGAAAGTTTGTCCAGCAGGCTAAGATAAAAGGTAGGGAGGAGGGACTTGGGGGAGGGGCGTTGGAAATGTGATAGGTGGAAAGAGGATAAGGTGAGGGTGATAGGTCAGACTGGGGTGGGGGCGGAGAGGTCGGGAAGAAGATCTCAGGTTAGGAAGGCAGTGCTGAATTTGATGGATTTGACTGAGACAGGGTGGGGGGAGGGGAAATGAGGAAACTGGTGAAATCTGAGTTCATCCCTTGTGGTTGGAGGGTTCCTAGCCGGAAGATGAGGCGTTCTTCCTCCAACCGTCGTTTTGTTGTGGTCTGACGATGGAGGAGTCCAAAGACCTGCATATCCTTGGTGGAGTGGGAGGGGGAATTGAAATGTTGAGCTACAGGGTGGTTGGGTTGGTTGGTCCGGGTGTCCCAGAGGTGTTCTCTGAAATGCTCCGCAAGTAGCCGGCCTGTCTCCCCAATATTGAGGAGGCCCTCCCTTCCCCTATCAGCATTCCGTAAAGACCATTCCCTCCGTGACTCCCTCGTCAGATCCACACCCCCCACCAACCCAACCTCCACTCCCGGCACCTTCCCCTGCAACCGCAGGAGGTGCAAGACTTGCGCCCACAACTCCCCCCTCAACTCCCTCCAAGGCCCCAACGGAAACTTCCATATCCGCCACAGATTCACCTGCACCTCCACACATATCATCTATTGCATCCTCTGCACCCGATGTGGCCTCCTCTATATTGGGGAGACAGGCCGGCTACTTGCGGAGCGTTTCAGAGAACACCTCTGGGACACCCGGACCAACCAACCCAACCACCCTGTAGCTCAACATTTCAATTCCCCCTCCCACTCCACCAAGGATATGCAGGTCTTTGGACTCCTCCATCGTCAGACCACAACAAAACGACGGTTGGAGGAAGAACGCCTCATCTTCCGGCTAGGAACCCTCCAACCACAAGGGATGAACTCGGATTTCACCAGTTTCCTCATTTCCCCTCCCCCCACCCTGTCTCAGTCAAATCCATCAAATTCAGCACCGCCTTCCTAACCTGAGATCTTCTTCCCGACCTCTCCGCCCCCACCCCAGTCTGACCTAACACACTCACCTTGACCTCTTTCCACCTATCACATTTCCGACCCCCCTCCCCCAAGTCCCTCCTCCCTACCTTTTATCTTAGCCTGCTGGACAAACTTTCCCCATTCCTGAAGAAGGGCTTATGCCCGAAACGTCGATTCTCCTGTTCCCTGGATGCTGCCTGACCTGCTGCGCTTTTCCAGCAACACATTTCCAGCTCTGATCTCCAGCATCTGCAGACCTCACTTTCTCCTCTAAAAGGGAAGGGCAAACAGCCAGAAATCATGATACATATTGGCACTAATGATATAGCCAGGAAAAGGATCGAGGATATAAAAAGTGATTTCAGGGAGTTAGGATGGAAGCTGCAAAGCAGGACGAACAGAGTAGTGTTCTCTAGTTTACTACCGGTGCCACGAGATAGCGAGGTGAGGAACATGGAGCAGGCGCAGCTTAACACGTGGCTGCACAGCTGGTGTAGGAGGGAGGGCTTCAGATATGTAGATAATTGGGATTCTTCCTGGGGAAAGTGGGACCTGTACAAGAGGGAAGGGTTGCATCTGAACTGGAAGGGAACCAATGTCCTGGGTGGAAGGTTTGCTCGAGTAGTTCGAGAGGGTTTAAACTAGTATGGCGGGGGGGGGGGGGGGGGGTGGGAACCTGAGCTGTATACCGGAGATGAGAGTTGATGCAGATGAGGCAATAGCAAGGGGTAGACCAGTTATTGGGAAGGATTTTCCTGGGAAGGAACCAAGGGATCAGTTAAAGTGTATTTGCTTTAATGCAAGGAATATCAGGAATAAAAGTGATGAACTTAGAACATGGATCAGTACCTGGTGCTATGATGTTGTGACCATAACAGAGACATGGGTTTCTCAGGGGCAGGAATGGTTGTTGGATGTTCCAGGGGTTAGAGCATTTAAAAAGAATAGGGAGGGGGGAAAAAGAGGAGGGGGTGTAGCACTACTAATCAGAGAGGGTATAACAGCAACAGAGGCTTCCATTGTCGAGGAAGATCTGCCTATCGAGTCAGTATGGGTGGAAATTAGGAACAGCAAGGGAGCAGTCACCTCGTTAGGGGTTTACTACAGGCCCCCCAATAGCAGCAGGGAGATGGAAGAAAGCATAGGTCGGCAGATTTTGGAAAAGTGTGGACGTAGTCGGGTTGTTGTAATGGGAGACTTTAACTTTCCCAATATTGATTGGAACCTCCTTTGAGCAGAAGATTTGAATGGAGCTATTTTTGTAAGGTGTGTTCAGGAGGGTTTCCTAACTCAGTACGTTGACAGGCCAACGAGGGTAGAGGCCATTCTAGACTTGGTGCTCGGAAACGAGCCGGGGCAGGTATCAGATCTTGTGGTGGGAGAGCATTTTGGTGATAGTGACCACAACTGCCTCACATTCCACATAGCTATGGAGAAGGAGAGGATTAGGCAAAATGAGAGGATATTTAATTGGGGAAGAGGAAACTATGATGCGATTAGACATGAGTTAGGAAGCATGGATTGGGAGCAATTGTTCCATGGTAAAGGCACTATAGACATGTGGAGACTGTTTAAGGAACAGTTGTTGCAAGTGATGAATAAATATGTCCCTCTGAGACAGGCAAGAAGGGGTAAGATAAAGGAACCTTGGATGACGAGAGCGGTGGAGCTTCTCATCAAAAGGAAAAAGGTAACTTACATAAGGTGGAGGAAGCTAGAGTCAAGCTCAGCTCTAGAAGATTCCTGAAGAAGGGCTTATGCCCGAAACCTCGATTCTCCTGTTCCCTGGATGCTGCCTGACCTGCTGCGCTTTTCCAGCAACACATTTTCAGCTCTAGAGGAATACAGGCAGGCAAGGAAGGAGCTCAAAAATGGTCTGAGGAGAGCCAGGAGGGGACACGAGAAAGGCTTGGCAGAACGGATTAGGGAGAACACAAAGGCATTTTACACTTATGTGAGGAATAAGAGAATGGTCAAAGAAAGAGTAGGGCCAATCAGGAATAGCATAGGGAATTTGTGTGTGGAGTCTGAGGAGGTAGGGGAAGCCCTAAATGAGTTTTTTGCTTCTGTCTTTATGAAAGAAATGAACTTTGTAGTGAATTAAACCTTTGAAGAGCAGGTGTGCATGCTGGAATGGATAGAGATAGAGGAAGCTGATGTGCTGAAAATTTTGTCAAACATTAAGATTGACAAGTCGCCAGGCCCGGACCAGCTTTGTCCTTGGCTGCTATGGAAAACGAGAAATGCAATTGCTTCGTCACTTGCGAAAATCTTTGCATCCTTGCTCTCCATCGGAGTCGTACCTGAGGACTGGAGAGAGGCAAATGTAATTCCTCTGTTCAAGAAAGGAAATAGGGAAATCCCTGGCAAATACAGACCAGTAAGTCTGACGTCTGTCGTCTGCAAGGTGTTAGAAAGGATTCTGAAGGATAGGATTTATGACCATCTGGATGAGCATTGTTTGATTAAATGCAGTCAACACGGCTTTGTGAGGGGCAGGTCATGCCTCACAAAGCTTATCGAGTTCTTTGAGGATGCGACTAGAAAAGTTGATGAGGGTCGAGCTGTGGATGTTGGGTATATGGACTTCAGCAAGGCATTTGATAAGGTTCCCCATGGTAGGCTCATTCAGAAGGTCAGGAGGAATGGGATACAGGGGAACGTAGCTGTCTGGATACAGAATTGGCTGGCCAACAGAAGACAGCGAGTGGTAGTAGAAGGAAAATATTCTGCCTGGAAGTCTGTGGTGAGTGGTGTTCCACAGGGCTCTGTCCTTGCGCCTCTACTGTTTGTAATTTTTATTAATGACTTGGATGAGGGGATTGAAGGATGGGTCAGCAAGTTTGCAGACGACACAAAGGTTGGAGGTGTCGTTGATAGTATAGAGGGCTATTGTAGGCTGCAGCGGGACATTGACAGGATGCAGAGATGAGCTGAGAGGTGGCAGATGGGGTTCAACCTGGATAAATGCGAAGTGATGCATTTTGGAAGGTCGAATTTGAAAGCTGAGTACAGGATTAAGGATAGGATTCTTGGCAGTGTGGAGGAACAGAGGGATCTTGGTGTGCAGGTACATAGATCCCTTAAAATGGCCACCCAAGTGGACAGGGTTATTAAGAAAGCATATGGTGTTTTGGCTTTCATTAACAGGGGGATTGAGTTTAAGAGTCATGAGATCTTGTTGCAGCTCTATAAAACTTTGGTTAGACCGCACTTGGAATACTGCGTCCAGTTCTGGTCGCCCTATTATAGGAAAGATGTGGATGCTTTGGAGAGGGTTCAGAGGAGGTTTACCAGGATGCTGCCTGGACTGGAGGGCTTATCTTATGAAGAGAGGTTGACTGAGCTCGGACATTGTTCATTGGAGAAAAGGAGGAGGAGAGGGGACCTAATTGAGGTATACAAAGTAATGAGAGGCATAGATAGAGTTGATAGCCAGAGACTATTTCCCAGGGCAGAAATGCTAACACGAGGGGTCATAGTTTTAAGCTGGTTGGAGGAAAGTATAGAGGGGATGTCAGAGGCGGGTTCTTTACACGGACAGTTGTGAGAGCATGGAATGCGTTGCCAGCAGCAGTTGTGGAAGCAAGGTCATTGGGGACATTTAAGAGACTACTGGACATGCATATCGTCACAGAAATTTGATGGTGCCTACATGAGGATCAGTGGTCGGCACAACATCGTGGGCTGAAGGGCCTGTTCTGTGCTGTACTGTTCTACGTCTATGTTCTATTTGAACTTCCACACTTCTCAATTCTGGAGTTATTACCAAGTGTGTGAAGCATTAAAACTGAGCTACAACAGAAAGATATTTGGAAAGCTGAGAATGACTGAGTTTTAGAGACAGTAATAAGAAGAATGAAGAAGGAAAATGTTACACTTATTTATACCAAAGAACTTGTGAAAAATTCAGTGGTAGATGGTCAAAGATAAGGCTGAATATCGGTCATGTTACAGAGGTTAAAATACATGTTCCGAGTAATGGAGAGAATATATATATATATTAGGAAACTCAGTCTGGCACTGGAATGGATACTAAGATTTGAAATGTTACACATCACCTGATAGAATGGCTCAAATGGAGTGACAAAGGAACTGATAAGCACATAGAATCTAAGGTGACAGATAAAGGTGATGGTTTCAATTTGGTTAGATGAAGCAACAATACCTCAAAGACTGGAGGCGGCACAGTGGCTCAGTGGTTAGCACTGCTGCCTCACAGCACCAGAGTCCCAGGTTTGATTCCAGCCTCGGATGACTGTCTATGTGGAGTTTGCACATTCTCCCTGTGTCTCTGTGGGTTTCCTCCGGGTGCTCTGGTTTCCTCCCACAGTCCAAAAATGTGTGGGGCAGGTGAATTGGCCATGTCGGAGGGAATTGGGTCTGGGGGGGGTTACTCTTCCGAGGGTCGGTGTGGACTTGTTGGGCTAAAGGGTCTGTTTCCACACTGTAGGGAATCTAATCTAATATAATCTGGATGACAAGCAAACCTGACAGAAACAGTGGAGGTCAAAGGCGAAGGAGAACAGGTAGAGCTGCACGTCTTCAAGCAGGTTTCCAGTTTGTACATCAGCAATCAGTAACACACAGATGACAAAAAGAAGGGGGATAGTGATAAATCCATCAGGGACTCAAACAGTGGTGCATGCTGGAAAGGAAAGAAACTATTGAGAGTGAATCTCTGTCAGGTAAGTAATGTAGAACAGAACCAATGACACTGGAGATATTAGAAAGGCTTTAGAGCAGGATGGTTTTGTCAAAAGTTCAAGGAAGTTGAAGAGGAATCTTGACAAATAACCATGATACCTCTGATGCAAAAATATTGGGCAGAGTCTCATGTTCTCCATGGTGGTGGGCTTGGAGGTGGAAAGGGCAAGTTAATTAAATAGGAATGTGGCATACCTGAGTCAACTTTCACTTCTGTCAGAATTAATTTCTGTAAAGGAAGGCCTATGGTCATCCTGCCATCCCCAATGCTAAAGAAGTCCCTTAAATGACCAACTAATGAACAGTTAAGGGCCTCATCCCGTTGCTGCTAGTATTAATCCAATAGCAGGAGGGGCTGTTACAAAGTAGTGTGCAGAGCGGCAGCTATTCAGGAGGGGTGGCGGGAGGTTACCGATAGCAACTGTGCAGTCCATGCCACTAATGTCCCATACCCCTCTCCGCGTGACCCTCATCTCATGAAACCCACTTCCTTACCACTTCACTCTACTTACTTGGTGCCTGGGTCACTCTGCACACCTGGGACTCCAGCAACTATCCTTCCAGCAGCATCCCCAGCCTCCCCCACGGCATTGCTGAACTTGGGCTGCTGATCAGCTGACCCAGGATGGGCCAGCACCTTTGCATCATCAAGACTTCTGTCCCTGGATCCTATATCTGTGGAACGGACTGCTTCTCACCTGCTTGGCTTGTGGTTCAGTGGGACTTCCCTGAAAGAGGAGAAAGTGAGGACTGCAGATTCTGGAGATCAGAGCTGAAAATGTGTTGCTGGAAAAGTGCAGCAGGTCAGGCAGCATCCAAGGAGCAGGAGAATCGACGGTTCAGGCATGAGCCCGAAGAATGCATTCTTGAAGAAGGGCTCATGCCCGAAATGTCGATTTTCCTGCTCCTTGGTTGCTGCCTGACCTGCTGCGCTTTTCCAGCAACACATTTTCAGCTTCCCTGAAAGAGGCAATGCAAGACAATCAGTGGCTGTCCAATGGTAGGCAAGACCCCTCTGATGCCCCAATAAAATTCTGCCCTTTATATCTTGAAAGATTTTCAGTCATCTGTGGCCATATTGATTTTAAGATTCATATCGTTGTTGTGAGATTTTTCTTTATTGAACTTTATACTTCCCTGTTGATCATAGCCGGAATAATATGTTGCATTTGGAATGGATTTTGCAATGTGATCTCAGTGCAAAAAGGGAATAATTTAATGAATAATCAGTGTGAATTTCAAAAGATATGTTTGCCTTCAAGCTTTAAGACTGAGGCATTCTGTCCTAGCTTAGTGGGAGTTTGAAGAAAACTGTCTTGTTCAGTTTATCATGCTTGAACTCAGCCAACCAGTGGATTAATGATGAAGAATCTTGTGCTTTAGACTAATATTCCTTTAATAGAAGAAGAATGTAATATGATAAGTGCAGTGTGTGTTTGTATGTTGGGTATGGGGGAATGAGTGGTCAGAGGCAGAAAAGGAATGCAAAAATATCTTGTTGTCCACAGGATTTGTGTTATGTTGTTCTAAAATGGAAATTTATGATTGTTGTCAATTTTAGTTAATACTAATGTATAAGAGAGAAAGACAGGGATTTTCATTTCAAAGCTGAACACGTTTGTGTTGTTTGGCTTGTGCATTTTAATCGAAGATGGCTGTAAATTTACTGATGTGTGGATGAGATATCTGTTCTGAAACAACCTACTTCAGTGCATTCTGTGGTTATCAAACCTCATTGTTTCAGAATGTTTCAAAATTTCAAAATGGTTATTTTAGAAAATTGTAGTATACTCCATTGCCACTAATCAATAGTGTAAAACAAGTACTAACAGAACAAAATGCATAATTGTCCTCTTGTTCTATTATTTCTGTTACCTTTTAGATTAACTGACCTTAACATGAATAATGTAAAATGCTCTGAAACCGAGAAATATCCTGCTGTTTTCATGACTGCTGTTTTGTTTGCCTCTCTCCTTATATTCAGTCTCTCAATGTGCATATGAAATTAATAATTTAATGTTCTAATATCATCTGTCACCTAAGCCATGATAAAATTAATAATTCATTTAACTAATATCAAACAAATACTGCAGAGTATTCATCATACTTTTACGTTTCCAAAATGTACACTCTAACTTTTAGCACCTTATTGACATTGAATGCAGCAAGGGAAATGTGACATTTTCCTTTTTTTCTCTTGTCACACTGTCTTTGCTAAAAATGTTGTTTGAGATGGTATTACAATTGGGTGAAGATTATTTTGCATACCTTGTTACAAAATCTTCTATATTAATAATGGTATGTTGAATCTATAATACTTATTACTAATTTATTCTGCTTGGAAGTGTTTCATTTAAGTAAATAATATTTTAAAGTAGTGGAACAAAGCTTCATCTGTAAACTTGTGGATCATTTCCTTAATACTTACATCTGGGATATTAATGAAGATAGTAAAGAGAAAAGGTCCCAACATTAATTTCTGTTGAACACCAAAGCTAACCACTCCAACACAATCAAACCAACAATGACTTTGTGCCTACGGATATTTAGCCAATTCTTAATCCATTACAGCAAGTCACCGTCTCTTCCTCAAGATTCCATTATTTTGAGGAGCCATCTGTGAGGTATTTTCTGAAAGTCTAAATAGACAATGTCTACTGGGTTGCCTTCCTACACTAATTTTAATCAAATCATTAAAGCATGGTCTTCTTATCTAAAAGCATGTTGAGCATCCTTGATAACAACTTTGTGAAAGATTTCATATAGGGCATTTCTTATTATATATTCAAGAGTACTATCTAATACTGAGGTAAAGCTAATGCTACCCAGTTCTGCCTTATAACCTCTTTTGAACATTGGAAATCTATTAGCATCAATACAGACTTAGAGAACAGTTCCTTATTCCTGTGAGCCAGGTAAGAATGCATTTTTGTCTAAATATAATCATATAACATTTGTTCCATTTCTTTCTAAATTTTCACCAGTGGTCTAAACCACTTTAAGCCTTTTTTTAAAATCTGACTTGATATTTTTCGCTAAAGTGTCTGCAACATCAATCACCATACACAACTTGTTCTTTTATTTCAATACTTTCTTAAGAAGACATTTAGTTTAGAGTCTCTGAAATTATCTGTTCTGCTTTATCGGTGTTTAATTGTTGCCTTTTCTCCTGCAAACAGGACCAGATCTGTCTTTCTCTCAAACCTGCTTCCCCTTGTTATGTCTACCACTCCAGAGGCTTTTCGAATCTAACTGCCTTACATGTCAGGAGCTCCTGACTCCCTTTCTGCCAAGCATATCACACACATTGTGAATTAGAATTGCTCACCTTTACAAATTTCAAGAAGAGTTGGCCTTCCCATTCAGGACAGAATCCAGACTGGTGCATCAAATCTGTCAGATGAACAGTTCTGCTTTGCTTTTGGTGGTATCAAAAGTGCTATCTTACTTTCAGGTCCATCATTTTATAAGGGTTTTGAGAGAAGAAGTCACAGTGGCATCCACATTTGACCATTTCCAGGACTAAACCTGAAAATAAATCTGGTGTTCTGTTTCCATTTGTAATTGTTTCTGGAACCCACAATATTGTAGCTGTAATGTAAAGCAAACAGCTTTTGGTGGTGCTGAAATTACATTAACTTACCTATATAATATGTTGTGTGACTTTTATTTCACCAATTTGCCAAATTTAAAGTGATAGAAGTATGAAACACTCTAATTGCAAATTCTTTATCTGTGAATATTCCTGATAATGGAGCATAATTTTGTGGAAAATGTGCTATTCACAGGAACAGAAATTCTGAAACACCTTTTTATGAAGATTGGAAGTAGTTAAATGTAGGCAATAAAGTGCAATTTCATTTCCTATGCATTGTTCATATATTGCCTCATGCCAATGCATATTTACCACAACCAAAGATATAATTTGACGTTATGAATTAAAAACAAATTAATATATTTATATATTGAAGTGTCCTTTAATGGACCCTAAATATATTAGATTAGATTAGATTAGATTACATTACAGTGTGGAAACAGGCCCTTCGGCCCAACAAGTCCACACCGACCCGCCGAAGCGAAACCCACCCATACCCCTACATTTACCCCTTACCTAACACTACGGGCAATTTAGCATGGCCAATTCACCTGACCCTGCACATCTTTTTGGACTGTGGGAGGAAACCGGAGCACCCGGAGGAAACCCACGCAGACACGGGGAGAACGTGCAAACTCCACACAGTCAGTCGCCTGAGGCGGGAATTGAACCCGGGTCTCAGGCGCTGTGAGGCAGCAGTGCTAACCACTGTGCCACCGTGCAATTTTATCATTCACGTAGACTTTATCTTAAAGGGAAGACTTATGTTTATATTTCCTTAACTTTTCTCTCCCTGGTTTGACTATTTTAGTTGTAGATAAAATTCTTTAATATCAGAACTTGTGATTTTTGTATTATTGAATTAGAGGTATTCACATCTCTGTTCTATTTACAACCACCGATAATGAAAGTCCAAAGACATATCCTGTTAGGTTTAAATGCACATCTGTTAGGGAATTAAATCTCACATAGCCATCAAAGAACTTTCACCCCTCCATTACTTTCTTTCAGAGCAGCAGTATTTATTTATTGATTCATTTGCCATCACCTACTTTTGTCACATTTTTCCCTTTCTTTTGGGACTGTAAGAACTTTTCCCTTCAGTTTGTGAATATTGCTATTAATTTCTGCTCTCAAAAAGCATACAACCGTACATTAATTTTGAAACAGGGCTGATACACTTCACACCAACACTAAAGTAGGAATATATATCACGTGTGAAGGTCTGAGCTGACTCTGAAGTACCAGGAGTCTCACTGGCTTTTGTTCATTCTAAGGTTGTACTTTGAGAATAAACTCTGCTGGATTTATAACACTTGAAATGTCAAAGCATGCAAAACATGGCTTGGGAAGACTCATCCTCTAATATTTCCTCCTCTTCTTCAGAAAGGCCATCTTCCTTACCTAACTGCGTGTCTTTCGCAAAGGGATGACAGTATGTTCAATGATGAGCAAAACTCTCTTTGAAAATCATAAATCTTCCATTAATTCATAGAATGTATACAGAGCAGGAAAAGGTTATTCGGCTTGTACTAGGTCTATGAGGAAGCTATTTATCTAATGCCATTCTCCTGCCTTCTCCCCGTCGCCCTATACATCTTTTTTTATTTAAGATAAAAAGCTGTCTCACCACACTGTCAGACAGTACATTCCAGATCTTAATTACTCACTGCATGAAAATGTTTTTCCTCATGTCTCCATTGCTTTTTTTCCCCCTCAATTGTCATAAATCTAAATCCTTTCACCAATTGGAACTATTTCTTTCTGATGACTCTTTTTAGGTCTCCTCATGAATTTAATTATTCAGGTCTATTCAGGTTTACTTCTGTCAGTGTCAACCTTAACTTCTTTTTAATCCAAGGACAACAGTCCCAACTTTTCTAATCTGTTGAAGTAACTTGAGTACTTCATCCTTGGATGTATTCCTGTGAATCTTTTCTGTATTTTCTCTCAAGTCTTTAAATCATTCCTAAAACTGGATGCAGTACTCCAGCTGATGCTGAACCAGTGGTTTTTACAAGTTAGACATTGTTTGCTTGATTTAGTATTCTATGCTTCTGGATTAGTGGTGCTGGAAGAGCACAGCAGTTCAGGCAGCATCCAACGAGCAGCAAAATCGACGTTTCGGGCAAAAGCCCTTCATCAGAAATAAAGGCAGTGAGCCTGAAGTGTGGAGAGATAAGCTAGAGGAGGGTGGGGGTGGGGAGAAAGTAGCATAGAGTACAATGGGTGAGTGGGGGAGGGGATGAAGGTGATAGGTCAGGGAGGAAAGGGTGGAGTGGATAGATGGAAAAGGAGATAGGCAGGTAGGACAAGTCCGGACAAGTTGTGGGGACAGTGCTGAGCTGGAAGTTTGGAACTAGGGTGGGTGGGGGAAGAGGAAATGAGGAAACTGTTGAAGTCCACATTGTTGCCCTGGGGTTGAAGTGTTCTGAGGCGGAAGATGAGGCGTTCTTCCTCCAGGCGTCTGGTGGTGAGGGAGCGGCGGTGGAGGATACCCAGGACCTCCATGTCCTCGGCAGAGTGGGATGGGGAGTTGAAATGTTGGGCCACGGGGTGGTGTGATTGATTGGTGCGGGTGTCCCGAAGATGTTCCCTAAAGCGCTCTGCTAGGAGGCGCCCAGTCTCCCCAATGTAGAGGAGACTGCATCAGGAGCAACGGATACAATAAATGATATTAGTGGATGTGCAAGTAAATCTTTGATGGATGTGGAAGGCTCCTTTAGGGCCTCGGATAGAGGTGAGGGAGGAGGTGTGGCACAGATTTTACAGTTCCTGCGGTGGCAGGGGAAAGTGCCAGGATGGGAGGGTGGGTTGTAGGGTGGCGTGGACCTGACCAGGTAGTCACGGAGGGAATGGAAGGCGGAAAGGGGTGGGGAGGGAAATATATCCCTGGTGGTGGGGTCTTTTTTGAGGTGGCAGAAATGTTGGTGGATGATTTGGTTTATGTGAAGATTGGTAGGATGGAAGGTGAGCACCAGGGGCGTTCTGTCCTTGTTACGGTTGGAGAGGTGTGGTCTGACGACGGAGGTGCGGGATGTGGACGAGATGCGTTGGAGGGCATCTTTAACCACGTGGGAAGGGAAATTGCGGTCTCTAAAGAAGGAGGCCATCTGGTGTGTTCTGTGGTGGAACTGGTCCTCCTGGGAGCAGATACGGCGGAGGCGGAGGAATTGGGAATACGGGATGGCATTTTTGCAAGAGGTAGGGTGGGAAGAGGTGTAATCCAGGTAGCTGTGGGAGTTGGTGGTTATGGGTGGCATGGTGGCTCTGTGGTTAGCACTGCTGTCTCAGGTTCCATTCCAGCCTCGGGCGATTGTCTGTGTGGAGCTTGCACATTCCTCCCGTATCTGTGTGGGTTTTCTCCAGGTGCTCCAATTTCCTCCCACAGTCCATAGGTGTGCAGATTAAGTGAATTGGCCATGCTAAATTGCCCATAATGCTTGGGACTGTGTAGGTTAGGTGCATTTGTCAGTGGAAATGAATAGAGTAGGGGAATGGGTCTGGGTGGGATACTCTTCAGAGGGTTGGTATAGACTTGTTGGGCCAAATGGACTGTTTCTACACTGTAGGGTTTCTATGATATCACTCAGGATGCCATATACTTTACTCAGAGTTATCTCAAACTCTCCTGCCACCTTCAATGATTTATACACACAGGTCCATTAGATTTGTGTCTCTTGTTTTATATTGACTGACATATTCTTCTGATCAAAGTGACTCACTTTGCACTTATTTAATTTCAGTTGCCACTCTTCCACCCATTCCACACACTTTTCTATGTCCATTTGAAGTTCTACTATATTCTCCTCACCACTTACAATGTTTCCAAGTATTAAAATTCCCCCTGAATGTCAAGATATGATGTTGATATATATTGCTGTTGTATATCAAGAAAAGCAGAGGTTTAATACAGACCCCTGGGAACTCAACCACAAACCTTCCTCCAGTCTGAAAAACAATGCTTTATTACTATTCTCTATTTCTTATCACTCAGTCAATTCCATATGCACGTTGTCATTGCCCCAGGGTGAAGACCCTGGGAGTAAATGTCCTGCTGAGCAAACAGCAACAGCCAATCAGAGGACTTCAGTTCTTGCAGTCAACGGTGTTCACTGAGGAGGCCATGACTGCAAGAGAAAGACCAGCCCCTGAATTCCCAGTATTATTAGGAGCCCAGGTCATATTAACGTGAGAAGCACAGTTCCCCAGGTAGTGTGTGGGGGGACAGGTACACAGTCAGAAGTGAGGGCTGTGTGCTCCCCAAGTTCCCAATGTCCAGGCCATGAGCCAGACACTGACTGCCTTTGTTCGGGTAAAGTCTCCAAACCCCCCTACCCGGGAAGGTGACAACCAGCCAACATAACTGGGCCTAGGAAAAAGTGAGGACTGCTGATGCTGGAGATCAGAGCTGAAAAATGTGTTGCTGGAAAAGCCCAGCAAGTCAGGCAGCAGCAAAGGAGAAGGAGAATCGACGTTTCGGGCATAAGCCCTTCTTCAGGAATTAGGGGAGGTGTGCCAAGCAGGCTAAGATAAAAGGTAGGGAGGAGGGACTTGGGGGAGGGGCATTGGGAATGCGATAGGTGGAAGGAGGTTAAGGTGAGGGTGTTGGGCCGGAGAGGGGGTGGGGGCGGAGAGGTCGGAATGAAGATTGCAGGTCATGAGGGCTGGGACTGAGAAAAGGTGGGGGGAGGGGAAATGAGGAAGCTGGAGAAATCCTAGGTGGAAGATGAGTCGCTCTTCCTCCAGGCGTCGTGTTGCCATGGTCTGGCGATGGAGGAGGCCAAGGACCTGCATATCCTTGCAGAGTGGGAGGGGGAGTTAAAGTGTTGAGCCACGGGGTGGTTGTGTTGGTTGGTGCGGGTTGGTACAGAGGTGTTCTCTGAAACATTCCACAAGTAGGCGGCCTGTCTCCCCAATGTATAGGAGGCCACATCGGGTGCAACGGATGCAGTAAATTATGTGTGTGGAGGCGCAGGTGAATTTCTGATGGATATTGAAGGATCCCTTGGGGCCTTGGAGGGAAGTGAGGGGAGAGGTGTGGGCGCAAGTTTTGCATTTCTTGCGGTTGCAGGGGAAGGTGCCGGGAGTGGAGGTTGGGTTGGTGGGGGATGTGGATCTGACAAGGGAGTCGCGGAGGGAGTGGTCTTTCCGGAATGCTGATAGGGGTGGGGAAGGAAATATATCCTTGGTGGTGGGGTCCGTATGGAGGTGGCGAAAATGACAAAGGATGATCCGATGTATCTGGAGGTTGGTGTGGTGGTAGGTGAGGACTAGTGGGGTTCTGTCCTGGTGGCGATTGGAGGGGCGGGGTTCAAGGGCGGAGTAGCAGGAAGTGGAGGAGATGCGGTGGAGAGCATCATCAACCACGTCTGAGGGGAAATTGCGGTCTTTGAAGAAGGAGGCCATCTGGGTTCTTCGGTATTGGAATTGGTCCTCCTGGGAGCAGATGCGGCGGAGACGAAAGAATTGGGAATATGGGATGGCGTTTTTACAGGGAGCAGCGTGGGAAGAGGTGTAACCTAGGTAGCTGTGGGAGTCAGTCGGTTTATAGTATACATCCGTGTTGAGTCGGTTATCCAAGATAGAGATGGAAAGGTCTGGGAAAGGGAGGGAGGAGTCTGAGACGGTCCACGTAAATTTGAGGTCAGGGTGGAAGGTGTTAGTAAATTGGATGAACTGTTCAACCTCTTCTTGGGAGCACGAGGTAGCGCCGATACAGTCGTCAATGTAGCGGAGTAAAAGGTGGGGGGTGGTGCCAGTGTAGCTGTGGAATATGAACTGTTCCACATATCCAACGAAGAGGCAGGCAAAGCTAGGGCCCATGCGGGTGCCCATGGCTACTCCTTTGGTTTGGAGGAAGTGGGAGGATTGGAAGGAGAAGTTGTTAAGAGTGAGGATCAGTTCAGTCAGTCGAGTGTCAGTGGAAGGGTACTGGTTGGTTCGGCGGGAAAGGAAGAAGCAGAGGGCTTAGAGGCCTTCGTGATGGGGGATGGAGGTGTATGGTGAAGATAAGGTGTTGGGGGCCGGGGAAGCAAAAATCATGGAGGGGGTGGAAGGCGTGGGTGGTGTCCCGAACGTAGGTGGGGAGTTCTTGGACTAAGGGGGACAGAAACGTGTCAAGGTATGCAGAAATGAGTTCGGTGGGGTAGGAGCAGGCTGAGACAATGGGTCAGCCAGCCGGGTCAGTCAGGTTTGTGGATTTTGGGCAGGAGGTAGAAACGGGCGGTGCGGGATTGTGGGACTATGAGGTTGGAGGCGGTGGATGGGAGATCCCCTGAGGTGATGAGGTTATGGATGGTCTGGGAGATGATGGTTTGGTGGTGGGAGGTGGGGTCATGGTCAAGGGGGCAGTAGGAGGAGGTGTCAAACTACCACCGCGCCTGTCAGGCATGCTGTATGGCAACAGGTCAACTTGCAGATTAATATCAATGGCAGTGGGATGAGACCTTTAATTGATCCTTACTTGGCCATTTCAGAGCATAGATTATGATGTGGCAGGAAGTTCAAACTTGTGGGCCTTTATGACCAGAACATAGACCTGGTTGGGGCAGGAAAGCAGCAAGGCTCAGGTATGATGCTACCCCATCTAATTAAATGCCCTACCTGCTGCAAGGCTTACCATCAACAAGAGCATGTGTTTCTACGCAAAATGTTACCATTTATCCTCCTGCATGTTGTTTATTCAGAATGAGAAATGAGACTTAGTTAATCAGGAATCAATATTAGAGACTCTAACAACTTTGCTTCTGTAACATTACCTCATTTGAAATCACCTGCTCCCTTAGATTTAAGTGTGCCTTATACTGCATTTCATTGATTTTTATGAAATGTATAGCATTTTACGAGCATTTATAAAGAATGTTGATATTTCCTGTATTGATTAGAGACTTGAAGGTAATTTACAATCATATCTGTTAAAATGTGCTATTGAATCTTCAGTTCTTAAACATTTTCCAAGTTTTTAAGATGTAATGACATCAGATTTTTCCTGTCACATGATTGGCAAAAGTTTACAAAAGAACGTTTTTGCTATTTTGGGGGAAAAGATGCAAGAGAGTTAAAATCCTTCTACGTTGAGAGTTGGATTGGGTTTATTTTAATCCAAAAAAAAGTTAGAAATCTACAGCACCAATAATTTTTATGTGGGACATCAAGTATGGGACTCCCTGTTGTTCACGTATGCAATTGTGAATGCTGCATGAAATGACTCACTCTCACATTATAAAGTGTGTTTTTTTTATTCAGCTTCTGACAATCTTTGAAGAATAATTAAAATTGAGAATTGCATCATGAAATGTTTGGGGAGTTGAAGGTTGATCTCGGGTTTTAATATTAATAAACTCTTTGAGGATGTGTCCAAGACCCAAATGAAATGCTTTACAATTATTTTAAAGGTTAAAGGTTATGAGTTAAAAAAAACTTGTCCTTATTAAAATGCTGGATATGATTACTGCAGAAGCTTGTCAGCTTCAGAAGCTCTTTTGCCTCTCTGCTGTTTGCAAGCTGACAATCCGAGTCTTTATTAAGATAGTAGCGGTAAACTATTCCATCGATTTTGCACCTTGCATTAATTTCTCTCTAATTCTTCTATAACTTTTACACGATTTCAGAGGCAGACAGCATGGTTTGTAGTGTAATTGTACCTGTGTTGCTTCTTAGTATTAACCAGATAGTATTGTTCCTTGATCTCATCAGGACATTCTTTCTCTTCAGTCCTGTAATTTGTCCTCAATCAATACAGTTATCTCATCTCTTTCCTACTTCTCCTGGACACTCTGTATCACAGAATACTTAACAACATGGTCCTGTCCTATTCTTGAACCAAGGCTTGCAATTTCACCCCCAGATCCGAGAGTTGGAGATGAGAAGTTTACAGACTCACTCTGACTACCTCAGGAGAAAGTGCAGGAGTACATTTTAGATTAGATTAGATTAGATTCCCTACAGTGTGGAAACAGGCCCTTGAGCCCAACAAGTCCACACCGACCCTTCAAAGAGCAACCCACCCAGACTCATCTCCCCACATTTTCCCCTGACTAATGCACCTAACACGATGGGCAATTTAGCGTGGCCAATTCCCCTGACCTACACATCTTTTGGACTGTGGGAGGAAACCGGAGCACCCGGAGGAAACCCGCGCAGACACAGGCTTGAGTCTGGGATAATGTGGGGAGGGGGGGGGGATCTGAGCAAACTGGTAAACTCCACATTTATCCCGTGTAGTTGCAGGGTCCCAAGGCGGAAGATGAGGCGTTCTTCTTCCAGCCATCAGGTGGTAAGGGTTTGGCAGTGGAGGAGGCCCAGGACTTGCATGTACTTGGTGGAGGGGGAGGAAGAGTTGCAGCTGTACAGGACATTGGTTAGGCCACTTTTGGAATATTGCGTGCAATTCTGGTCTCCTTCCTATCAGAAGGATGTTGTGAAACTTGAAAGGGTTTCAGAAAAGATTTACAAGGATGTTGTCGGGGTTGAAGGATTTGAGCTATAGGGAGAGGCTGAATAGGCTGGTGCTGTTTTCCCTGGAGTGTCGAAGGCTGAGGGGTGACTTCATAGAGGTTTATAAAATCATGAGGTGCATGGATAGGTTAAATAGACAAGTCTTTTCACTGAGGTGGGGAGTCCAGAACTGGAAAGCATAGGTTTAGGGTGAGAGGGGAAAGATATAAAAGGGACCTAAGGGGCAGCTTTTTCATGCCGAGGTTGGTGTGTGTATGAAATGAGCTGCCAGAGGAAATGGTAAAAGCTGGTACAATTGCAACATTTAAAAGGCATCTTGATGGGTATATGAATAGGAAGGGTTTAGAGGGATATGGGCCAAGTGCTGGCAAATGGGAATAGATTATATTGGGATATCTGATCAGCATGGATGAGTTGGACTGAAGAGTCTCTTTCCATATCGTACATCTCTATGACTCTATAACTCTCCTTCTCACTCCACCAAGGACATGAAGATCCTGGGCCTCCTCCATCACCAAACCCTTACCACCCAATGCCTGGAGGAAGAATGCCTCATCTTCCGCCTTGGGACCCTTCAACCACACGGGATAAATGTGGATTTTACCAGTTTGCTCAGTTCCCCTCCCCCCACATTATCCTTGTCCCAAGCCTCCAACTCAGCACTGCCTTCTTGACCTGTCCATCACCTTTCCCATCTATCCACTCCACCCTCCTGCCTGACATATCACCTTCCCCCCCACCTTCATCTATCTATTGTATTCTTAGCTACCTTCCCCTCGACCCCACCCCTCTGCTATTTATCTCTTGACCCTCTGGCCCTCTGGCTTACAAGCCTCATTCCTGATGAAGTGCTTATGCCCAAAACATCGATTCTCCTGCTCCTCGGATGCTGCCTGCTGTGTCTTTCCAGCACCACACTCTCAAACCTTATGATAGGATTATTTGATTTGATCAGAGATCAGGGACTGGAGGGTGTGAATGCAAATGGGGCAGCAAGTGAAGTAGCCACAGCTTTGCAGTAAGGTAATCTCAGCATGTTTCGTTGAGAGCAATGGCTGCAGGATGGATGAGTTAACTGGCCATGATGCCATGTTACAATTTTGGACGGAGCAAAAATGAAAGTTGCTGCAGTACAGGACAATAGTGAGGGGGATTGTCACTGTTCTCTGCAGCAAACAGCAGAGTCCAGACAATTGTGTTGTCTGTCCATTGCCAGGGTTTAGGCATATGGTCAGGATAGTGAAGGAGAAAGATCTAGTTGTAATGATCCATGTGAATGGTATGAATGACATAAACAGGTCCAGGAAAAAAATTTTGTATCATCATGAGTAAAATTGAAATGGCACATAGGTTTAAGAAATGAATACATGGCCCAAAGACTGATGATGTGGTAGAAGTGGGTTGCAGTTCATGGAATACTGACACTAATACTGGAACAAGTGAAATCTATATTATTGTTACAATCTACAATTGAACTGGGCTGGACCCAGTATTCTAGTGAGCCAAATAACTAGTAGTGGAAAGGGCTTTACGAGGCCCAGCACGTTCTCTTTCAATATGTTACCAACTCACCTCAATAATTAACGATCATACCACATGATATCTCTAATGTCCAATTTTCACTTAGCAACTCCTATTTCCAGAACATTGGAATTGGTGGATATCCCAGAATTTACCAGCATCACTTGTGCCTGTGTTATTTTTAAAAGTCTGTTGTGCACCTGGTCAAGCACGGTCAGTCTAGAGCTGTCCTGAACAGTTCTTGAAAACTGGCCCAACTATTCTGACATCCACATTCTGCAGAGGAAATAGCAAGCGGGGTGTCTTTGTCTCATTCCTCCTTGGAAAGTAGGCATGGTTCGTAACCTCAACAGTCATTTCTGAGCCGTGGTCATCCCAGCGAAGGTGATGGTGACCTATTGGCTTAAACTTCTGTATTCTGTACTGTGAAGGCAGTCCGATAGTGTTATTAGGCAAAAAGCCACAGGATTTTGATCCAGCAATGATGAAGGAACAACAATGTAGAATCAACTTTACATTTTTTAAATGCCTTTCACAACCTTGGGATGTTGTAATGGACTTTGCAGTTGATTCAGTATTTCTTAATTGACGTAGGGGCTCTTGTGAATTCTGGGACCTTTGGCAGCCAACCTTTGTACAGCAAGATCCCACCATTAATAAATTATAAGAAAATCTGCTTCGGCAATGTCAGTGATTGGTCAGGTCATTGAGGAGAAAAGTCTCTCCCATCCTTATTCAAAATAGATCTGAATAAGTAGATGAGCATTGCTTGAGAAAACATGTTGAAAGATAACAGTTCCAGAATGTCAATTGAAAGTCCACTGTGTGGCATTTAAACACACAATCTTCAGGCACAGATATAAATTTTCTATTAAGTCATCCAAAACTAGTAGTTATGCGTATGTCCTAGCCAGGATTTGTGACTTGGAGGAGAATTTGGAACTGATGATGCTCCCATGTTCCTGATGCCTTTCACTTTATTGGTAAAATATATTAAGGGTTTGGCATAAAATGACGGATGGAGTTAGGGCTCCTATGGCACAGCAGTAATGTCCCTACCTTTGAGGCACAAGGTGTGCATTGGCATGTCAGAAAAGTTGCTTAAGAATATTGAGTGGTTTTGTGGTGATATTCCAAAATCTGGGTCAGAGACCTGGGTTCAAGTCCCACCTGCTGCAGAAGTGTGCCACAACAAGCTGAACAGTGTGATAGTAAATATCAAAAAAGGAGGAAGTCCATGAATTAAGCAGACAAGACTATGTGCTGCTGGAAAATGGGATTAAAATAGTTAGGTGGTTGTTTTTGACCAGTGTAGAATACAACATAGAACAGTACAGCACAGTACAGGCCCTTTGGGCCTTGATATTGTGCTGACCTTTTGTCCTACTCTATGATTAAAATAACCCACATACACTTCATTTTACTATCATCCACACGCCTATCCAAGAGTCGCTTAAAGGTTCCTAATATATCTGATTCTACTACCACTGTTGGCAGTGCATTCCACACACCCACCACTCTCTGTGTAAAGAACCTACCTCTGACATCTCCCCTAAACTTTCCTCCAATCACCTCAAAATTATGCCCCCTCATGATAGCTATTTCCACCCTGGGAAAAGATCTCTGGATATCCACTCTACCTATACCTCTCATCATCTTGTACACCTCTATCAAGTCACATCTCATCCTTCTTCACTTCAGTGAGAAAAGCCCTAGCTCCCTCAACCTTTCTTCATATGACATGCCCTCCAGTCCAGGCAGTTTCCTGGTAAATCTCCTCTGCACGCTCTCTCAAGTTACCAAATCCTTCCTATAATGAGGTGACCAGAACTGAACTGTAAAGATTTACAATATTCCAAGTGTGATCTAACCAGGGCTTTATAGAGCTGTAGCAAACCTCATGGTTCTTAAATTCAATCCCCCCTGCTAATGGAAGTCAACATTATTTCAGCAAGACGTTCGATAAGGTTCCCCACAGTAGACAATTGTATAAAATGCGGAATAATGGGATTGTGGGAGATATAGCAGTTTGGATCAGTAATTGGCTTGCTGAAAGAAGACAAAGGGTGGTGGTTGATGGGAAATGTACATCCTGGAGTCCAGTTACCAGTGGTGTACCGCAAGGGTCAGTGTTGGGTCCACTGCTGTTCGTCATTTTTATAAACGACCTGGATGAGGGCGTAGAAGGGTGGGTTAGTAAATTTGCAGACGACACTAAGGTCAGTGGAGTTGTGGATAGTAATGAAGGATGTTGGAGGTTACAGAGAGACATAGATAAGCTGCAGAGCTGGGCTGAGAGGTGACAAATGGAGTTTAATGCGGACAAGTGTGAGGTGATTCACTTTGGTTGGAGTAACTGGAATGCAAAGTACTGGGCTAATGGTAAGATTCTTGGTATTGTAGATGAGCAGAGAGATCTCGGTGTTCAGGTACACAGATCCTTGAAATTTGCCACCTAGGATGACAGGGTTATTAAGAAGGCATACAGTGTTTTAGCTTTTATTAATACAGGGATTGAGTTCCGGAACCATGAGGTTATGCTACAGCTGTACAAAACTCTGGTGCGGCTGCACTTGGAGTATTGTGTACAGTTCTGGTCACTACATTATAAGAAGGATGTGGAAACTTTGGAAAGGGTGCAAAGGAGATTTACTAGGATGTTGCCTGGTTTGGAGGGAAGGTCTTACGAGGAAAGGCTGATGGACTTGAGGCTGTTTTCATTAGAGAGAAGAAGGTTGAGAGGTGACTTAATAGACATATAAGATAATCAGAGGGTTAGATAGGGCGGACAGGGAGAGCCTTTTTCCAAGTGTGGTGATAGCAAGTACGAGGGGGCATAGCTTTAAATTGAGGGATGATAGATATAGGACAGATGTCAGAGGTAGTTTCTTTACTCAGACAGTAGTAAGGGTATGGAATGCTTTGTCTGCAACAGTAGTAGATTCGCCAACTTTAAGTAAATTTAAGTCGTCATTGGACAAGCATATGGACATACATGGAATAGTGTAAGTTAGATGGGCTTCAGATTAGTATGACTGCTCGGCGCAACATAGAGGGCCGAAGGGCCTGTATTGTGCTGTAATGTTCTATGTTCTATGTTCTATGTTCTATACCATACGCCTTCTTGACAACCCAATCAACTTAGGTGGCAACTCTGAGGAATCTATGGACATGGATCCCAAGATGCCTCTGTTCCTCCACACTGCCAAGAATCTTGCCTTTATCGCTGTAAGCTACATTCAAATTCAACCTTCAAAATGTATCACTTCACACGTTTCCAGGGTGAACTCCATCTGCCACTTTTCAGCCCAGCTCTGTATCCTGTCAATGTCCTGTTGCAACCTACAATAGCCCTCCACACTATCCACAACTCCAACAACCTTTGTGTCATCGGCAAACTTACTTACCCACCCTTCCACTTCCTCATCCAAGTCATTTATAAAAACCACAAACAGCAGAGGCCCCAGAACAGATCTTTGCAGAACACCACTGGTCACCAACCTCCAGGCTGAATACTTTCCATCTACTCTCACCCTTTGACTTCTATGGGCCAGCCAATTCTGTATCCAGACAGTCAAATTTCTCTGTATCCCATACCTCTTTACCTTCTGAATGACTATGGGGAACCTTATCAAACACCTTGCTAAAATCCATATGACCACATCCACTGCTCAACCTACACCAATGTGTTTTGTCACATCCTCAAAGAACTCAGTAACGTTTGTGAGGCATGACCTGTCCCTCACAAGGCCATGCTGACTATCTCTAATCAAACTATGGTTTTCCAGATAATCATAAATCCTGTTTCTCAGAATCCTCTCCAATAATTTGCCCACCACCAATGTAAGACTGAATGGTCTGTAATGCCCCAGGTTATCCCTATTCTTTAACAAGGGAATAACATTTGTCACCCTCCAGTCTCCAGTGGACAGTGAGGATGCAAAGATCATCGCCAAAGGCGCAGCAATCTCTTCCCTCATTCCTGTAGTAACATTGGGTATATCCCATCTGGCCCAGGAAACCTATCTATCCTCATGCTTTTCAAAATTTCCAGCACATCCTCCTTCTTAACATCAACCTGTTCGAGCATATCAGCCTGTTTCACTCTGTCCTCACAAAGGACAAGGTCCCTCTCACTCATGAATACTGAAGCAAAGTATTCATTAAGGACCTCCCCTACCTCCTCCGACTCCAGACTCAAGCTCCCTCTATTATTCCTGATCAGCCCTACCCTTATGATGGGCCAAAGAGCCTGCATCTTTGCTGTAAATCTCTGTGACTCTAAATGCAATTGGTTACTTGTTATAAAAACAGGCTTTTTTTTGTTTGCACTTCAGCCTCAGTTCATGATCTTTGAGCAGCTGATGCAGAGAAGGGCAGACATTTTAGGTCACTTCATGAATCTCCTCCTGGCCATGAACAGGTCCATGCCGTGATCCATGGAGGGGATTATTGGAACCAAGCCTGCCTCATTTCATGATTTTGCCCTTGTCAGAGAGACTTGGAAAGGAACCAAGTGATGTCCACCAGTACGCTTCTATGAACAATTGGCAGCACAAGATTAGGTGCATCATTTCTCCTTAAATGATGTTTCAATTTATATTTTTAAGTCTACTTCTACATTTTGAGTTATATTAGTACACCCTTAGAGGTCAGTCCATCTGAATTGTTTCATACATTTACTGACAAAGGCAAAAATGAGAAATGTTGACGGCAAATTATCCCAATTACAAGGCATCGGTGGTTGGAACCCTGAACCCAATGTGACAATCAACGTCTCCAGTAAGTGATGAGTTTTAGAAGTGTAACAATTAATATTATTGTGTATTAAAAAAAATAATGATATGGCTATTTTGACAAGTCTGGGTTCTAATTCTCATTAACTAAGGATTGGGGATTATCCCTAACTTTTAATTGCTGTTAACAAGGGACGTAAAAGCCAGCATGTGCATTTTATAGGACAACTTCTCCAAGCACTTTTCTCTTAACATTGATTAACTATTTTTATCAGCGTAAAGTAATTAGCATCTTCTGTGACTTCTTAATTATTCATACAAGAAGGTAGGCCGATACATAAATCAGTGTATTTTATAAAAATGGTTTCATTATTTTTGTTACATTTGAAGTTGCAACCTATGCCAGTTAAATATCCTGCTGCTACTTTCAGAACAGCAATTTGTGGCTGCTTTCAGATACATTTTGTAAGGCTGACTGAATGATTTAATTAAAAAAAAGATTAGGAATCATTAAACAAGCTGCTCTACCTTGCAGTAACAGAATTCACATCTGATGCAGGTTACCAAAACCACAGATGGCAATTCTGTAACTGTTGATTTGCTGTAACAGAATGAAAATGATCCCATTAGCTCCCACTAACTGTACAAATATTCATCTATTAGAATTCAGAGATAGGTCTCACTGCCAGCTCACTTGGCCCATTTAGATGAGGGAATATTAAAAACATTAATGAAGAAAAGAGTCAGATTGCCCAGGAATGTACCATGAGTTTGCTGCCTAAAAGGCTGTTTGCGTGCTAATCCCCATGGTTATCTGCATGGACACTGGTGTATAATGAGACTGAGATGGTTTCATTTTAAATGTCTTGAGGCTCCTTTTAAATTTCCTTTCCCTATGAGGCTGCTCAATTTTCACACATTCAAACAGTGACTAAATTTCAAAAATATCTTCATTTGTTGTAAAGCACTTAGAGGTGATCAGAACTGGGTCATGTTCTGGTCAGCAAAATGTAATGAGTTTCTAGATTACAGTGGTGCTGGAAAAGCACAGCAATTCAGGCAGCATCCGAGGAGCAGGAAAATCGACGTTTTGGGCAAAAGCCCTTCATCGGGAATAGAGTAACAAATTGGGGATCAATCTTTTATTTGGAGTATTATTTAAATGGAGAAAAACTGCAGAAAGCTGCAACACAAAGGGACTTGGTGGCACTGCATAAAACACAGAAAGCTCACACAGTTACAGGAAGGCTAGTGGAGTTCTTATTTCAAGGGGATTGATGTGTAAGCGTAGGGACATTTTACTGCAACTGTACAAGGTGCTGTTGAGACCACATCTGGAGTACTGAGAGTCATTTTGGTCTCCATATTTAAAAAATAAATATTTTAATGGAGACAGTTCAGCAAAGGTTATCTAAGATGTTCCCTGCATCAAGGGATTATCTTTGAGCAAAGTTTAGGAATATTGGGACTCTACTCATTGGATTTTAAAGAATGACAGCTGGTCTCATTGAAGCATATAGGATCCTGATGGGGGTTGACAGGGTAAATGCTGAGAAAATGTTTCTCCTCATGGGAGAGTCCAGGACCAGAGGACATAATCTCAAATTAAGAAGTGCTAATTTACGACTGAAATATGGAGGAATTTCTCAGAAGGTTGAGAGTCTTTGGAACGCCATGCAATTGAGATCTGTGAGGCAGAATCCTTGTGTATACTTAAGGCTAAGACAGATAGGTTCTTGATCAGTTAGGGAATCAAGGGTTAAGGGGAAATGAACAAAGGACAAAGAGAAGTACAGTACAGGGACAAGCCTTACGGCCCTCCAAGCATGTGCCGATCATCATGCCCGAACTAAACTATAAAACAAATCTTCTGCCTTTACTCGGTCCATATCCCTCTATTTCCTTCTGTTCATGTAGCCATTCAGATGACTCTTAAATTTCTCTAATGTGCTTGCTTCCATCACATCTTATAGCATTGCATCTAGGCTCCCAATACTCACTGCATGAAAAACTGCCCTCGCACATCTCCCTTAAATTTACCCCTCTCACCTTGAACCAATGACCCCTTGTAATTCAAACTTCAACCCTGGAAAAAGCCTTTGACTATCCACCCTATCTATGCCTCTCTCGTTTTGTAGACCTCCATAAGGTCTCCTCTCAGCCACCATCTTTCCAGTGAAAACAATCTTAATATTTTTAACCTTTCCTCATAGTCAGTGCCCTCGAGACCAGGCAACATCCTGGTGAACATTCTCTGCACTTTCTCAAAAGTATCCAAATCCTTTTGGTAGTGTGGCGACCAAAATTGAGCACAATATTTCAAATGCGGCCTAAGAAGAGCTTTAGATAGCTGCAAAATAGTTTGCCAACTCTTGTACTCCATGCTCCGACCAATGTAAGCAAGCACACCATATGCCTTCTTAATCACTAAAAAGACAGGAAAATAAAAGTGAGGAGTATCAGATTAGACATGATCTTATTGAATGGCGGAGCAAGGATGAGGGGCCTATTCCTGTTTATATTTCTTACAGTCTTAAGGTTTTATGGATGAAAGGGCTAACAGTGTGGTTGCTAAACAGTGTGGTTGCAGTGTGGTTGACACAAAGGAAAGTGAGAGAGAAAGTTGTGATGAGGGCAAAAAGAAGTTACAAAGGGAACTAGATAGTTTAAATGATTGATAAAATATCTGAAGAGCTGTTAAACCAGTTAGAGGGCCAGCTGCTTGGCAATGCCATCATAGAACATAGAACATAGAAGAATACAGCGCAGTACAGGCCCTTTGGCCCTCGATGTTGCGCCGATCCAAGCCCACCTAACCTATACTAACCCACTATCCTCCATATACCTATCCAATGCCTGCTTAAATGCCCATAAAGAGGGAGAGTCCACCACTGCTACTGGCAGGGCATTCCATGAACTTACGACTCACTGAGTGAAGAACCTACCCCGAACTTCAGTCCTATATCTACCCCCCCCTTAATTTAAAGCTATGCCCCCTTGTAATACCCGACTCCATACGCGGGAAAAGGTTCACACTGTCAACCCTATCTAACCCCCTAATCATCTTGTACACCTCAATCAAGTCACCCCTAAACCTTCTTTTCTCTAATGAAAACAGCCCCAAGTGTCTCAGTCTTTCCTCATACGATCTTCCTTCCATACCAGGCAACATCCTGGTAAATCTCCTCTGCACCCGTTCCAGTGCCTCCACATCCTTCCTATAGTATGGCGACCAAAACTGCACACAATATTCCAGATGCGGCCGCACCAGAGTCTTATACAACTGCATCATGACCTCAGGACTCCGGAACTCAATTCCTCTACCAATAAAAGCCAGTACGCCATATGCCTTCCTCACCGCACTATTTACCTGGGTGGCAACTTTCAGAGATCTGTGTACATGGACACCAAGATCCCTCTGCTCATCCACACTACCAAGTATCCGACCATTAGCCCAGTACCCCATCTTTTTGTTATTCTTCCCAAAGTGAATCACCTCACACTTAGCTACATTGAATTCCATTTGCCACCTTTCTGCCCAGCTCTGCAGCTTCTCTATATCCTGCTGTAACCTGCCACATCCTTCCTCACTGTCAACAACTCCTCCGACTTTCGTATCATCCGCAAACTTGCTCACCCAACCTTCTAACCCCTCTTCCAGGTCATTTATAAAAATGACAAACAGCAATGGTCCCAAAACAGATCCTTGCGGAACACCGCTAGTGACGGCACTCCATGAAGAAACTTTGCCATCAACTACTACCCTCTGTCTTCTTCCATCCAGCCAATTCCTAATCCAAACCTCCAACTCACCCTCAATGCCATATCTCCGTATTTTCTGCAGTAGCCTACCATGGGGAACCTTATCAAACGCCTTACTAAAATCCATATATACCACATCTACCGCTTTCCCCTCATCAACCTCCTTCGTCACCTTTTCAAAGAATTCAATAAGGTTTGTGAGGCACGACCTGCCCTTCACAAAACCATGCTGACTATCCTTGATCACATTATTCCTATCCAGATGTGCATAAATCCTATCCCTTACAATTCTCTCTAAGACTTTGCCCACAACAGAAGTGAGACTCACCGGCCTATAGTTACTAGGGTTATCCCTACTCCCCTTTTTGAACAAGGGAACCACATTAGCTATCCTCCAGTCTTCTGGCACTACTCCTGTAGACAAAGAGGACATAAAAATCAAGGCCAATGGCTCTGCAATCTCCTCCCTTGCTTCCCAGAGAATCCTAGGATAAATGCCATCAGGCCCAGGGGACTTATCTATTTTCACCTTTTCCAGGATTTCCAACACCTCTTCTCTACATACCTCAAAGCCATCCATTCTACTTATTTGTGACTCAGTATTCACATCAACGACAATGCCCTGTTCCTGAGTAAATAATGAAGAAAAGTATTCATTCAGTGTCTCCCCAATCTCTTCCGCCTCCACACGCAACTTCCCACTACTATCCTTGACTGGATCTATTCCTACCCTAGTCATTCTTTTATTCCTAACATACCTATAGAAAGCCTTAGGGTTTTCCCTAATCCTACCGACTAAGGACCTTTCATGTCCCCTCCTTGCTGCTCTTAGCTCTCTCTTCAGGTCCTTCCTGGCTACCCTATAACTCTCAATCGCCCCAATTGAACCTTCACGTCTCATCTTGAGATAGGCCGCCCTCTTCCATTTAACAAGGGATTCCAATTCCTTATTAAACCACGGCTCCCTCGCACGACCCTTTCCTCCCTGCCTGACAGGTACATAATTATCAAGGACACTCAATAGTTGCTCCTTGAACAAGCTCCACATATCATTTACACTCTTGCCTTGGAGTCTACTTTTCCAAGCCACACATCCTAAGTCATGCCTCACCGCATCATAATTTCCCTGACCCCAGCTATAACTCTTGCCCTGTAGTACACACTTATCCCTCTCCATCACGAGAGTAAAAATCACTGAATTATGGTCACTATTCCCAAAGTGCTCACCTACCTCTAATTCTAACACCTGGCCTGGTTCGTTACCCAGAACCAAATCCAGTATGGCCTCACCTCTTGTTGGCCTGTCTACATATTGTGTCAGGAAACTCTCCTGCACACATTGAACAAACACTGACCCATCATTGGTGATGATTAGATTCCCTACAGTGTGGAAACAGGCCCTTCAGCCCAACAAGTCCACACTGACCCTCCAAAGAGCAACCCATCCAGACACATTCCCCTCCATTTACCCCTAACACTATGGGAAATTTAGCATGGCCAATTCACCTAACCTGCACATCTTTGGACCGTGGGAGGAAACCGGAGTACCCGGACGAAACCCACGCAGACACAGGGAGAATGTGCAAACTCCACACAGACAGTTGCCTGAGGTGGGAATTGAACCCAGCTCTCTGACGCTGTGAGGCAGCAGTGCTAACCACTGAGCCACTGTGCCGATGACTACTACAGAAACTGTAGGGAGAGGAAGAGGGGACTACTGAGTCAAAGGTACCTATACCAGGTAGGCTTTATTGTAATGCCCTAAGCCCTGCAAACCAGCTGGTGTTTGGAGGGCAAATTGTTGAAGGGTGGAAGCCATGAGTATCACCAAGGTAGACAAATAGGAGGCTGGAAGAACACAGCAAGCCAGACAGCATCAGGAAGTGGAGAAGTCAACATTTCGGGTGTGACCCTTCTTCAGGACTGGGAGTGGGTGTAAGGGGCACTGCAGATAAATGGGATGGTGGGGCAGGGTGGTGAAGTGAGGATAGCTGAAGACAGATAGAGGGTATGAACTGGTTGGCCGATGGGAGCAATGAATCCGGTTGGTAGCTGGAAGGAAGGGTCGATCTGAGGAATGGAAGGGAGGGGAAGGGGATGGAAGGGAAGTTATTTGAAATTGGAGAGCTCATTATTAAGTCATCTGGGGTGTAGGCTGCCCAGGCAGAAGATGAAGTGTTGTTCCTCCAATTTGCGGTGTGATTCACTGTGGCAATGGAGGAGGTCAAGGATGGTCATGTTGGAAAGGGAGTGGGAAGGAGAATTAAAATGGGCAGTGTCTGGGAGGTCAGGTCAGCCTTAGTATCCTGCAAGAACTTCATCCCGTTCTCCCAATTCTTCCGTCTCTGCCGAGGAGGCATTCCATTCCCAAGCATCCCAGATGTCCACCTATTTTGAAGAACATGCTTTCCCCCCCTGTCATGCAGACAGCCCCTCTCTACACCTCCTCCATTCCCCGCACCATTGCTCTAACCGCCCCCCCTCCTAAATGTAATAAAGACAGGGTTCCCATGTTCTCATCTATCACCCCACCAGTCTTCACATCCAATGTATCTTCCTAAAACACTTCCACCAACTCCAATTACACCCCACCACAAAGAACATCTTCCTCTCCCCACCCCTCTCTGCCTTCCACATTCCTTTTGCTAATCCTTGGTTTGTGCCACTCTCCCTCCCAACACCCCAAATCCCCAAGTACCTTCTCCCACAACCACAAAGATGCAAAACCTGCCATACATCATTCCTCTCCTCACCTCCATCCAGTGCCCCAAACAGTCCTTCCTGGTGAGACAAAGCTTCACCTGCCTCTCCTCCAACCTAGTTCACTGCATCCGGTATTCCTGATGTGGTCTTCTCTACATCGGTGAGACTAAATATAAACTCAGGTCACATTTTGCTAAGCATCTCAACCTATCTAGGCCAGCATGTAATGCCCAGAGGGCAGTTTAAAAGTGAGCTATACTGCTGTGGGTCTGGAGTCACATGTAGGCCAGACCAGGTATGGATGGCAGTTTCTTTCCCCAAAGGGCAGCAGTGAACCAGGTGGGTTTTCAAACAACCAGCAATGGATTCACAGTCATTACTCTCTTAACTCCAAACAGTTTCCCATTTAATTCAAATTCCACCATCTGCCTTAGCAGTATTTGAACCCAAGTCTCCAAGACATTACGACCTTCTCTGGATTAATAGTCCAGCGATAGCATCACTAGACCATCACATTCCCTCTAGAGCAGCGAAGGTTGAAAGAGGACCTGACTGAGGTGTGTACAATTCTGAAAGACATGGGCAGGGTGGATAAAAAGCAACTGTTCTCCTTGGTTGGAGGGTCAATGATAAGAGGCCTTCAGGTAAAAGGCAGGAGTTTAAGAGTGTAGTTGAAGGAAAAGAAAATTCATCCAGTCGGAATTGGGAATTTGGAATACTGCCTAGGAGGTGAGTTGAGGCAGGAAACTTCACAACTTTTAAAATATACTTGGATGAGCATTTGAAATGTAGCTTTTTTCATCAGTGCAGACTCAATTGACCAAAGGGATTTTTCTGTTCTCTATGATTCTGTAATCTTATAATATATTAAGACAATGAAAATAAATCCAATATAGTACTTCAAATCATCACATTTTAACATGGACACATAGATTCAAGTGAACATAAAGGAGAACTTAGGGAAGATAGCAGAAAAACCCTTTTTCACACAAAGGATGGGCATTGCATTAAATGGAGTTGTGGATAGTGAGGCTGTCAAAGGTTACTGCAGGATATAGATCAGTTGGAAAGCTGAGTGGAGAAATGGCAGGTGGAATTTAATCTGAACAAGTGTAAGGTTGATGCATTTTGGGAGCTCAAATGCACGAGGATAGGATACAGTAAATAACAGAACCATTAGAAACATTGATATACAGGGAGATCTTGGGGTGTGAGTCCATAGCTCCCTGAAAGTGGCAACACAAGTTGATAAAAAAAAAGGCATAATGCATGCTTGCCATCACTGTTCAGGGCACTGAGTATACAAGCTGGCAAATCATGTTCCAGCTGTATAAAACTTTAGTTGGTTTGGAGTATTGTGTGCAGTTCTAGTTGCCACACTATAGGATGGATGTGGAGGTTTTGGACAGGGTTCAAAAAAGGCTTACCAGGATGTTACCTGGATTGGAATATATTAGCTATAAAGAGAGATTACATATACCTGGATTGTTTTCACAAAAGCATCAGACACTGAGGGGCAACCTGATTGATGTAGATAAAATTATGAAAGGTATGGTTAGGGTGGATAGTCACAATCTTTTTCCCAGGGTGGGAATATTGGTTCAAATTGAGAAAGGGAAAGCTTAAAGAAGATGCACATGGCAAGGTTTTTACAGAGAGGGTGATAGGTGCCTGGAACATGCTGCCAGGGGAGCTGGTAGAAACAGATATATTAGCATTCTTTAAGAACCATTTAGACAGATACATGGATAGGCAGGGACCATGTGCAGGCAGATAGGGTTAGTTGACAATGGAAACATGGTCAGTATAGACTTAATGCATGGAAGGGCCCTGTCCTGTGCTGTACTGTGTTATGTTCTATCTGTGGTGGAGGTGAAAAGACTAGACTCACTTGTGAATCAAACTCCATAATGAGGGAACTGGTGTTTTTTTTTTCTTGAAGAGTGAGCATCAATCGGGCAAATATACTTTCACATTCCTTCCTATAATTCTTCAGATTTTCTAATAATGAGAAAAGAAGGAAAAAGACCAGAGGAAAATAGTTCACTCAATTTATGTGGTTGTACTCTCTGCTTGCAAGTCAATGAAAAGTCTTTCCAGTTTTGAACTTTCAATGTTTTTTTATAGATATGCAGACTAATTATTCAAACTATTTTTTATTTATCTGGCACTCACAGGAAGCATGTAGGTATGGCATCAATCTGCCATGTTTTTATACATGTGATGAGGTGGAGAGTTCAAAACATATGTGGCATTATTATGGGTAATGTCAGTTCATGGTTCACCATGATTGGCAGCTAAGTTTGACCACCAGCATAAAATTACAATTTGCAAAAATCAAAATTTGAGACATCTTCAAGGTGATGTTTTCATTTTTTAAATAATTATTATTTTTGAAAGACCTTGTGAGTCCTGAGGATTTTTATGCTACAATCTTTATTTTTTTAACAGTTTGGCCTCCTTCCAGAGTTTGGAATTCTGAGTTCAACATTTTATTTGTATTATCTAACACTTCATCATGTTTTATCCATTTAGATGAAATATTACAGCTGTTGTCAGGTTCAGTTACAGGCACAAACATGGATGAATGTTTGACTGGAGAATCCTCACTGAACTCTCCAGAAGCCCCATCTTAGAGATTTAATTTTTTTTTGAAAGATATTAGCTGTCATTTCTCTCAATCTTCTCTCCAATTAAAAAGAAAGTTGCAACTTTAAACACATCACAGTAAACCTATTTTTTTTGCATTTATGCTTATAGTAAAAAATGAGTTTGGCTTTGTTCTCCTTAGAATTTATGCTGCTTGTTTCCAGAACAGGATGTCAGCTGTGCACCATATTTTACAGAACATTTTTGTTTGAAAGATAAGTCAATTGTATTTTTAAATGTTTGTATATATTAATGCTTTACTTACAAATTATTTTCTATGCCAAATTATCCAAATGTGCATCTTTGAGCTGTGGAAAATTCAGCTTGTGACATTGAGGCAAGAACTGGGAGGGCATTGCTTGTCTATTGCATGTATTCTGGATCATGGACTGCAGTGAATTTATGTAGTCTGAACTTTTGATTTATTTTAACTTCAAATTTTATCCACACGAAGGAAATGGAGAAAGTAAGCAAATGTAAGAAGGGGAACAAACTTGGATTTATGTAGAATACTGGTTCAGTTTTCAGAAACATCTCAAGGTGATTCAGATGCAACTTACTCATTTGGAGTGGGACAAACATATTTTCTTTGGCTTGGAAGACAGACAGGAAGGATATAAGTAAATGAGGTAAATGATTGGTTAATTTATTTTAGATGGTGTGCATTGAAGAAGTACATTATCGAGGACACAATGGGATCTTCTTACTCTTCTTCTAACATGGATGAAATTAAATCCTAAACATCCCTAAAAAACGACATGACAATGTTAAATTATTGGACACGGAAAGGACTACAGATGCTGGAAACTAAAGTCAATAGATGTGAGCTGGAAAAGCACAGCAGGTCAGACAGCATCTGAGAAGCAGGAAAGTCAATGTTTCAGATCAAAACTTGATGTGCTTTTCCAGCTTCACATTTATTCACAACGTCAAATTATTGGTTTGGGTCTTAAGCCCACAACCTCATGACTCAAAAGATTGTAAACCATCAAATAATTCAAGTTAATTTTCTCTGAATGTGATTCATTAAACTTTTAGTACAAATAGCATTTATAAGTGGATTATGCACTTACAAGTTAAAATTGATCTTACGTTTGGAACAATCTCCAGATGTTCTCTTCATTTTCACCTTTTGAATTAAAATATGTTCCTTTCCTGTGTTTAACTGATTTCAGGAGATACATGATGTTACAGTTTCCTTCCAATTTTTCTACATGGAGAACAACAAGTAGGTCCCAGGTGAGGGGTGTTAACCAAGGAGCTGAGCTACTAAATACTTTTTGTATGGTAATACAAAATTTGACGTCTAAGGTAATCTATCTAATTTCTCCACCTGGAACAGTTTTATTGTCTCAAAACCACACAAATCAAATGGGAAATCTTCTACAACACAGCTATTATGAAGTTTATGAACAGATAGAAAGGAAAGGCAAGGGAACAACTTACCTTGTAGCAATTAGTTGGTAATATTCAGAGATTAAACAAAATAAATGAAGGCTGCTTTCATTCTGCAACTTGAAAATCTCATTTATAATTTTAACCCAAGTTACCATCCTTTTGCATTCCTTAAGTACAAGATGAAGATGAACAGGGAAATCTGGCCAAGTAATACTATTATAGATGCTAATCTATCCACACTAACAACAGCCCTAGGATCTGGAATTGAACCATGGATCAGAACCTGAGATCTCATTGGCAGGTAACGGAAGTTTGCAAAGGAATGATGAGATGTGTCAGAGAAATGGGAAATCCCTGGGATCAGGGAATATGATGATGGAGATATGTAGAGTGATCCTGGTGTTCAGGATCATTGGAAGTTCTCAGTTGATAAATGTCGATTTTCTGTCTATTATTCTTCTCCCCTAACATATCCGAAGTTTCTTTTGGCCATCATATAACTCCTCACTGGGCTGTCAATGCATTTTCCATTATTGACTAATTCTTGCCTTCAAGTCCCTATCATGAATCATTAAATGTGCACGTCGTGAGAATTAATAACTTGTATAAGATTTAATGAGCATTAATTTCTGTTTTATAAAAATAAACAAATGATCTCATAAAGCATTCAAAAGTTCATACTGTAAACCCTATCCAACCTATAATACAACAATTTATCTTGATGTAAAATGGTGGCTCAGTGGTTTGTATTGCAGCCTCATAGTACCAGGGACCCAGGTTTGATTCCACAATGAGGCAACTGTCTGTTTGCACATTCCCCCAGTGTCTGTATGGGTTTCCTCCAGGTCTCTAGTTTCCTTCCAAATTCCAAATATGTGCAGGTTAGGTGAACTGGGCATGTTTAATTGTGCATAGTTCCCAGGGATGTGTGAGTTAGGTTGATTAGTCATAGGAAATGCAGGATTACAGGGAATAAGGTTAAGGGGATGGGTTTGGGTGGGATGCTCTTCAGACGGTTGTATGTACTTGATCGGCTAAATGGCCAGTTTCTGTGCTGTAGGGATTCTATGAAAATGATTTGTGGTCATTCTCAGATTTTGCTATAATTTTTGTGTCAAATCGAAAGCTTCACTGTAATTTCAATGATTATGTTCGAACTAGCAGAAACTGAACCATTCAAATGTATCTTCCAGTTAGATTTAATTCACTTGGAAAAACAAACTGAAATTGTTTACGCTGAGAAGGAGAAATCAATTCTTGATAAACATTCTGTGTTTTCCTTTCTAAATGGCAAGAAAAGAAGAAAACAGGTGATGTTATTCACAGGTGTTATCTAACTGTCTGTGAGGTAAAACTGAGCAGTTCATATTCGAAAAGGAGCAGTTGTTCAATTTTAAAATGTATCATTTGCTTAAAATAAAGCTTTGTGAACTCAATCACCAGCTTGTCTCAAAGTCTTTTGGAAAAAGCAAACAAATTGCAAATACTGAAAGGTCGAGGAGATGCACCTCCCTTTTTCACTTCACAGTCTGTTGCATGCTGTGATTGCTTCCCAATTGCACATGCTCAGTATAAAAAAGTCCATGCTAGAAAGTTCACTAAATTGCATATACCGAGTGAATGATGTTCTTAATTCCATAGTGTGGAGAGTAACATATACAGTCAACTCCCAAGCTTTTGACAATAATAGGTTTTGAAGCTAAACATGACTGGAGTCATTGAAAAGGAAGGCATTGGTCAAATTTAATCCTGTGATTGTAATTTTTGTATTTTTTTTAGAGTCATAGAGAGGTACAGCAGGGAAACAGACCCTTCGGTCAAACCTGTCCATACCGACCAGATATCCCAACCCAATCTAGTCCCAACTGCCAGCACCCGGCCCATATCCCTCCAAACCCTTCCCATTCATATACCCATCCAAATGCCTCTTAAATGTTGCAGTTGTACCAGACTCCACCACTTCATCTGGTAGCTCATTCCATACACGTAGCAGGGACCCTCTGTGTGAAAACGTTGCCCCTTAGGTCTCTTTAATATCTTTCCCCTCTCACCATAAACCTATGCCCTCTAGTTCTGGACTCCCCGACCCCAGAGAAAAGACCTTACCTATTTATCCTATCCATGCCCCTCATAATTTTGTAAACCTCTGTCAGGTCATCCCTCAGCCTCTGATGCTCCAAGGAAAACAGCCTGTTCAGCCTCTCCCTATAGCTCAAATCCTCCAACACTGGCAACATCTTTGTAAATCTTTTCTGAACCCTTTCAAGTTTCACAACATCATTCCGATAGGAAGGAGACCAGAATTGCATGCAATATTCCAACAGTGGCCTAACCATTGTCCTGTACAGCCGCAACATGACCTCCCACCTCCTGTACTTAATACTCTGACCAATAAAGGAAAGCATACCAAACACCTTCTTCACTATCCTATCTACCTGCGACTCCACTTTCAAGGAGCTATGAACCTGCACTCTAAGGTCTCCCTAGGACTTTACCATTAAGTATATAAGTGCTGCTAAGATTTGCTTTCCCAAAATGCAGCACCTCGCATTTATCTGAATTAAACTCCATCTGCCACTTCTCAGCCCATTGGCCCATCTGGTCCAGATCCTGTTGTAATCTACTACACCTCCAATTTTGGTGTAATTTGCAATCTTACTAACTGTACCCCTTATGCTCGCATCCAAATCATTTATGTAAATGACAAAAAGTGGAGGACCCAGCACCAATCCTTGTGGCACTCCACTGGTCACAGGCCTCCAGTCTGAAAAACAACCCTCCACCACCACCCTCTGTCTTCTACCTTTGAGCCAGTTCTGTATCCAAATGGCTAATTCTCCCTGTATCCCATGAGATCTAACCTTGCTAATCAGTCTCCCATGGGGAACCTTGTCGAACACCTTACTGAAGTCCACATAGATCACATCGACTGCTCTGCCCTCATCAATCTCCTTTGTTACTTCTTCAAAAAACCATTTTTTAAAATTTTTGTTAATTTAATACTTGAGGCACTACAAATTTTGATTTTGGTGTGCAAAATGGTAGCCATAAATTTTGGGAAGATATGTTTACCTGATTTAGTCAGTTACCTGATTTACTTTTAATATATGCGTGGGATTAGTGGATGCCGCTGGCTAGACTGGCATTTATTGCCCATCCCTAATTGCCCAGGGGGAAGTTAAACTCAGCCACCTTTGTTTTGGGTCTGGAGTCACATGCAGGCCAGACCAGGTAAGGATGACAATTTCCTTCCCTAATGTGTATTAATATACCAAATGAGTTTATTCCCATTAATCAATAATAGTTTCATGACCATCCTAATGTTAAATTCCAGATTTTCATTGAATTTCACCATCTGCTGTGGCAGTATTTGAACTCAGGTCCCAAGAAAGTTGCCTGGGTCTCTAGATTAATAGTCTAGTGATAATGCCACTAGGTCATTGCCTCTGCCTGCTTGTTAGGTCTTATTATTGGTCTGCTCTCCTAAATGGTCATTCTGAATTTGTTGCATTTGTAAATCATTGGTAGTTTCTCATTCCTAACCTCACATGCAGTTGACTTCCCTGCCAGTGCCTGCTTTCTGTCCTTGCAGCAATTCTCAGCCATTGCTAACTTCAGTGGCATTCTTATCTTCAGTGAGAGCTGACTGCTTATATTGTTTGCCAAATAATACAGGAGATATATGTAATTCAGTATTGACAGTGCAGGGGCAATGATGCAGGTATTCATTTGGCAATGGAAAAAGTGAGGACTGCAGATGCTGGAGATCAGAGCTGAAAATGTGTTGCTGGAAAAGCGCAGCAGGTCAGGCAGCATCCAAGGAACAGGAGAATCAACGTTTCGGGCATAAGCCCTTCCTGAAGAATGTTGCTGGTAAAGTTTAAAGTTCACACTGCCTTACCCAAGCACTTTTGCCCTGAAATGGCAATTGGTAATGCTCATAGAACCTCTAAGCTTATTAAAAAAGAACTACTGATTAAAATGAGTGACTACCCTGTAAACACTATGGAGGCCACAAAGTTGTTAATAATGTGCTGGTTACGTTTCTTAACCTCAACCTATGACGATGAACACCCTGATAACACTGGTTTCTGCAAGTTAAAATTAACACCTATGAATTGAAAGCTCAAGCCTATCAATTATAAGTGGCACATTCTCAATAAAATGCCAAAACATGGTAGTCACAGTTGACGAGAAAAAGTGCAATGAGAAGAAAATTGCTTTACCACATACATACAGTTGTCATAGTCCTCCTCTCTCATTAGAGAGATGACTGGTGGTGGTTAAACCTGAGTGTCATCACACCACAGGAAAGGGGGGAGGTTGCAAAAGGAGAGTCCTTCATAGTAACCTCAGCTAGTCTGGGAATTGATCGCACGCTGTTAGCATCACGCTGCATTGCAAACTAGCCATCCTAGCCAACTGGATCCCACCATACATCTTGCATAAGGGGTAAACCATTTAGGACCCAGAGAATGATAAACCATGGAATTTGTTACTGCAGAAAGCAGTCAAGAGCAAAACATTGCAAGATTTCAGGAAGGAGTTAGATAAAGAAATTGGGACTAAATGGATCAAGGATATGGGGGAAAAGCAGGAACAGACTATTGAGTTGAAGGATCCACCATATTCATAATGAGCAGCAAAGCAGACTTGAAGAACTGAATGGCCTACTCCTGCTCCTATTTTCTATGTTTTTTCTTTAGCAATTGAATTGAGTTCCAGTGTGTTTTAAGTCAAATTTCACTTGCTTCCACTTTGCTCCAGCCCTTCAACTGCACATTATGGCAGTATATTTTGTTTGGACCAGGTGTGGATAGGCTTTTCTCTTTTCACACTCCTCGTTTTATTGCAACAGCATTTTGAATTTAGAAAGGATGCATCTGCCAATTCAGCTTGTCTATGTAACCATTAAGTGCTGTGATCATAAAGAACTTGCCAGACAGGTTTTCTTCGAGTTAAACAAATTGAGGGTTAGTTTTGTTGTGCTGAAGTCCACCCAGGTAAAAAATATTAAAATGTTATGTGCTTACTTCAGCCACGATACACATACTTGAACCGAACTTATCAAAATACAAGCTACAGAGCAGAGGACGTTATCTTGAGCCCAATTAATGTTCAATATAGGAGGGGATGAGTAAGACTTCTCTGGCTGCCTGGTCTAGTTGTAGCTATCCAAAAGCTTTGCTCCTCAGCTGGTAGTTAAGACTGTAGCTGATGTCTTCTCCTTTTCCTGTAAATATTGCTGCGGAAACAGAAGTCATCTTTTAACAGCTCGCTGTCTGCTTGCAGGAACGTAGACACAATGTAACTCAGCAATTAGAATGCCATCTAATTTGGAGAGAGAGAGAGAGAGAGAAAGCATCAGTTTCCAGTCACATTGCTAGTGGTCTTCACCTAGTGCATATCCTGTCCAGAGGGAAATAAGCTGAAAATCAAAACAGTAATACTGGGGGGAATGAATGTACTGAAAAATACAAAATGAGTTGGAACAGTATGTTGTTTTCACCAGTTTTACTGTTCTTTTGGCATCTGGGTTAGTAAACTCATGCAAATATTGGTTGGCCACGTGACATCTCCCCAACTATTTCTTTTAACACAGAGAGTAGTTCATGTGTGGAATGAACTTCCAGAGGAAAAGGTGGATGCGGGTACAGTAAAAACATTTAAAAGACATTTGGATAAGTACATGAATAAAAACTGGTTGGAGGGATATGGGACAAGTGCAGTGGGGTAGTTTAGTTTGAGATTATGGTTGGCATAGACTGGTTGGACAGAAGAGTCTGTTTCTGTGTTGTATGACTCTATGACTGCTATCCACTGTGTCGTCTAAAAGGCAGCCTTGATTAGCTGATGTCTCCATAGTTATCTCAAGATGATCATGGTCTTTTCTCTAAGAAGTTAGTTTCTGAATGACTCATTCCTCCATGGTTGAAGACCATAAATGTCTCCATTTTGACAAGACAATAAGAAAGCTATTTATACATTTCCAGGGCTTTATTGTCATAGACCTTGTACTTCCATTCCAATGGAATGGAAAAAGGACAACAGAGTTTTGCAAATTTTTACTTTCAACTGTTGTCCTTGTTTCATTTAAAAGCTTTCCATTTTAAAAAAATAAGTCCAAAGTCTATCTCCAGCTAATGAAATAAAGATGAATATTTGATATGAGTATGTCCTTTGCACCTATCATAAACTACTTTGGCATGGATTAAACACAATTTTGTGCATGTATTTTGTTTTTTTTCCCCCAGAGTATTTAAACTTTTCATTCGATTATGACCAATCTGCATGATTTACTCTCTTTAAAACTTTAGGAAATGTCCATTGTTGGACAAGCCTCAAACCTTCAAGTTATTTTGAACCATAACATTGATTCCCTTCCACCAACTGAATCTTGCTTTTATTGGGATGAGGTTTGTGTTGGATGAAGCACAATCACAGACAAATCAGTCAACCAGGTTTTGGTGGTGAGAATTGGAGAAGCAATTGTTCTGCATCCGGAGTTTTGTTAGGTTTACTGTCCCGTTAACACATGTTTTATTAACTAGTAGAGGAAGATGCTGAATCAGAATTTTTGTTTTTTTTTAAAATATGGTGTTTACTTTATAGCATTAACACTGATTTGACTTCTTGTAATTTCTAATCATAAACATATCAGCGATTGCTCAAGCATACAACTGCAGAGCTAGGTTTTGTCAGCATCTGTTTCTAATCATGCAAAATGTAAAAATTGCTCATTACTTCAGAAGAGACCCAGCATTTGCTGTAATCAAAGAGTATTGAAACAGCGGGAACAGGTGTTTGGCAGGTGGGAGCATTCTGTGGTGCTGAGTGGATTACGCTGGCATTTATAATGTTAATTTATATCAGGGGTACAACAGACTCATAACCATAATATTCAGCTAATATTTAAATAGTTAGCAATCAGCGATGCAAATGTAAGAATGAACAAATTAAATGTGCTCGTGTTTATTTTTCTCTATCCAGGCGTGTGTCTGCAGATTCCCAATGTGGTGTGATGGGAATGATGACAGCCCTCACCATGCACTGCAGCCCTTCTTTTGGACTGTATTTGAACTTTCATCTTTAACTGTAAGGGAACATGATAGATCCAAGGGTCATAGCTGTGTCTATGACCCTTTGCTGCTTAATTTTAGGAGAATGTGATCAGGAAGCTGCAGTGAATTCAAAAAACAAATTGCAGGAAACTGGTTGGCACATTAGGTGAGAATAATAATCTTTCACCTCTGGAAACTTTGTCAAATCCAACCCAAGTTGATGAGATGAAGGTTTCCTTTTTCAAATAACTATATGTCACTTAACTAAGTTCAAAGAAACTGAACCTTGTAGCGAGGACATATAAAACCAGCAACTTAAAAAGAAATACATGTTTCAGCACAACTAATTTAGCAAGTACTTTGAAAACACACCACAAATTTGAGTGATAGGAGCAGAACTAATTGTCATTGAATGGGAGGATGATGGACAGAGAAGTGGTAAGATTGATTCGGTTAAGGCACATTTTGAAGAGGGTAGTGGGGACTTTACGACCTACGTCCTGCAAACTTTTTTGGATTCCAAAAAGCAAATATGTTTCTATTCGAATACCAGTCTATATCTCACCATGACAAATAAAAATAATTAAATAGCTTCTGCATGATTCATTGCGTATGGCTATCTGACACCTCCCTTTGAAACATCTCAGTCATGAGTTCTCATTTTAAGGCTGTTTGTCATTCAAAACCATGTGCTAAGATAGAATATTGGTTTCCCATGGACTGTGAGATGAATCATCTCCTGATGGTCTCAAATATTTACATTGGAAGAATTCAGGAGTGTCACAGAAATTAAGTGCACTAATTTGTGCCCTAATTGATTTCATGGGCATCCCAATCAGAATAAATTTAGTTGACTATTCTTCACAAAGAACAGTAAGCCTACTTACCATTTACACAATACATCTTACTCTGATTAGCAGTGTCAAACATGAATGCTATTTTAACCTTAAGAAAAGACATTCTGATGGATTACTGTATGCTGTCTGAATGCAAGCATGACCTTACAAAACCATTGCAACCATTTAAAGTCTACAGCATGAGAGAAACCTTCACTGGCTGAAATTCTCCATAAATCTTTCCCATGAACTCAAAAGCTGAGTTTGGCTTCTGAATGAGTAATCATAATTAGACAGTTACCCACTTGATCTCCTCGTGTAGCAGAAAATTATTCACTTAAATCTAAAATGGAACTGAATGGAAACAGATAAATATAAAGATAATGCAAAATAACAAGAGTCATCTCTAAAATCAAAAAACTGAGTTATGAAAGATCAAGAAATTGAAAAGGAAACTTTGAGAGGAATCCTTCATGGCTTTTAAGATATTAACATAAAATTTCAGAATTATTACCATGCAGAAGGAAACTATTGGGCTCAATCAGGCTAAAATTTTGATGAATTTCATTGAGGGATTCTCTTCACAGGACCTTTCATTCTAGCCCACTTATTGCATTTTCATACTGGCTGTAGGCAAATATACTCATTACTGCAAGGATATCCCAGGGTCGTGGCATCATTTTTACAGTGTAGACAGGCACCTGCAGTCTGGAGTGACCCTTCATTGTATACATAATGGGAGTGCAACTACAAATCAATTCTGGACAGAACACATAGATGGCATGGTTGAGAGTTCATTACACATGTAAGTGCACTTTCTTACTTCTATTGCTATCTAAGAACCGAACCACACAGCTTACCATTTTTTAGTCTCATTACATCTGACAAACCTAGGTTGCTCTTTCCCCAATGCCCATTATAGCCCAAAATCTTCCCAAAATATGGGACCATCACAGACAGGAAAGGCTTCAAAACTTTGATTTTTATTCAGTAAAAGTAAAAATGAACAGAAAAAGCAGACAAACTTCATTTTTCTCTTGGAATAGACAGGAACTGCTTACCTTTCAAGCACAAACAAATGTACAGTCAATAAATGATCACTACACCCAGCTTACATCTACCAAAGCTGGGTATCTACTCAGTCTAATCTGGCTAGAAGCACTTGATGTTGCAGCGCTCTATGAGTGTTCTATAGATGAAGTCAGCTGCATTGTGGTATGACTCTCTTGATAAAATGTTCAAACAGTTGATTGTGCCTTACATCTGGGGAAGCCAGCTATGTGGTCAACCCACACTGGCTGGTGATAGCACTGGGTAAAAACAATGACTGCAGATGCTGGAAACCAGATTTTGGATTAGTGGTGCTGGAAGAGCACAGCAGTTCAGGCAGCATCCGAGGAGCAGTAAAATCGAAGGGCTTTTGCCTGAAACATTGGTGATAGCACTGACCAAGTCAGGGTGAAACATAATAAACTAGTAAGATCTGGCACAAATTGCATTGATGCATGTTGGGAATCCTTTATCTGAAAACCTCAGAATCACTGGCTTTTGGATGAAGGATATGTTTTGGTTTTTAGAAATGCTTACATTTATAGGTCTGTTCAGGTCCATTTGTGTTCTTTGGAAAAACTTTGCTCTTAGGTTTGTTAGAGGCTGAACAGACCAAAGGTGAAGGTTTTTCTGAAGGGCCTAAGCTCATTGTGTCTATAGGTCTGTTAGTGTCTGTTCATAAATGCTTTCAAAAGTCCTTCAGTTTTTTCCAGTCTTTGCAGGTTTCGGACTTGTGATTAAAGGATGCCCAGGAGAAAGTGAGGACTGCAGATGCTGGAGATCAGAGCTGAAAATGTGTTGCTGGAAAAGCGCAGCAGGTCAGGCAGCTTCCAAGGAGCAGGAGAATCAATGTTTCGGGCATGAGCCCTTCTTCAGGAATGAGGAAAGTATGCCAAGCGGGCTAAGATAAAAGGTAGGAAGGAGGGGCTTGGGGGAGGGGCGTTGGAAATACGATAGGTGGAAGGAGGTTAAGGTGGGGGTGATAGGCCGGAGTGGGGGTGGGGGCGGAGAGGTCAGGAAGAAGATTGCAGGTTAGGAAGGTGGTGCTGAGTTCGAGGTTTGGGACTGAGACAAGGTGGGGGGAGGGGAAATGAGGAAACTGGAGAAATCTGAGTTCATCCCTTGTGGTTGGAGGGTTCCTAGGCGGAAGATGAGGCGCTCTTCCTCCAGGCGTCGTGTTGCTATGGTCTGGCGTCCAAGGGCCTGCATGTCCTTTGTGGAGTGGGAGGGGGAGTTGAAGTATTGAGCCACGGGGTGGTTGGGTTGGTTGGTGCGGGTGTCCCAGAGGTGTTCTCTGAAACGTTCCGCAAGTAGGCGGCCTGTCTCCCCAATATAGAGGAGGCTGCATCGGGTGCAGTGGATGCAGTAAATGATGTGTGTGGAGGTGCAGGTGAATTTGTGGCGGATATGGAAGGATCTCTTGGGCCTTGGAGGGAAGTAAGGGGGGAGGTGTGGGCACAAGCATTCCAAACTGACCCCACCACCAGTGATATATTTCCCTCCCCTCCCCTATCAGCATTCCCAAAAGACCACTCCCTCCGTGACTCCCTCGTCAGGTCCACAACCCCCACCAACGCAACCTCCACTCCTGGCACCTTCCCCTGCAACGGCAAGAAATGCAAAACTTGTGCCCACACCTCCCCCCTTACTTCCCTCCAAGGGCCCAAGGGATACTTCCATATCCGCCACAAATTCACCTGCACCTCCACACACATTATTTACTGCATCCGCTGCACCCGATGTGGCCTCCTCTATATTGGGGAGACAGGCCGCCTACTTGCGGAACGTTTCAGAGAACACCTCTGGGACACTCGGACCCCAATCCAACCACTCCGTGGCTCAACACTTCAACTCCACCTCCCACTCCACCAAGGACATGCAGGTCCTTGGACTCCTCCATCGCCAGACTATAGCAACACGACGGATAGAGGAAGAGCGCCTCATCTCCTGCCTAGGAACCCTCCAACCACAAGAGATGAACTCAGATTTCTCCAGTTTCCTCATTTCCCCTCCCCCCACCTTGTCTCAGTCCCAACCCTCAAACTCAGCACCACCTTCCTAACCTGCAATCTTCTTCCTGACTTCTCCGCCCCCACCCCCACTCCGGCCTATCACCCTCACCTTAACCTCCTTCCACCTATCGTATTTCTAATGCCCCTCCCCCAAGTCCCTCCTCCCTACCTTTTATCTTAGCCTGCTTGGCACACTTTCCTCATGCCTGAAGAAGGGCTCATGCCCGAAACGCCGATTCTCCTGCTCCTTGGATGCTACCTGACATGCTGCACTTTTCCAGCAACACATTCAAGGATGCCCAACCTATAACAGCTAAACATGTTTGTGGGTTGAGAATTGAGACCTGTTAAACAGGTCACCCGTGGTTCCTTGGAATGCAGCCAGTTGCATAAAAGTATGATGCAACTTCCAGGTAGATGTTCAGCAGAATAGGATGACAACCCATTCCGTCATGTCTCAGATTCCACTCCAGGAGTTAGAATCATTCTTTATTTGTGTTTCAAGACATCTAGAATCTGCAGAGATATTACATCTTGCACTTCTGGAGGAAATGGTATGGAAGGTGATAAACTTTGGACATCTTTTGTTCTGTGACTTCTTCATGTGGATGCTGTTCATTAGCCACTGCAGATTGCGGCTGGTCCTAACATTGCTGGTGCATCTGTTTCTCCTCAATTTCTCTGCAGTTTTCTTGCATCATAGCAAGAGTGACAATAACTCCTGCTGTGACTGGATCCTTTGGTCATGCTTCCAATGAGTGTGTGGAGAATGGAAGAAACAGAACAGTTCCTCTATAATATTAGTACCTAGCATTAACATCACTTGATGGTTTAACACACTTCCCCATAAAGTGGGGCATGGAGGACTCATACAAGGAGGGCCAGGCAATATCTCTACAAGGAATTTTGACATAGGAATCTTATACTGACAAATGCTACACAAATCATGATGTAACAAGATAGTAGGAGATTGGAAGTACTGTTGGATACTCAGAATGTGTCTGCCAACCTCCATATCAGCAGAGAAAGGCATCTTTACATGTTGACGAACACTTACAGTTCAAGGTGAGACTGTAAGATCTTATATTACCTTTGTGCTTTATAGACTGCAGGTATCACATTTAAGTTTCCTTGTGATTACTTGTGTTTCACAGAAGTGATTATTTTCAATTTTCGGTAACCAATGACATGGTTAGGATTGATTGTTGCACACTGTTGCACACTGCAGGCATTACAGATGACTTCAAACTGTACTGTGGAAGCACCTGATTAATGCTGTTGCTCCTTGGAGAACCTTGGTGCTCAGACAGAAAACAAACAGTGAATCCATCCACTCCAGGTGTGGTCAAGGCTATTTTCCATTTACAGTGTTCATTTAGTGTCAAGCGAGCATAGAAGGCAACAGAGGTCACACTTAGCACTATAAGTCTCAGGCTCGGCCTATAATCAAGAAATACCATCCCTGCCAGGGCAGCCCATCAGTTTTGAGCCTCTACACATTCTCACATGCCAATTTGACTTACAAATTCAGCATCCAACAGTACCCCCCTGAGAATTACCACCACCTTCCCACCCAACTCAGCATCAAAGCTGCAACGGCGTGACTGTCAATAAGCACTACCTTTCCTTCTGTATCCAATACCCACAAATGCACCGTCATTTCACTCTCCCACAACCTTACATGTTAAATTTTCCACTTTCATAATTATTGCCCTCTCTTCAACCCAATATGCACCCTCCAATCCCGGAACGGACATCCCCATTTCCTTGCTACAGTGGTAGCCTTTTGACTTTCAGCTAACACCCATGGCTAATTCTCCCCAATGCCTTGCAAACTTTGACTGATGACTGACCAGGACTCTTCAACTGTGCAACTCTTCAACTGATTTACATCTCCCCAGATTAGTTGAGCTGAACTCACAGACCTGCCAACCATGTCCAAGTTCCTGGATTGATATCAGATGATGCCCTTGACTTAGATTTCCAGGAATTCTGATTGAAGGCTGTCTCCCTTGGTCTGACTGAGGACCTCTTAGACTTTGGGACATGGCCATTTGGTTGAAGCACATGCAGTATGTTTTGCTGCACACAATGCTGGCACATGATGTAGTAATGAAATCAACAGAGATCGGTGATATACAGAAACATGGTAAAAACAAGGACTGCAGATGCTGGAAACAGAGTCTAGATTAGAGTGGTACTGGAAATGCACAGCAGGTCAGGCAGCATCCGAGGGGCAGGAAAATCGATGTTTCAGGCAAATGCCCTTCATCAGGAATAGAGGCCGGGTGACTGCAGAGTGGAGAGATAAATGAGAGGAGGAGTGGGGGTGGGGAGAAAGTAGCATAGAGTACAAGAGGTGAATGGGGGTGGGGTTGAAGGTGATAGGTCAGAGAGGCAGGTGGGGGAAGGTAGCAAAGAGTACAATGGGTGAATGGGGGTGGGGATGAAGGTCATAGGTCAGAGAGGAGGGTGGAGTGGATAGGTTCCCTTGACTGACAACTGCTGACAAAGATGACAATCAAAAGATAACTGAAATACTGTGAGTCTTGAAGTTATGGTTGAAGAGATGAAAAAGCAAAGTAGGCAAGACAAAGCCATGACGTTGTGAGCACGAAGTGGGTGCAAAGTGAATGAATTCTTTTAATAAACATATGCCTCCCAAAAACCAAAGCAAAATCTGTCTTTCACAGGGGTGGCACGGTGGCACAGTGGTTAGCACTGCTGCCTCACAGCGCCAGAGACCCGGGTTCAATTCCCACCTCAGGCGACGGAGGTGGAGTTTGCACATTCTCCCTGTGTCTGCGTGGGTTTCCTCCGGGTGCTCCGTTTTCCTCCCACAGTCCAAAAATGTGCAGGTCAGGTGAATTGGCCATGCTAAATTGCCCGTAGTGTTAGGTACAGGGATAAATGTAGGGGAATGGGTCTGGGTGGGTTGCGCTTCGGAGGGTCGGTGTGGACTTGTTGGGCTGAAGGGCCTGTTACCACACTGTAAGTAATCTAATCTAAGCAGTAATCTAATCTAAGCAGAGTGCCTCTACTGTAAGCAAAGCATCCTTGCAGCGACAGTATGATGAAAGATGCTGGTGCACCCCAAAGTCTGGCATTGAAGTGCAGAACTGTATTGTATGTGGATTAGAAATCTGTCAAGAGGGTGCAGTGAAACTAGTCAGTGCAAATTGCCAAGATCATATGGCCATACCATCGCTTGCATGAAGCATATTCCAAGATTTGGCTGACTGGTGTCCAAGATGGAAGTCTGGAAGAGCAAAAGTTCAGCTGGAGTTCAAGTTTCCATGCTTTGACTTTCATGTCAGGAATTTTCACTGACTCGTTTCTATCCAGTGGGTGGGAGAATGGGAAACTGCCCATAGAACTAGGCTAATTGACAAAACAATGAGATAGTAGTGCAGAAATAGAAATTGCTGGAAGAGCTGAGCAGTTCTGGCAGCAACTGTGCAGAGAAATCAGAGTTAGCAATTTGGGTTGAGTGACCCTTCCTCAGAACTCAGATGATTGTGCATGTTAATACATATAAATTGGTCTCTCACTACTCTCTGGTGAGTTGCTTGTCTGACTTTTCAAAACATGGTTGCAAAATAGGACATTTCACTCTCAGCATTAAGAAAGTCCTGGCTGGCCATCACACACAATTTTTCCAACTTTCTCACCCATGCTCATATTGTTTAAAGTCTGGGAAGACTCTGTCAATCATGATTGAACTGGCTGCCTGGGCATTTTGACTTAATACGAATCTCCTTCCTTTGCTGAGACCCTGCATATTGTTTCTAATTAAATAATGATCCCTTTCAAATGCCTTCCAAGCAGTACATTCTACATCGTAACTACACACTGTGTGAAAATGATTTTTTGTCACCTCTCATTTCCCTCTTTTACAAAATGTGCCCTTTGATTCTCAATCCATTTATGAGTCTGTACAGTTTCTCTCTATCTACCCTATCCAGACCGTTCTTAATTTTGAAATCTTCTATCAAATCTAAGGAATTACAAATCATGCTGAATATTGTGCAATTTAGCCTTTGGGTCTCCAAGGATTTTGTTACAATTTCTCTTTCCTCATAACTGAAATGTTCCAATGCTAAAAATATTGGTTTAAACCTCTCTGGACAGTATCCAAGTGCATTCACATCCTTTCTCAGTGTCCCCAAATCTGTACACAATACTTCAGTTGAGATCTAACCAGTGTATTATGTAAGCAGGAGGAGAAAGTGAGGACTGCAGATGTTGGAGATCAGAGTGGAAAAGTGTGGTGCTGGAAAACCGCAGCAGGTCAGGCAGCATCCGAGGAGCTGGAGAATCGATGTTTCAGGCATAAGCCCTTCATCAGGAAAGGGGTGGTGGGGGGGTGGGGGTGCTGACAGATAAATAGAAGGGAGGGGTGGGGCTGGGGGGGAATGTATCTGGAAAGGCGATAGGTAGATGCAGGTGTGGGGGTGATGGTGATAGGTTGGAGTGGAAAGTGGAGTGAATAGATGGGAAAGAAAATGGACAGGAGGACAATTCAAGAGGGCGGTGCCAAGTAGGAGGGTTGGATCTGGGGTGGGGGGAGGGGAGATTAGGAAACTGATGAAATCAATGTTAATGCTGTGTGGTTGGGGGGGCCCCAAGGAGAAAGATGAGGCATTCTTCCTCCAGGCGTCTGGTGGCTAGAATCTGGTGGTGGTGGAGACCCCGGACTTGCATGTCCTGGAGGGGGAGGGGGAGTTGAAGTGGTCGACCACAAGGAGGTGGAGTTGTTTGGTGCATGTGTCCCAGAGATGTTCTCTAAAACATTTCGTGAGTTTATGTCCTGTCTCCCCAATGTAGAGGAGACCACATCAAGAGCAACGGACAAAGTAGATGAGGTGTTTAGATGCACAGGAAAATTTCTGCCAGATGTAGAAAGATCTTTTAGGGCCATGGATGGAGGTGAAACTGTGCCCCTTTCCTCCCCACCCCTTTTAACATTCCGCAGAGACCATTCCCTCTGTGACTATCTCATTAGGTCTAAGCCTCACACCAACCCACCCTCCACTCCTGGCACCTTCCCTTGCCACAACAAGAGGTTTAAAGTCCACGCCCACACCTCCCCCCTCACCTTTATCCAAGTCCCCAAAGGATCCTTCCACATTCGGCAGAGATTTTCCTGCACATCCAAACACCGCAACTACTGTGTCCATTGCTCTCAATGTGGTCTCCTCCTCATTGGGAGACAGGATGCTGACTCGTGGAATGTTTCAGAGAACACCTCTGGGACACACACATCAAACAACCCCACCGCCCTGTGGCTGACCACTTCAACTTCCTCTCCCCCTCCGCCATGGACATGCAAGTCCCGGGCCTCCTCCACCACCAATTCCTTGCCACCTCATCTTCTGCCTTGGGACTCTCCAACCACATGACATCAACATCAATTTCACTAGTTTCCTCATCTCCCCTTCCCCCACCTCATCCCAAATCCAACCCTCCAACTCAGCACCACCCTCTTCAACTGCTCCACTTGTCCACAAGCCCAATTTTTCCTTAACAAAGTCATGCTGATTCTTTCAAATTAGTCCATAGTTTTCCATATGATTACTAATTCAAATCCAAATTATCGCTTCTAGATGTTTCTACAATACTGAAGATAAACTGACTGATCTGTGCTTGCTGAATTGATCTTTACAACCTTTTTAAACAAGGTTAAACAAGGGTATAATGCTGGTAATCCTTTCAATCTTTCAGCACCCACCCCCAATCCAGGGAAGATTAGAAGGTAATTGCCAGTGAAGCTACAATTTTCATTCTCATTTCCTTCAATTTCTTTGGGTACCCCTCACTCAGTCTGGATGCCTTTAAAATCTAAATACTGACAAATATGTGATAACTGCTTCTTATCAGTTTTGAACAATTATAGTGACTACATTTACTCCTCTGTCCCAACAGTTTGGTTAGCATCTACCTTGTAGATAAAAACAGATACAGAGTATTCATGTAACACGCCAGCCATGCCCCAATAAACCACCATTTTGGTTTCTAATAGTCTCTTCTCTTCTTTTTACCACCCCATTACTATTGATGTGCAGATAGAAGAATTTTGAATTTCCTTTAGTATTAGTTAGCAATGTTTTCTCATAATCCCTCTTTGTCAGATTTGTATTTTCACCTCTCTTCTGAGCCTATTGGATTCAGCATGTTTCTCAACTGTATTTGCTACCTGATGCCTGTCATCAGTCTATATTTCCTTCTTTAAATTAATTTCTGTTTTCTTTCTCATCCAAAAGCTTATTCCTACCTTTGTATTGTTATGAGCAGACCATTGAGAGGATTGCCCATTTCATCACTATTCCAGACTACATACCGCAAACTGTTCAACTCTGGGGAAGGAAGGAGGAATTGGCTCCCCTTCTTTATTCACCCACTCCTCAGTTGGTTGCAATGAGGTCACTGGTATGTACCTTTCTCCAAGACCTGAATGAAGTTATGTTTAATAAGGAACTAATTTAACTACGCTTTCTTGAATTAACAATTCAAGTGAATTAATTAATTACTACATGCAAGAAAACAAACACAACATACACACACATAAACTAGAAATGAGAGTTAGGTTCTAAAAGATAAATGTCAAAAAAAAACACAGATGTAAGGATCAGTCTTTGAATTGTTCTCAAAACATGGGTAGTTGAATGTTGTGTCTATTACAGTGGAGGTTATTGGTAGCATTGAGCTTGGCAGGTGAACAGTTGCCTTGTTAGTTTTGCAGATTGGTTCAGATTTTATAATTCTGATGTCTTTTGATCTTGATTGAATTCCAGCACACAGCGTGAGAGGGAGTCCTTTGTTGTACTATTTCGTTTGTAATTGGATTGTATCACTTGGAGTCAATACGGGGAAACTAGAGAATAATTGTTTAACTGTTATCATCACAGCACACTAATGTTCAGACAGAGGCTGGTACAAACAAAAGCGTTCAATCTGACCATTCCAGTCCAGAAATGAAACAGTTTTTTTTCACTCTTTCATTCTATATTATAAAATAGACATGTCTGCAATCGGGGTGGCTTTCTGCTGAGATATTCTGCCTCCTCTCTATCTCTTCTTGTTAAGCCTCTCCCTGCTTGAAGTTTCCACATCAATTTACATGTCTGACAGTCTACTAGCTTCACACAGGACTTTTTCAGTCATTCAATCTAATTTCACTGTTTTCCTGTGGCAGTGCTCCTTATAAAAACAACACATTTTGGAAATGTAAGTTAAAAATATCTATACGTACTTAGGGGATCTGATCAACATTTTCTTTATGGATATGTGGACCTCTGAGATCTGTCCACTGCAGAGTCTTCCAGAACAATAGTCAATTTTACGATTGACGAGCCAACATTGATTACTGTGCCTGGAATGTTGGAGTGGCTGCACACGCACACACAATCTCACAGCTGACAGGGAATATTGGTTCTGATACATCACCAAAATACCATCTCCCCTTTGAAGATAGAACATTGTTCAGCCACTATTTCTCCTAGCAACCTTTGGTCCTGTCTATCTGGGCCAATTCTATTCTTGACCCATTGAAGTCCACTTTCTGTTAGTTGATTGCATTGACCAATATCATCTCTACTATCATGCTAAAACTTATGTTGCAGCAATTATTGTCCCCTAAATATTCTCCCACTGTCACCTGAGCTCTTTGGTCCACCTCATGCCCAAGAATCAGGTTTAGCAGTTTCTCTTTTCTTATTGAATAGGATACAAAATGCTGCAGGAAATTATCGTGAACAAAATCTATGTGTACTTGTTCCTTGTTACCCTTTACACTTGCCAATAAAGGGATAATTAAAACTCCCTTTATAACTAGTCCATGGTGTTTACATTTCTCTGGAATATCCCTGCATAATTCTTCCTCCATAGCTTTCTTACTAACTGGTAGTCAATGTATTGCACCAGGAGAAAGTGAGGACTGCAGATGCTGGAGATTAGAGTCGACAGTGTTGTGCTGGAAAAGAACAGCAGGTCAGGAAGCATCCAAGGAGCAGCAAAGGCCCTTCATCAGGAATGAGGTGCAATATATTGCACCAAGCAATGTAATTGGAAATTTCATATTCCACAGCTTTACCCAAATCAAAGATATCATTAAGGTAAATTCAGTACAAACTTTCAAGATATATTTTGTACAACATTCACTCTTAGGTAGTGTTATACAGTTGCACAGACCCCTCGGTCCAACTCAAACTTGACAACTAGATATCCTAAACTAATCTAGTCCCATTTGCCAGCATTTGGCCCATATCCCTCTAAACCCTTCCTATTCATATACCCATCCAGATGTTGTAACTGTACCAGCCTGCCAATGTACCACCTCTATAATCCTCAAAACACCCAGGATCATCTTCCGCTCTGCTTAAATCTCCGATACATCCCTGTTGATTTCCATTTAGATGTATAGGAGATGCCATAATAGACTAAGTTTCCTTACTACCCTGAATAAACTTTGATTCTGAAGTAGCATGGGGCAGCCACAGTGTTGTAGTCATGGAAAATTTCCATTAAGTGACCAGAAGACATCAAGATAAGTTTGAAGGAATTAACTTTTACCAGGATTGTTTGTGGGAGAGGAAGTATTTCAAGGTCCTACATGGATTATCCTTACCATGAGCTTCTACTCTCACTCTACACACACCTACCTAAAATATGTGATCATTTCCAATCCCCTCTTTTCTTCTCTACCTTTCTGAGTGTCAACTTCCAAACATTCAAAGCAATAACCTGAATGCTTGCAACTTTCCATTTTTTGTCCCCCACCAATACTGGCATCATTGGAATTAGCATCAGATATGGCTTGGCCCATTCAAAGGGTTTCCAAGTGTCAAAATCTTCCTGGCCTATCCTATTTGAACCTGGAAGGAGTGCCACCCATTTTGACTTCTGCAATCCCAATTTCCACCTGACAAATGAAAATTGATCCGAGTGAGCTTAACACTTGGAATGGTGAAGTACAGTGAGTTCTTCTATAATGCAATGGTTGCGTTCTTGTGCAAAACTAAGTTACAGAAAAGTTGTTATAGAAAAACATTTACAGAAAAAATCACATAAGAAGCAGTGCTTAAAGTGTTGGCACTGTAATCATGCTACAACCAACACACTTTTAAAATATTTGCACTGTAGAAACAGCGTTTCCAATTTGTCAATCATGTTACAGCGAATTTGCATTGATGAAATACACATTATAACAGAACGACCTGCATACAGGAAATGTTTTGTACCTAGTTTGATACATGGAACAAGTGGCTGTTTTACAAGTCTGTCCCACCATTCAATTGGATCTTGGCCGATTGTATCTTTACTCCAATATTAACCTTGTTTATATAACTTTGAATATCCTTTGAATGTCTAACAAAAAACTGGCAATCTTAGGCTTAAAATGTTCAAATTGACTCACCTCAATTTCAGGGAGAGAGTTCCTGATTCTCTCCAACTTTCATATGAAGAAGGGCTGCTTGAAATGAATCTTTAATGGCCTTGCTGAATTAAATGAATTAGAATGGGCTGTGTTTGCCTTGTGAAACCCTCAGAAAAAAAAGTCATCCTTGCTATACATATCCAATTATGGAATAATGCACTGATTCCATGCTTCAGTTATTATTGATGCAGTTACATCTTATTTATGTGCTCTGTTGCTATGAGAAGAAACCTTTTGGTTTACTAAAGATGTTAAGAATAAAAGTTAATGTACCAAATATCTATTCAATAGGTTGTTATTATTATTCTGTGAATTGTTCAAGAGCGGAAAACGGCCAATAGAATAAAAATTCACTGACAACAAATGTGGGTTGTTAAAGGTGACCATGGGTTCTAACTTAAAAAAAAACTGTGTTTAGCCTATCAACTGGAACCAATCTTCCATCATGTTTGTTATATTGCAAAGAATAGCTTAAATATCAGAGCAAATTCTAATTTGTCTTATTGGAGTACAATAGAATGCTCATCACTTGAATGCTGATATTGTTTCCATGCAATTTTGATGGTGTTTGTTAATGCTTCACTGATGCCACAAATGTAGCTAAAAAAATTCACCATGCGTTCTTTAGGACCTAACTGACAGCAGTTTTCCCAGACTGAGAATATTGGTAATATTCCTAAATCAAGCAAGTTCAAGAATGTATGTTTGAAATTATACATTCTCAAATCTTGCTTAACTCACATCTAAAAAAGATGAGAACATTGTATTTACTTTGCATTGTAATTTGGAGAAATTAAATCCTTTTTTATGCTCCATTGTTGTGTGACCCCACGTCATGCAGCCTTCTATAACCCTGCTCTTTTTGTCATGTTTGCAACTTCATTTGCTTGATTTTTAGTGACAGTATCTCCTGACTGGCAAGCTGGGGCCTGTCCCAGCCAGCTCCCATTGCAGTTTGACAGATGTAAAGCCCAGGTGGTGTGACATATGAGAGGGAGACCAAATATTATATGGATGGTGTTTTGAAGGGACAAGGATTCTGTGTTAAGAACTGTGTCTTAATACAGATGGAGCTGCAGGAATTACTAGAAATATTTCAAAGGCTATTTTTTTGTTGTCTAGATGTCCTCCTATGATGACCAATCCCAAAAGACCAACCTACCTTCAATTAACTACACAGCAATCAGCAAACCTCTTTGCTTTTGGAGACCTCAGTCAGATAAAACTTTAACATTCGACCTTGTTGAAATGTAAATTTAAGGCGGCTTGGGAAGAAATGACAAATAATTAAGTCAATAAAATTGTATTTTCTACATCTTTTTAGGTAGCAGTTATTCATTGTCATAGAATCAGAGAGATGTACAGCATTCAATGAAAAAAATATTGCTTCATATTAAATTTTGAGTTTAATCCGAAAATAAAGTTGAAACGTTATCATTCATTTTACAACAAAGTGAATGGTCCTGAATTTACCTCATTTCAGGGGGTGTTATATGTTACAGCACAGTATATTTGAAAATCCAGTTCAATGGCAATGTGACAGGCTGCTGGAAATAGCATACCCCAGGGGATAGAATGGTGGCTTATAATAGAGTAAAATTTTAAATTATTTGATACTAGTTAGCAAGGTTAGATCTCCTGGAATACAGTGAGAACCAGCCATTTGAATGCAGAACTAGCTCAAAGGAAGAAGATAGAGGATGATGGAGAGTTGCTTTTCAGACTGGAGGCCTGTGACCAGTGGTGTGCCACAAGGATCGGTGCTGGGTCCACTGCTTTTTGTCATTGATATTAATGTTTTGGATGTGAACATAGAATGTGAGCATAGTAAGTTTGTAGATGATATCAAAATTGGAGGTGTAGTGCACTGTGAAGAAGGCTACCTCAGAGTACAATGGGATCTTGATCAAATGGGCCAATAGGCTGAGGAGTGGCAGATAAAGTTTAATTTAGATAAATGCGAGGTCCTACATTTTGGAAAAGCAAATCAGAGCAGGACTTCTATACTTAATGGTAAGATCCTGGGAAGTGTTGCTGAACAAAGAGACCTTGGAGTGCAGGATCATAGTTCCTTGAAAGTAAAGTTGTAGGTAGATAGGATACTGAAGAAGGTGTTTAGTATGCTTGCCTTTATTGGTCAGAGCATTGAGTATAGGAGTTGGGAGGTCATATTGCGCCTGTATAGAGCATTAGTTATGCCACTTTTGGAATATTGCATGCAATTCTGGTCTCCTTCCTATCGGAAAGATGTTGTGAAACTTGAAAGGTTCAGAAAAGATTTACAAGGATGTTGCCAGGGTTGGAGGATTCGAGCTATAGGGAGAGGCTGAATAGACTGCAGCTGTTTTCCCTGGGGTGCCGGAGGCTGAGGGGTGACCTTATAGAGGTTTATAAAATCATGAGGGGCATGGATAGGATAAATAGACAAAGTATTTTCCCTGGGTTGGGAGACCAGAACTAGAGGACATAGGTTTAGGTTGAGAGGGGAAAGAAATAAAAGGGAACGAAAGGGCAACATTTTCACGCAGAGGGTAGGGCAAGTATGGAATGAGCTGCCAAAGGAAATAGTGGAGGCTAGTACAATTACAGCATTTAAAAGGCATCTGGATGGGTATTTGAATAGGAAGGGTTGACAGGGATATGAGCCAAGTGCTGGCAAATGGGACTAGATTAGTTTGGGATGTTTGGTTGGCATGGATGAGTTGGAGCGAAGGGTCTGTTTCCGAGCACTACATCTCTATGACTCTATACTATGTGGTAAAGTGGCCTCTGATTTGCTTATCACCCCAATGTACCCTGCATATGGATCAGCAATTCGGTACAATGTGCACATAGCATACAAGGGTTATCAGTAGCAGTTCTTTTCTCATATGTCATAACTCATAGAATCATAGAGTTGTACAACATGGAAACAGACCCTCTGGCCCAACTTGTCCATGCTGACCAGATATCCTAAATGAATCTAGTGCCATTTGCCAGCATTTTGCCCTTATCCCTCCAAACCTATCCTATTCATATACCCATCCAGATGCCTTTTAAATGTTGTGATTGTACCAGCCTCCACCATTTCATTGGGCAGCTCATTCCATACATGTACCACCCTCTGCATGAAAACGTTTTCCCTTAAAGGTTCCTTTGATGTTTTCCCCCCTCACCTTAAACCTTAGGCCACTCGTCCCCTACCCTGTGAAAAAGACCTTTAGCTATACACCTTGTCTTTCCTCTCATGATTTTATAAACTACTATAATGTCACTCCTCAGTCTGCAGGGCAAATGGCTCAACCCATTCAGCCTCTCCAAATACCTCAAATGTTCCAATTCTTGTCACCTCCTTATAATTTTTTTCTGAACCCTTTCAAGTTTCACAACATCCTTCCACAGCAGAATTTATTGCAATATTCCAAAAGCGGCCTAACTAATGTCCTGTACAGCTGCATCGTGACTTCCCAACTCCTGTACACAATGTACTGACTAAATGCCACTTTAGGATATTTTGCATAACACAATGGAAGTATTTGAAAGTGGTCTGAGTTCTCAATATCCTTTGACTCAGGAAATATAAGGTGCTGAGTTGTACTTTGGTTCCACTTTTGCATCCTATTACGTAGTTTGTGTGGTTGGAAAAATCAAGCAGAATTTTACCAGGTTCTGAAAGATGGGGACAATACCAAGTCACCTGCAAAAATATGGCAAGAACAGAAGAACAGGAGTTTTGAGTTAAGAGGAAAAGAAACCTGATTTTGTGAAATGAGAATCTCACTACTGAGCAGTGAGGAGCCTATTTGCATGTGTTGACATCACATTATTATCTAATCCAGTCTCATTTATATGTGCGCTGTTATTTTCCCAGGCAGTGGACAGAATCTACATGATGACAAATCCGAACATGAAATCCTAAGTGGACATCTACTGGCTGCAGCTCTCCGGCACCTTCACTGGGTCATGGTCTTGTCTAGAATTCTTAAGTATCTCATTTCACATTCCATGGGCAGTGACCATCTCCATCCTTCATCCAAGCAGGTTAGCATCAGACAAGTACCAGTCTCACCACTTCATCATGGCCCACCTCCAACTCACATGCAATTCAGCACTTCAATAGTTCACCAACACATTACATTGCAATGCAACTCAAAGGTTACGGACATGGACAGGTACCCATTTTGCGAATCAGAGCATGTTGCTACTCAGAACTCTTCGTTGTCCTTCTTAACACCCATTCACTCACTTTATGGCTACTTGGATGCTCACATCATCCTCACCTTGCTCCTTTGCATATTGTAGCAATATTCAGAACTTGCAGGCTCACAGTAGTTGTGTTTTGCTTTGCCTTCAAGTCCAGACATAAATCCCAGGCAGCTTGTCACGTTTGCCAGCAGTGATTACTCAAAGTGGAGAACATATTGCTGTATGAAACCAAGCTATGCCAATGTCACATCTGCACTATGTGCCAGCAGTGAATGCAGCCAACACACTGAATGTGCTTCAACCAAATGGACATATCTCAAAGCCAAAGGGGAGTAGGCCTTTATGAAGTGAAGGGGACTGTAGTCAATCAGTGGATACCAGCACTGTCAATCAAGGGCATTGTGTGATATTAGATTAGATTAGATTACTTACAGTGTGGAAACAGGCCCTTCGGCCCAACAAGTCCACACCGACCCGCCGAAGCGCAACCCACCCATACCCCTACCTTTACCCCTTTAACCTATCACTAGGGGCAATTTAGCATGGCCAATTCACCTGACCCGCACATCTTTGGACTGTGGGAGGAAACCGGAGCACCCGGAGGAAACCCACGCAGACACGGGGAGAATGTGCAAACTCCACACAGTCAGTCGCCTGAGTCGGGAATTGAACCCGGGTCTACAGGCGCTGTGAGGCAGCAGTGCTAACCACTGGGCCACCGTGCCGCCCATATCAGTCCAGGAACTTTAAAATGGTCAGTTAGCTGCTTGGAACAGTAAGTTTCAGGGGTTCTGTTCCATTACAGCCCAGGCTACTGTTAGTCCTGCTGGTCCAATGCAACCTGTTAGGGAAGTCATGGTAAGTCAGTTGAGGACTTGGAAAGATATCAGTCAGGGGTCTGTTTAATCATCGTCACAACTATCCTGGGTGGCATGATGGCTCAGTGGTTAGCACTGCTGCCTCACAGCACCAGGGTCCCAGGTTCGATTCCAGCCTTGGGTGACTGCCTGTGTAGAGTTTGCACATTCTCCCTGTATCTGCGTGGGCTTCCTCTGGGTACTCCGGTTTCCTCCCACATTCCAAAGATGTGCAGGTCAGGTGAATTGACCATGCTAAATTGGCCTTTGTCGTTAGGTGCATTAATCAAAGGTTATTCTTCGGAGGGTCGGTGTGGACTTGTTGGGCCGAAGGGCCTGTTTCCACACTGTAGGAAATCTAATCTATTGTGCACGTCATCTGGAAGGTGGGCCACAGTCACTCCTAGGATTCTGTTCACGGAAAATCAAAGGAGGATTATTGAAGCATTTGTTGTGGTGAGGAAGTTGAGGAAATCGATTATGGAATTAGATACAACATGCTGGAAAACACAGGAGGTGGCAATTGTGAAGGACACAATCATTGTATTAGGATAGGAAGAGAACATGGGAGAGCATGAGATACTGTGGATGAGATAGAAATCATTGACAGTAACCACCATTCTAACTTCATTGGGTGGGCACTGAATTACAATGTTTGGCAGAACTAAGCTCTAATCCTAGGGATCAGAGGACAAACTAGGAAGATGAAGAGTTAAACAAATGATTGGATGGGAAAGCAGTGAAAATTAAATCTGATGGGGTTAACAGGGAGGGGAAGACATAAAGGAACTCAAGGTTTGGGGATTCACCTATATTGACATGCTAAGGCTACAATTCACTCCTTGGAGTACAAACGGTGTCATCTTCCAAACTCATCCAAATCACAGCATGCAAACAGAATGGGATGGATTTTGAACAGGTACAGAAACTCAGGGCCAGACATTCTATTAGGCACTTGGCCATTAGTGGCAGCAGCAGAATTCTACTCAAATATAATTTGAAACCTCATACCAGGCATACACCCACTCTACCCCCTTACCATCGAGCCAGTGGATCAGCACTACTTCAATGAAGAGTTCAGGAGAGATAATAGGAACATCTACAGGCACCACTGAAGATGATGTGATAAATGGTGAGGCTACAATACAGGACTATTTCCATGCCAAACAGGCTAAGCAGCAAGAGATAGTCAAAGCTAAGTGGTTCTACAATTAATGTATCAGACCTAAGCTTTGAAGTCCCTCCACATCCAGATGGATGATTAAATGATGATTAAATAACTGTCTAGAGGAGGAGGTTAGTCATCTTGGCTCCAAGACATCTCTACTGGAACTTCTCGGAGGGGTGTCCTAGGTAGAATTCACCTGTTTCATCAATGACCTTGTCTTCAACATGTGGTGATAACTGGGGACATTCCGTGATGATTCCTCAAATACTGGAGGAATCAATATCCAGGCTTGGGTTTACAAGTTACATGTAACAGTGCCCTACAATAGTGTCAGACAATGACCATCTCCAAAATGAGATAATGAGCATCACTTCTTGACATTCATGAGCATTATCATGACTGAGTTCCCCCACTATCAACCTAAACCTACGTATGTGGTATCATTGATCAGAAACTGAAGTGGACTATCAATATAAGTGGTGTGGTGGTAAAAACATTCAGAGACTAGGAATCTTGCAGTGAGAGAACTCTTGACTCTCTGAAGCCTGTCTACCATTTACAATACACAGGTCAGTATTGTGAAAGAATATTCCACTCCAGCAACACTCAAGAAGCGGTCTTCTCAACTGGGATCCTATCCATAAGCATCCATTCCCTCCCTCAGTGACATTCCAGAATCAATAGTCTGTAGCATCCATAAGATGCACTGCAGAAATTCACCAAGGCTCCTTAGACAGCACCTTTCAAACTTGTAACCACTGATATCTAGAAGGATAAGGGTAGCAGGAGAAAACAAAAACCTGTAAAGTTCTTTCCAAGATACTCACCATCCTGACTTTTAAATATAGCACCACACCATGGTGTCATTGGATCAAAATCCTGGAATTTGTTCTCTATGAGAACTATGGGACATCGACATGAAATGGACTGCAGAAAGCAGCACCAACTTCTCTAGGGCAGTGAGGACTAGGTAATAAATGCTGGCCCAGCCAACGACATACCCATTCCAGTAAATGAATTTCAAAAATGAAAAATGGTTGCCATCATATTTGGAGTGGGTGGAGTAGGTTTTGTTTTAATATCTCTGAGAATTCAGTGTCTTCATGGACAATTGCATTAATGAGATCCACAATGCAACTTAAAGACATCTGTTATCACAGAATTCTGATGTGAACATTATACATTGACCAACTAGTTCAACTGACAATTCTGGCCATAAGCAATCTTGACCATGTAGTTGAATGTTACAAGTTAATTCTAGTAATGTCTGTAAAGAAGAAGTAATTTCAAACAAGCTGTAAAGTTTCATATACATTCTACCATCTGCAAACACTTTCCAAGGTCTTACAGTGTGCACAAGCTCTAGAAACTGCTTACCTCACACCTTGGACCATAAAATAAGCACACCATAATATCTAAATGCAATATTGTCTTTTTGGGGTAATCTTAGGGTGGGGATGGGAAGGGAAAGATTCTCATTCTTCTTACCACCCTTACAATCTTTATTATATTGGTCACAAATGGCTCAGGAAGCATACATCTGAATTACATCTACAATGTGAATGGTCCATGCAGTGGGATCCCATTGTCTTTCTTGTCAGAGACCCCCATATCCCAAAATTTCAAGAGTGATGTTTAAATGTCATTTGTGTGTGCTGCGACTGCAGAATGATCACATTACAGAGGAGATTCTGCGTTTCTGATATCAATCACAATGGTTCCTTGGAACTATCTTCAATTGATCCAAGCACAGAAATTGCTCTCCCTGTGGCTGGTGTACCAGGAATATTCACAGAGAGTGATGAGGAGCACGAGGATCTGGAAACCCAGAATCAGGACAACCACCAGCATATGTGGAGCCATTTACTAAGGGAAAGGTTTCTAGCCAAAGGCACACCCATGATACAAAAAATGTACGGGACACCCACAGTCATTTGTCTTCCAAGGAAGATTGTCAGATTTGAAGGGATAGTGGCGTTATGCAGAGGTAGGAGTCAAAATGCCACGTCATGATGCCCAAGCATATATGGAATGCCACAACTTCTTCCATTGGAGTCAATGAGAGTCATAAGGTACCTCCTCAACATGAGTTTTCCATGCTTGTCAAGGCTGGAGGTTCATTGCAGTACAATACACTCTGAGAGCCACCCTTTAATCATATGGTGTTTTACTCTGAATAACTGGAGAAAGCATCAAAGCTACGTGCCCAACAATGAAAATCCTTGATAGCTGTGGCATTGCACTGAGCAGGAAAATTAGGATGTTCATCAGAAAGAGCAATGCCTTCACTCTCCAAATCATTGGAACCAGTTTGGAGAAAGTTGGACCTGTGCAAGCTGAACAGATCACATCTTAACAGGATTGAGACAGATATCCTCAAAGACAGGTTTGCTGGTGTGTTGGGGCTGGCTAGCATGTCAGCAGGGTGAGATCTTGAGTGGGTAAGCCAAATTGGACAGGAATTAAACTGGTAACAGGAAGTAGAAAAACTGTGAGGGAGACTTGAACATAGAGGAAACAAAGCTGATCATTGAGAATGTCTTGAATGTGGAATTATTTCAAAAGGACAAAGTTAAGGGTACACTACCTAAATGCTGCAGCATTTGCAACAACATAATCTAAAGACACAAAGAGAAGAAAATGGCTATGATATAATTACCATTACAGAATCCTTGAAAATTAATATTCATCCAGAAGCATATCAACTGTGCTATTGTCTCACTACAATAAACAATGAGTCAGAGTAAGTGCATTGTAATTACAACATATTCTCAGTGTAGTGAAAAATGATGTTAGCTAAATTCTACCTGTAGTTATAAGCATTAAGGGAATTTTCCATGTTATGTTCAGAACCAAAGGTTATTTGATATGAATGTGTAATTTATACACAGAAACTTATTTGAAGTGTTTATTATAGTAGTAATGGTATTATGTGAAATTAGATCCCAACTGAAAGCAGAGTTCTGTACCTGTATCTATATTCTATAGCAAAATATTGTGGCGTACATAAAGTACAGAGCTTATTGTACACAAAAATAATTCAGCACCTGACTTTGGGAAGTAAAATAACCAGCTAATTGCAAGCTATTTCCCTATCCTACAGCTTGCCACCAACAATTACATTCATCTTCCTGTGTTTTGTTCCAAATATCTGATGCAGGTAGAACGATACTTGTTATGAGAGTGTTTTCTATGTAGTTCTCAGCACCCCAGCTTGGTAATTTAAACTCTTATTTTTCAATTCAACTCTTGTTGTAGCAAATTGGCTGAGGTGCAGCACCGATGTAGGTGTAATCTCTTCACGATGGTAATGAAGCTGAAGGTGTGTGTTATTTTAGCACATACAAGCTGTGACATCTCGTGTGAAAAATTCTGCGGTACCTTGCTGCTTAAATCTGTAACAGCATACATCATATCATTAATGCTTCTCTGATAACCTTACAAAACCTGTTCCCTTTAACTGTTTGTTGCCGGAAGCAAGCTGAGTTTCAGCAATCACTAAGAGCCAATACATGACGGGGAGCAAAGAAGGTGGAGGGGATCTGCATTGTACAATGATTATGGTATGCAGAGCTTGAGTTATTATATTAATATATTAACATATATTTTATAATTTTGGCAAGCAAGTTGTGGTAATTTATACTAAAAAGCTATCCGTACTGATTTCCTTACTGAAATAAATTAACGTTAGGGAAAAAAAATACCATTTATTTGTTATTACGACTAGTTTGGAAGCAATATTGAAAAATTTACAAATAAAATTATATCATTTAACAAAAAATTAAATACATAGGCAGGATGTTCATAGTTCTCAACAAGGCAATCTTAAATAAAAAGTGTGTCTCTATTAACCAGATGGATAACTTTCTTGAAAAATGATGGAAGAACTTGAATGTGTGACACTTTCTTTGTCTTCTGGATATCTCCAAGTGTTCCACTGTCCACAAAATACTTTATGAAACTGTATTTATTACGTCACTCCAGATTAATGCAGGAGTCAATTTGATCTTACAAAGAGTAATGAAATCAATGAGAGGTACTTTGGCCAGTACATCAGGAAAACACCTTGATTATACTTCAATTTGTACACTACGATCTTTTACATCCACCCAGAAGTGAGACAGGGTTTGCTTTAAGGTCTCTTCCAAAAGACAGCATCTTCAATAATGTACCACTTGCTCACTGTTTCCTGAAGCTTCAAATTAATACTGGGCTCAAGTCCCTGGAATGGGGGTTGACCCCAAATTTTCTGACAGAAAGATAAAAATGCTATTACTGAACACGACTTGAGTAAAATAAATTCTACAAAGACTGAAGTCACAATCCTTAGTCACTTGCTTCCTCTCTGAGCATTAACTGCACATACCATTTTACTTGCTTCAAGTGCTTTTATTACAATTGTGCACTCCAATACAAACCTTCCTTTTACACATTTCAGTCAAAAACATATTGCACTTACTGAATTGTCCCATTTTAGAAATACATGTGTATTGGAACGTAATATTTCCATTGTCTTCCAATTTCCAATCATGTCTGTTGAGGGCAGAGGCTCATGGACATTCAGAAAGATGTATATACAAGAAATCAGAATGAAAAATAAATTGATCGAAATGCCTAGCAAGTTGGGCAACATCTGTGGAGACAGAGACAGAATAAATGTTCCAGATTGATGATCTTTAATCAATCTTTGGCCAGTGAGATATGGGCAAGATATAATACATATTAATACATTCACTTCTAGTTTCACTTCACACCTTTCTGAAGTCCAACTCTTTTGTGGGCTGATGTTGTTTTATTTTTCATTCTTCCTTTGCAACAATATAAGTCAGAAAATAATGCACATTGAAAGCATAAGTAGTTGGCAATGTTATTGTAATTTCACGTACCTTCAAGCCAATTTACTTCATTTCATTTAAGCTGGAAAAAGTGAGGACTGCAGATGCTGGAAATCAGAGCCCTTTTGCCCGAAATGTCAATTTTCCTGCTCCTCGAATGCTGCTTGACCTGTTGTGCTTTTCCAGCACCACTCTAGTCTTCATTTCATTTAAGCCTGTCCTCCTGTTCATGTAGAGATGACCAAAGTATTGCTTTGCTTATCAGTTGCTTTATGTCAAGTCAGAGTCAAACTGGCCCTTTGGCCCAACTCGCCCATGTTGACCAGGTTTCTGAAACTGAACTAGTCCCATTTAACTGCATTTAGGCCATATCCTCTGAACCTTTTGTATCCATATACCTGTCCAAATGTCTTTTAAATGTTGTAATTCTGAATGAACTTTTGTTTTCCTACTAAACCATGTTGTGTGCTACATCTGAACCGATGAAAAATGAGAATTGGCTTGGCCTGTGTGGGTAGTGTTGCACGTGTAGACTGCTGATACAAATGTAGGCCTAAAATTACGTTAATTCAATACCTGTTGCTAAAGTCATTTGGTCAGTAGTTTAACTACCATCTCAGACTCACCAGAAAAACAGAATTGTGTGAATGAAATTCAAATGCTTGAAAATATCCTTAACTGCAAATGGCAGGCATGACCAAAAAATGTAGGAGGTAGTGAAAAGCCAAAGGAGGAAAACAGGACTTCTGTATTTAAAGCAACCAGTAAGTGCTTTCTGTTGAATCAGCTTGAAACTGCAGAGTGTTTGGAAAGGATATAAAGCTAGTTCAATAACTGTAATTCTTTATTCAGTACAGTTCTGTGTATTTGATCAAAATGGTGAAGCAAGGTCTGATGTGACAGGTGATCTTCAGGGCTACAAAACAACTAAGAGCAAACTTAGGTCAAGTTGCAAACTTAGTTCAATGACAGACACCTCAAGAGCACCAGAGCATGTGACTTAAAACTGTTAGTTAATCATTACAAAAGTATAGCTTGGGATGCTAAGGTGTCTTACAATTTGATTTAATGCCTAGTGTGGTGCTGGAAATGTACATCATTCATTTCTAAATGTTTCTGTCAATCTAACCCAACATGGCAATTATATATATGACCAGCAAGTATTAAAAACAAGACATAAAGGACACAATTTTCACCTCTCTGGAGATGTTGAGGGAGATGTTAGGATGAATTAAACATTAGGTGAGTTGGCGTTCGTGAGAAATTCACCAACTTGCAAACTAAATTCTGCACAAGAAGGTACATGGGCAAATATCTCAACTTATAACCAATTAAGCCCCTTAAGTGTCAAATTAAAAGCTTCAACTCCCCCTTTCCCAACCACCAGCTTACCAAGTGGATGAGAAATGAGGCTGGTTTGCCAACTGGGAAACCACAGTGATCCACTGACTGGTTTGAGGAAAGAAGCCTCCAATACCTTAATCTGACGAGGATAAAGGAATAGGGTCCTATATCCTGATGAAGGGTTTTGCCCAAAACGTCAATTCTCCTGCTCCTTAGATGCCGCCTGACCTGCTGTGCTTTTCCAGCACCACACTCTCGACACAATAGGCTCAGAAAGCCATGTAAAATTCCTACAGTGTGGAAATAGGCCATTCAGCCCAACAAGTCCACACCGACCCTCCGAAGAAGGTTCCACCCAGACGCATCCCCCTAACCTTTCTCTATAACCCTACATTTCCCATGGCTAACAGACCTAACCTACATACTCCTGAACACCATGGACAATTTAGCATCCCAAAAGAGAAAATGCTGGAAAATCTCAGCAGGTCTGGCAGCATCTGTAAGGAGAGAAAAGAGCTGACGTTTCGAGTCTAACTGACCCTTTGTCAGTTAGACTCGAAACGTCAGCTCTTTTTTCTCCCTACAGATGCTGCCAGACCTGCTGAGATTTTCCAGCATTTTCTCTTTTGGTTTCAGATTCCAGCATCCGCAGTAATTTGCTTTTATTTTGGATAATTTAGCATGGTCAATTTACCTAACTTGCACATCTTTGGATTGTGGGAAGAAACTGGAGCACTTGACAGAAGCCCATACAAACATGGGAAAAAGGTGCAAACTCCACAAGGGCAGTTGTTCAAGGGTGAAATTGAGTCCAGGTCCCTGGCACTGTGAGGCAGCAATGCTAACCATTGAGCCACCGTGCCACACCTGCCCTTGCTCTGACCCCTCCACGACAACCCTCACCTTGCGAGAGGAGTATAATCAATACTTGCCTTTTCATTGCTGGATTCGTCAAGGATTAGGCCTCAACCAGCATACCTTTGCACCCAGAAGGTGCTTGCCTCTGATTGGCCCAGCTTCTGGTGACCCAGGATAACAATATGAGGCCTGTCAACTCACCCATGCTTGCCTGTTAACTCTTAATGAACTGATTGGCAGACATTTGGACAGGAGAAAGTGTGGACTATAGATGCTGGAGATCAGTTGGAAAAGCACAGCAGTTCAGGCAGCATCTGAGGTGCAGGAGAATCGACGTTTCGGCATAAGCCCTTCATCAGAAATGAGACTTGTGGGTCGGGTCTGAGAGATAAATGGGAGGGAGGTGGGGTTGGGGGGAGATAGCTGGGAAAGCGATAGGTGGATGAAGGTGAGAGAGAAGGTTATAGGTCAGAGGGGGCAGTGATGGACAGGTCTGGAGGAAGGTGCCAAGTTGGAAGCTTGGGACTGGGATAATGAGGGGGGAGGGGAAATGAGGAATCTGTTGAAATCCACATCTATCCTGTCTGGTTGCAGGGTCCCAAGGCAAAATATGAGATGTTCTTCCTCCAGGCATTGGGTGGTAACGGTTTCATGGTGGAGGAGGCCCAGGACATGCATGTCCTTGACAGAGTGGGAGGGGGAGTTGAAGTGTTCAGCCATGGGGCGATGGGGTTGGTGGGTGCGGGTGTCCCCGAGATGTTCTCTGAAATGATCCACAAGAAAGCATCCTGTCTCCCCGATGCAGAGGAGACCACACTGGGTGCAACGGATGCAGTAGATGACATTGGTAGATGTACAGGGAAATTTCTGATGGATGTGGAAGGATCCCTTGGGGCCTTGGACGGAGGTAAGGGGAGTGATGTCTGCAGGTTTTGCAGACAGTTGGACAGGTTTCCACAGCTACAGTGGTGGGGCATATACGTTGCCACCAGACACACGCACTCCCACAACTTAACAAAAAACAAGACAAAATTCCATCTATTGGTTTTTCAGTAAATGTTATCCAAAAAAAACCCTTTTCACTTTTCAAGACAATTGGTGATTTGAACAGCTTGATATTACTAACTGATTAAAAATGTTACAGAAATTATTTTAACAAACATTGCATTAGATATACATTGGCAGAATTACACTTGACAACTCCCAAGAAAAATATTTACATTGAAACTACTACTAAAAGTATAAGACGATTTCACTGGACCATTTCACTAACATCATTATTTATCGAAAAATTGAAAATATTATTTTTCATGATTATTATTTAATAAATATAATCAGACAACTGAAATGTAGAGCAGAATGTACAGTTTCACCATCTTTAAATTGTTCTATTTACAATATGAAGTGGTCCCTGCAGCAGCGGAGAATTGATTGCAATGTGTTAATGTTGCTGAACTGGTTATTCCTGATGAAGGGCTTTTGCCCAAAATTCGATTCTCCTGCTCCTTGGATGCTGCCTAACTTGCTGTGCTTTTCCAGCACCACACTCATGACTCTGACCTCCAGCATCTGCAGTCCTCGCTTACTCCTGCAGAGGTCCAGGCTAATGCTCAGGGGCAGATGCTGGAGATCAGAGCTGAAAATGTGTTGCTGGAAAAGTGCAGCAGGTCAGGCAGCATCCAAGGAACAGGAGAATCGATGTTTCGGGCATAAGCCCTTCTTCAGGAAGATTCCTGAAGAAGGGCTTATGTCCGAAACGTCGATTCTCCTGTTCCTTGGATGCTGCCTGACCTGCTGTGCTTTTCTAGCAACACATTTTCAGCAATGCTCAGGGGGGTACGGGCTCACTCCAATGGTAGAGGCTTGTGAAATTTAATTTCAACGAATAAATGTGAAATATAAACTAGTCCCAGTAAATTATGACTATGTGCGGCACGGTGGCACAGTGGTTAGCACTGCTGCCTCACAGCACCAGAGACCCGGGTTCAATTCCCGCCTCAGGCGACTGACTGTGTGGAGTTTGCCCGTTCTCCCCGTGTCTGTGTGGGTTTCCTCCGGGTGCTCCGGTTTCCTCCCACAGTCCAAAGATGTGCAGGTCAGGTGAATTGGCCATGCTAAATTGCCCGTAGTGTTAGGTAAGGGGTAAATGTAGGGTTATGGGTGGGTTGCGCTTCGGCAGGGCGGTGTGGACTTGTTGGGCCGAAGGGCCTGTTTCCACACTGTAAGTAATCTAATCTAATAATCTGCAGGGCTGAAACTTATTTTAGCAGTGTCAATTTCATTGAGTTTCATGGAGGGTTTATCTCCATAACACCAAGCAAGTTTTCTCACACTATCATCTCAAACACATCTGTTTACCTACCTACCACAATCTTATGGCATGCTTTTCATTGGACTTTCCCACTGTCTGCAGCTACAGGAACTCACCACTGACCAGACATCATGGAATAGATTGGCATTCCTGGTGCCAACAACTTATTCAAAAAGCTTTGTGCATCCAGACAAATGTGGCATTGCAGAGCTGCCCTGCATGACAGCACCCAGTTTGGCAATGGGATGACAGACAAGGAGGATTTCGTACCAGATTTATAGACAGGAACTTTGACATCCTGGTGAATGGGGTGGTGCAGAGGAGAGACTTCCTCTTCGCACAGGACTGCCAGAGGAAACCACGCCATCTGACCCTGCCTACCTGGTCTGAGGCCGTCATCCTGGGCAGGGATGGCCTCAAAAGTTTGAGGAACTCCCAATCATGTAAAAAGGAAATCACCTTGAGCAACTTAGCCAGGCAGCCCTAAGCAATGGCTGACCAGACTCTTGATTGATATCTGTACAGCTCCCTGACTGTATTCGAGGATGGTCCCCTGATTGGCTGCACTGGACCCAAGTGGCAGACCATGATCTTTTTCCTGGACTGAACAAATATGATCCCCTGACCACTGGCTCCCAAATCGAACATCTAACCATTTCCAGCCCCAGGACTAATGTCAAAGGCTGCCTCATGCTGGGATCTTCAGACATTACTGTGGCCCCGAAAACACTGAGACTTGGCCATTTGCTGACAGCACATTCACTCTGTTTGCTGCATATCCTGCTGGCCCAGGTTTCATGAGATTGAGGAAGCATAGTGCCATAAAACAACATGTTTACTCCATTGACTGCTGACTGCTAAAATCATGACAAGTATCAAAAAGGAAGCCCAAAGAACTGCAAGTGCTGGAAATCGGAAACAAAAACAATAGTTGCTGAGAAAACTCAGCAGGTCTGGCAGCATCTGTGGAAAGAAAACTGAGTTAACATTTCTGGCCAAGTTCCCCTTCTTCAGAACTTCAGAACAGAAGTATCCTGGCTTTACAAAGGCATTAACCAGCAAAGCAATATAGCACATACATGAGCCCTTAAACTCTATTTGTGGTACTAAAGTACAAAATGGAACAGCAAAGCAAGGCTGTGAGCATCAAAGTAGTGAGTCAGCCCGTGGCGAGCAAGCGAGATGCCCTGAGTTGCAGTGTGGTTGAATCTGTGAGCTGGGTCCATGCATGTGAAGTGTCCAGTAAGAGCATTCCAATGAGAATTGTTAGTATTCTCCAAAGTACAGCATTCCAGTGTAGAGGTGTAGTTTAATGGGTTGGAGATGGAGCCAGGAGGTTAGAGTGTATTGGATGCCAATGTCTATGGACTTGTGGTGTGTGTGGCCACTGCCCTGAAGCGTGCCCTGAGAGGTTGATGCCTGGTGTCCAAGATGGCAGTCTGGAGGAGCAATCAGTGAACTGGATGAACTTTCTGCATTTGGTTTGTTTATGATAGGTGGGACAACAGAAATCTTCATATTAATGAGGCAAGATTTGCATTTAGTGAGGGTGAAAACAAGCAATGATTCTCATTAATAGGCAACTCACTGCTGTGTAGTGCAATAGTTGTCTTGTTGCATAGAAGTATATAGGAAGATGCAGCTAGATTCTCCCAAAATCGAGGCATGAGTCGTAAAGGGTTTCTTCCGTACCCACATTGTTCAGGATTTATCCCATCTCGTGAAACTATCATCAATTGCTATCAAAAGCCAACCGGGTTCATTGATATCCTTTAGGAATGGAAATCTTCTCTCCTTACTCCTTCTGATCTTCATGTAACTTCAGGCCCACAAAATTTTGCTTGGCATTTAACTGCCCCCAGAAATAGTCTCAACAGGCTAATTGGCTCAAAGCAATTAAGGATAGACAATAAATGCCAATCATTCCCACATCACATGAAAGAATAAATAAAGTTTGTATGCTTTTGTTTATTGGTCAGAGTATTGAGTACAGGAGTCGGGAGGTCATGTTGTGGCTGTACAGGACATTGGTTAGGCCATTGGTTAGGCCATTGTTGGAATATTGCATGCAATTCTGGTCTCCTTCCTATCAGAAAGATGTTGTGAAACTTGAAAGGGTTCAGAAAAGATTTACAAGGATGTTGCCAGGGTTGGAGGGTTTGAGCTATAGGGAGAGGCTGAACAGGCCAGGGCTGTTTTCCCTGGAGCGTTGGAGGACTAGGGGTGACCTTATAGAGGTTTACAAAACTATAGGGACATGGATAGGATAAATAGGCACAGTCTTTTCCCTGGGGTCGGGGAGTCCAGAACTAGAGGGCATAGGTTTAGGGTGAGAGGGGAAAGATATAAAAGAGACCTAAGGGGCAACTTTTTCACACAGAGGGTGGTACGTATATGGAATGAGCTGCCAGAGGAAGTGGTTTTGGCTGGTACAATTGCAACATTTAAGAGGCATTTGGATGGGTATATGAATAGGAAGGGTTTGGAGGGATATGGGCCGGGTGCTGGCAGGTGGGACGAGATTGGGTTAGGATATCTGGTCAGCATGGACAGGTTGAACTGAAGGGTCTATTTCCATGCTGTACATCTCTATGACTCTGTGGTGAGCAAAGTACTGTTTTTCTGTGTACATAATGGTATGTTCTTTCCATAGTTTGCACAGTTATAGAATAACACATGAATCCAGATAAGTACTGACCAAGGAACTGAACCATCAGAGTGTGGAGAGGTTAGTGCATTTGCCAGTTGCCAATTATATTGTTTCTTATCATTACTGTCAGTAGAAAGGAAATCAAAGCCATGAAGTGAATTAGGAGGAGGCTTGATAAAATGATCACTGGAATTCGATAGTTTGTTTTCAAGGAGAGACTGGAGAAATGGAATTTTTTTTCATAGAACAATGGAAGTTAACAATAAGACAGATAAAACATAAATCTAAACGTAGGCTATTCCTGCCGTCAAATCTGCTCTGCAATTCAGTAAGATAATGGTTGACTTGATAACCTTCACCTGAACTTCCCTGGTTTTTTCCTATGATTGAAATTTTATTGCTGGAACAGCACAGCAGGTCAGGCAGCATCCAGGGAACAGGAGATTCGACGTTTCGGGCACAGGCCCTTCCACAGGCCTGTGCCCGAAACGTCAAATCTCCTGTTCCCTGGATGCTGCCTGACCTGCTGTGCTGTTCCAGCAATAAAGTTTCAACTTTGATCTCCAGCATCTGCAGACCTCACTTTCTCCTTTTTCCTATGATTCACTTGCTATTTAAGTTCAGTCCAGCTCAGCCTTGAACATTCCTAAAGGCCAAACATCAATCCACCTCTGTGACAAAGCAGTCCACAGATTCACTGTCTACTGAGAAAAGAAATTCTTCCTCATCTCTGCTTTAAACAGATGACCCCTCACTCTGAGGTTATGCCCTCTGGTCCCACAATAAGGAAACAACCTCTCCACATCTACCCTGCCAGTTCCCCTAAGAATTTTCAATAGTTCAATAGAATCCTCTCTCATTCTTCTATTTCCCAATGAGTCCAAACCAACCCAGTCAACTGCTTCCCAGAAGAAAATTCCTCCATATCTCGAGTCAGCTGAGATAACATTTTTTCAACTGTCCCCAATGCTAGTATATCTTCTTTACACAGCACCAGGTTGTAGTCCAACAGGTTTATTTGGAAGCATTAGTTTTCAAGGCGCTGCCTCTTCTTTAGGTGGTTGTGGAACAGGAATATAAGACACAGAATTTATAGCAAAAGGTGCCTTATGGTCCTGTTCGACAACCACCTGTTGAAGACACAGCGCCTCGAAAGCTAGTGGTTCCAAATAAACCTGTTGAACTATAAACTGGTGTTGTGTAATTTTTAACTATATAAAGAACGACAGTTGAAAAAATGTTAACTCAGCTGATTGTAGATATGGAGGAATTTTTAACTTGTCCACCCTAGTCCAACACCAGCACCTCCAAATCATTTCTTCACATAAATGACAAACACTGTGCACAATATTCCAGTTGTTGTCTGACTAGTGCCTTGTGTAGTTTTATCAAGACCTGCCTATTTCTATACTCCATTGTCATTGAGATAAATGCTTATATTCAATTACCTTCCTTATTGCATACTGAACTTCAATGCTAGCTTTTTATAATTCGTCATTTGGACGCTGAAAACTCTCTGTTCTGCAACTTTCTACAGTCTTTCTCCATTTAAATAGTATTCACCTTTCTATTTTTCCTGCCAAAGAGCATAATCTCCTATTTTCACAAGAAGGGATATGATAAAACTATTCAAAATTTATGGTATAGTGCATCAAGATCACAACAAATTATTTTTTCAAGTTAGTACACTGAGCTACAATACATTTGAGATCATCAGCCAAATATTGAGTGAAGAGGTATAGAGAACTTCTTAATATGTACAGGTTACTTGAATATGAAAAATTTAACAGAAACAATATTGAAGTCAGAATCTATTACAGCTTTACAAAAGAAATTGAATAAATAGTTGACTTTTTAAAAGGTTATTGGAAAAGAGAAGAGAATTAAACAAAGTTACCCTTTTTCGAAGAACTGGCTTGCTTCAAATAAGCAGGAAACTACCCTTCAGTAAAATTTTGATTCTGCTGGTGGGAAGTTAATTCTAAATGAATGCCTGAAACCAAAATATCCTGCTTCTAAAATGCCAGTTCTGTGAAATCATATCATTTAGTATTGCAAACTAGGATTGCATATTAAATAAATTCAAGTTGCTGTTATAAATAGACAAGTAATAGAGACATGTAGGATAACATCTATTATCAATTTTCTTTACAGACGAAAAGATAGTACTCAGTAGGAAATTATAATGCAAGGAGCTTAAATAAAACCAGAATACAAGACTAAGTGGAAGTTGAAAGATAGGCTAGAAACTTCAAAAAGCCCATATTAGAACTAGAATATTTTCATTTTACATGCAGTTTTCCAAATAAAATATAATGCATTCAAATTAAATGGTGTACTCTATGTATTGTGATGTAAGGTCTATGATTTATATATACACTTTATTTTCAGACTTATAAATTTTACACTAGTGTGTATGGATTTCTGTATGTTTGAAGGAATTTAGCAATTAACTTGTAAGTATTCTGTATTCCTGGTGATTTCTAGAGAGTATTTGGGAATTTGTTTGTATTGGAAGAGTTTACAAGCAAGCAAAGTAAATACTTTTGCCTGTCAGACAGAAGATTCTGGAATTGTTTTCTTTTGTGGAGGGTGCTTAGGGGAAACACTCAAACCTTTTAAAAAAAAAACTGTCGAGTTTCAATTTGGGGGAGTTTGCAAAAGTCTTGCTGATGATCGGCGTTAGAAATAGGTGAGAGGTTTAGATAGACGACCTGGATCAGTGCAGGCTTGGAGGGCCGAAGGGCTGAGCTATTATTTTCTTTGTTCTTTATTCTAGATGTGTAAAACATTTGCTCCTAAGAAAAGGATGGAGTTTTGAACTGTTAAGAAAAGGGTTATCTCAGCATAAGGAAGTTAGTTTAAAAGTTTCAGCCATAAGTGTTTGATTAAAACTTTGAAGATGCTATTTGAAGCTGAGAAAGTTGAAGCTCAATTGTATGAAAACTCCAGAAAGAGGCTAATAGATTTTCAAATCATGGAAGTGAAACCAGCGTTAAATTAAGTTCTGTCGATGTGGAAGAGAAGGAAACTCTCTCCGGTGTGAGTACTGTTACTGGGATTGCATTTTACCACATGCTTCGAAACCTTTACATATGCAAGTGGTTGGTTTATCCTGTTTTAACTCCATTTCTTTGTGTAATACACTTGCATTCTATAATTAAACTGGACTCTGCAACATTGTATGTTTTAATTTCAAGGAAAGTCCATCAATCCAAAAAAAAAGATCTATCAGGCCAGATTTCAATCTGGGATCTAATGTCCAGTAATAATGTCAACTGGGATCATGATAATAGGAATATATTGTGAATACAAGTCATTCTGCTATAACGCACGTTTCGTTAACACAAATTTGCTGTAATGCGATTGACAAATAGGGGGCACTGTTTCTAAAGTGCAAACTTTTAAAACATGTGTTGGTTGTAATGTAAGTACATCACCAAAACTTTTAGCGGATTCAAAAGTGCGATTTTTCTATAACACGGGGTTGCACAAGAACACAACCATCACGTTATAGAAGAACTATCTGTATGTTAACTATTTATTCTTGAAGTTTTCCATGAAAACTACATCTTAATCAGTCAAAATATTTTATTTCTTGCATGATAGCTATTGTTCAACTAAGCCACTGACAAAAAAAGCAAAATTAATGGTTTCTTCCGCAAACATCAATGCTATTCACCCTTCATCTATGCTAACAGTGCACTTCTGTGTTCACATAGATATAAAACTGTTTTGATTAAATGGTAATCCACAAGAATCAGCAGATCCTCAAGCTTTGGATCACCAATCTATTCTCAAATGCACTGAAGAAAAGACACCAAATCTAATAGGCAGTTTCATATAATTTGGAATGGTGTGATCTTGTCTAATAGCAAGGTAAGGTTATAAAGTGCTGCTCATCAGTTCAGGAATTTATTTTCTTACGTTTTTGATGTTCACAAAATATGATACTTTGTCAGCTTTTTGAATATTAGTGCTGCAACAGATTTTGAGATGGAGCAAGTATTGTAGTTTAAACCTGCAGACAAACCATATTACAAATACGTGTCAGATTCCAGTGTCTGTAGTAGGATAACAACCTTCTCTCACTAATTAGCTTTCTTGTTGTATGATATATACATAGGATTTTTCATGAACATTAATTACTCGTGAATGCATCTTGAGGTTGATTTATGCAATAGGTTCCAGGAAAAGCAGCAAAGGAAAGATTGACATTAAGAAATATTTTGCTTTCTTTTTAGTAAATATATCAAGTATGGAAAATTGGAATAGTGATTGTGGTATCAATCTGATTGATTCTTGATTTAATATTCAGAATGTTTTTTTACTAAAAAGCTGATTTACAAAGATTACATAATCAGATAAGTGATGGTGCAGATAAAAACATACATACAAATTCATAGGTTCAAGAATACAGATGGTTGCATAAATAAAATCATAAAGTTAAATTTACTGTCAGAAAAATGAAGCTGAACACCAGCTGAAAAACATAACTTATATTTATATACAGCCTATAATGTAGCATCTCATTGAACATCCATTTGGAAAGTAGATCCAAGCAGAAGCAAGTGAGTTAGATGGGTTGGTCAAAGATATAGAAAAAAAATTAAGGAGGGTTTTGAAGGTAGATGTGACAATGAGATGCGCAGACCACAAAAGGGATGAAGATGATCAACTGAAATGTTACAAGTAATGTATGCATGCGGGCAATTACACTAATGGGCATTATTCATTAGCTTAATTGATGTAATTGGAGGAGAATATAGCCAATTCCTGTTGCTATGATAATGTAATTAGGTGTCTATTCATTTACTGAAAATAGGTGTGAAAAACACCTACATTGAGTGTGAAGAGACTGCTAGTATTTGCAGTTGAGGCTAGTGAAGAAATTGAACTTGGAAAAGGCTACAATAAAACATAAGCTTAAAAAATTAAAATATTTTTAATAAAACTTAATTATTTTATTAAAACTTAATTAAAAGTTAAGTTTCATTAAAACTTCAAGTTATTGAGAGATTTAAAACTTTTCGATAGAAAATGGAAAATCGAATAAAATATTATATTAGAATCCGGTTACCACAATCTCTGTTAGTATAAACGTCTCGTTAAAACGTCTTTTCCCTCTTTGCCATAATGGAAATTCATTTTCGTTAGTAAGGCATCTTACCTTTCTTCGCTTTTTATTGCTATTAAAGTTAGACTATATAATAACAAATCTTCAGTTTTTCCAGTCTCATTTTGTACTACAGCCATCTCTCGCTTTTTGAACTTGCGCCTTACGCAATTTTGCTTTTACAAAAGACTTACATTAGCACCTGTTTTTGTGAATTCGAAGAGGATTTCTGCTTTTACAAAACAGTAAGACTTTCTCCCAGATAAATCATGCACTTCACTTTACGCCATTTTTGGCTTACGAAAGGTTTCCTGGGAACGCTCTACTTTCAGATAGTGGGGGCTACTTGTAAATTCTTTAATTTGTTATCACAAGTTCAATTTACAAATTTGTTTACATAAATATTAGGGTACATTTTACAAATCTAACATGCAGAATTCGGCACAGTGCAATGACCTGGGAATTCAATTATTCAATTTCACTCCAGGTGATGAAATTGCAACATTTGTCCTATTGTTTAGAACTTTCATTATCTTATACATTATAACCATACTTCTTAAAATCAATTTAATTCTTGGCTCTTTTTACATAAATTTTTGGAAATTTAAGTTTTGAATTGCCTTGTTACAATCTCTGTAATACTATAAGTGATACTCATGTTACCTATACATTGTTGCAGTAATGTAATAAGCTTCATGTTATTGACTCAACAAAACTCTTCTTCTTGGAGTCATAGAATCATAGAGATATACAGCACAGAAACAGATCCTTTGGTCCAACTCGTCCACATCGACCAGTTACTCTAACCTAATCTCGTCTCATTTGCCAGTACCCGGCCCATATCCCTCTAAACCCTTCCTATTCATATACATATCCAGATGCCTTTTAAATGCTGTAATTGTACCAGCCTCTTCTACTTCCTCTGGCAGCTTATTCCATACACGCACTACCCTCTGTGTCAAAATGTTGTCCTGTAGGTCCCTTTTATATGTTTCTCCTGTCATCCTAAACTTATGCCCTCTCGTTCTGGACTCCCCCAGCCAAGGGAAAAGACCTTGTATGTTTATCCTATTCATGCCCCTCATGATTTTATAAACCTCTATAAGGTCACCCCTCAGCCTCCAATGCTCTAGGGAAAACAGCCCCAGCCTGTTCAGCCTCTCCCTAGAGCTCAAACCCTCCAACCCTGGCAACATCCTTGTAAATCTTTTCTGAACCCTTTCAAGTTTCACAACATCCTTCCAATAGGAAGGAGGCCAGAACTGCACGCAATATTCCAAAAGTGACCGAACCAATGTCCTGTACAGCTGCAACATGACCTCCCAAACCTCTGTACCAATACTCCGACCATTAAAGGAACGCATAACAAACACCTTCTTCACTAGGAGAAAGTGAGGACTGCAGAGGCTGGAGATTAGAGTGTGGTGCTGGAAAAGCACAGCAGATCAGGCAGCATCCGAGGAGCAGGAGAATCGACATTTTGGATGTTTCCTGATCTCGGCTTATGACCGAAACATTGATTTTCCTGCTCCTTGGATGCTGCCTGACCTGCCTTCTTTACTATCCTATCTACCTCTACTTTCAAGAAATTATGAACGTGCACTCCAAGGTCTCTTTGTTCAGCAACATTTCCCTGGAGAAAATGAGGACTGTAGATGCTGCAGTATCAGAGTCGAGAGTGTGGTGCTGGAAATAAACGGCAGGTCAGGCAGCATCCGAAGAGCAGGAGAGTCGACATTTCGGGCATAAGCTCTTCATCAGGAATGAGGTTTGTCAGCCAAGGGGGTCGAGAGATAAATGAGAAGGGTGTGGGGCTGGGGGTGAATTTGGCTGAGAATGAAATAGGTAGATGAAGGTGGGGGTAATGGTGATATGTCGGAGAGGAGAGTGGAGTGGATAGGTGGGAAGGAAGATGGACAGATGGGACATGTCATGACGCCGGTCCGAATTGGAAGGTTGGAACTTTGCTAAGGTGGGGGGAGGAGAAGTGAGGAAACTGGTGAAATCCGCATTGATCCCGTGTGGTTGGAGGCCCCCAAGGCAGAAGCTGAGACGTTCTTCCTCCAGGCACGGGTGGTTAGGGTTTGGCTATGTAGGAGGCCAGCACCTGCATGTCCTCAGTGGAGTGGGAGGGGAAGTTAAAGTGTTCGGCCACAGGGCTGCCCAGGACTCTACCATTTATTGTATAGTCCTGCTCTGATTTGCTTTTCCAAAATGCAGCACCTTGCATTTATCTAAATTAAACTCCATCTGCCAGTCCTCAGCCCATTGGCTGATCACGATCCCATTGTACTCTCAAAGGTAACCTTCCTCACTGTCCACTGCACCTCCAATTTTGATGTCATCTGCAAATTTACTAACTATACCTCCTATATTCACATCCAAATCATATACGTAAATGGCGAAAACCAGTGGAGCCAGCACCGATTCTTGTGGCACTCCACTGGTCACAGGCTTCGAATCCTGAAAAACAACCCTCCACCTCACTCTCTGTCTTCTACCTTTGGGTCAGTTCTGTTTCCAAATGGCTAGTTCTCTTGTTATATCCATGAGATCTAACCTTGCTAACTAGTTTCCCATGGGAAACCTTGTCGAATGTCTTACTGAAGTCCACATAACTCACATCCACCGCTCTGCTCTTATCAATCCTCTTCGTTGCTTCTTCAAAAAACACAATCAAGTCTGTGAAACATGATTTCCCACACACAAAGCCATGTTGACTATCCCTAATCAGTCCTTGCCTTTCCAAATACATGTAAATCCTGTCCCTCAGGATTCTCTCCAACAACTTGCCCACCACTGATGTCAGGCTCACTCCTCTGTAGTTCCCTAGTTTCTCATTACTACCTTTCCTAAGTAGTGGCACCACATTAGCCAACCTCCTGTATTCCAGCACCTTAACTATGGCTATCGATGATATAAATATCTCAGCAACAGGCCCAGCAATCACTTCCCGAGCATCCCAAAGGGTACACATGATCAGGTCCTGGGAATTTATCCACGTTTATGAGTTTCAAGACATCCAGCACCTCCTCCTCTGTAATATGGACATTTTACAAGATGTCACCATCTATTTCCCTATATTCTATATTTTCCATGTCCTTCTCCATAGTAAACACTGATGCAAAATACTCTTTAGTATCTCCCCCATCCCCTGCAGCTCCACACAAAGGCCGCCTTGCTGATCTTTGAGGGGTCCTATTCTCTCCCTAGTTCTCCTGAACCCTATTTGCCAAAGCTATCTCATATCCCCTTTTTGCCCTTCTGATTTCCCTCTTAAGTATACTCCTTCTGCTTTATACTCTTCTCAGGATTCACTTGATCTCTCCTGTCTATACCTGACATATGCTTCCTTCTTTATCTTAATCAAAACCTCAAGACCATAAGACCATAAGACATAGAAGCGGAAGTAAGGTCATTCGGCCCATCGAGTCCACTCCGCCATTCAATCATGGCTGATGGGCATTTCAACTCCACTTACCCGCATTCTCCCCGTAGCCCTTAATTCCTTGTGACACCAAGAATTTATCAATTTCTGCCTTGAAGACATTTAGCATCCCAGCCTCCACTGCACTCTGTGGCAATGAATTCCACAGGCCGACCACTCTCTGGCTGAAGAAATGTCTCTGCATTTCTGTTCTGAATTTACCGCCTCTAATTCTAAGGCTGTGTCCACGGGTCCTAGTCTCCTCGCCTAACGGAAACAATTTCCTAGCGTCCACCCTCTCCAAGCCATGTATTATCTTGTAAGTTTCTATTAGATCGCCCCTTAATCTTCTAAACTCCAATGAATACAATCCCAGGATCCTCAGCCGTTCCTCATATGTTAGACCCACCATTCCAGGGATCATCCGTGTGAATCTCCGCTGGACATGCTCCAGTGCCAGTATGTCTTCTCTAGTCAACTTCTCTAGTCACTCAGCTTTCCCTACATCTACTAGCCTTTCCTTTCACCCTAACAGGAATATACTTTCTCTGGACACGGGTCACCTCTGAAGGCTTCCCATTTTCCAGACATTCCTTTACCTGTGAACATCTGCCCCCAATCAGCTTTTAAAAATTCTTGCCTAATAATGTCAAAATTAGCCTTTCTCCAATTTAGAACTTCAACTTTTAGATCTGGTCTATCCTTTTCCATGACTATTTTAAAATTAATAGAATTATGGTCGCTGACCCCAAAATGCTCCCATTGATACCTCAATCACCTGCCATGCCCAATTTCCCAACAGTAGGTCAAGTTTTGCACTTTTTGTAGTAGCTACATCCAGATACTGAATCAGAACACACTTAACAAATTCCTCTCCATCTAAACCCTTAACACTATGGCAGTCCCAGTCAATGTTTGGAAAGTTAAAATCCCCTGCCAGAGGTGTCATGGCGGCTCAGTGGTTAGCACTGCTGCTCCACAGTGCCAGGGACGTGGGTTCAATTCCACCCTCGGGTGACTATCTGTGTGGCGTTTCCACATTCTCCCTGTGTCTGTGCAGATTTCCTCCAGGTGCTCCGGTTTCCTCGCACAATCCAAAGATGTGCAGGTTAGGTGAATTGGCCAAGCTAAATTTCCCATAGTGTCCAGGAATGTGTAGGTTAGGTGCATTAGTCAGGGGTAAATGTAAAGTAATAGGGTAGGGGAATGGGTCTCGGTGGAATACTCTTCAAAGGGTCAATGTTGACCTGTTGGGTTGATGGGCCTGTTTCCACACTGCAGGGATTCTAACCACCCTATTATTCTTACAGATAACTGAAATCCCCTTACAAATGTGTTTCTCAATTTCCTGCTGACTATTCAGGGGTTGATAATACAATCCCAATAAGGTGATCATCATCCCTTAGATGAGGAGTGGATATCATAAGCCACAACAAACCACTTGAGGCTTGAGAGAACCAACGGATAAAATTATAGCAAGGTTGGGCTGTTGCCACAACAAATTGGAGCCAACTTTATCCAAAGGAAGGTGCACTGCCAACACTCAATCTGCCATTTTTGTATCTGACTTACTACTTTGCTGCCTAGTTCTTTAGAATTATCCCAATGAATGCATATCTCATTGATTCATCACCAACCAAATGCCACCAATCATTTCAGCCAGATGATGAACATGATCTGGATCAACAGAGAGCTAAATATCCATAGCAACCATACAACACAGGAATTGGATCAGATTTGTAAATACTGTTGTTACACGACTAGGTCAGAGACTGAGAATTTTGCTATATTTCACCTCCCAACTTCCCAAAGTCAGTTCACAGTTTCCAAGACATAAGTCAGGAGTGTGATGGAATACGTGTGCAGTTCCAACAACACTCAAGAAACTTGAAATTAAGGACAAAAAGCCCATTTGATTTGCATCTAATCCAGTAACTGAAACAACTACTCCTTCCATCAATAATTCACATGACAGCTATAAGGCACAAAGCAATCACTTGTGAAACTTCTTTGTACAGCACGTTCTATATCCATGATCTTTATCACATAGAAGAACATAGATGCTTGTAAACATAACCACCTGTAATTTTCCTCTGAGAATCACGCCATCCTGATTTGGAATAATATCACCAATTGCTTCACTGTTGCTGGGTTAAAGTCCAGGAATGTATTTTCTTGCAGAAATTTGGATGTACCTGCACAAAATAAACTCTAGTGACTCAAAAGGTGTCTCACCAGGATCTTGTCAAGAGCAATCAGAAATGGGCTACAAATGCAGACCTAGTCAGCAATCTCCACATTTTAGAAAAGAGTTAAAAACACTCATACTTCAAGTTAAACAAGGTTTAAGGTGCAGTTTTGCTGTTTTCATGTCTGTAGACTCATGCTTGGACCTAAAGTTCCTTTTCTCTTAACTTTTGCTTGCCACTTCTCAAACCATTGTATCATTACCATTGACAATTTGTTGATAAGTTAAAACATCTTTTAAACATTCAAGAGTTTTTCTAAATGCAAACTCTTCCAATACATTATTTCCCACTCCTTGAAATTGGATTTAAACCTCATTTTCCTCTCCTTTGTAAAATTATTTACAGCAGAATATTTAATCATGATTTTTACTTGATCATTCAAGTGGATTTATCACCAGTTCATAATGTATTAAAACAATGGAAGACTTGATTTGGAAAATTGACCCTCTTTCAGCTTTTCAATTCACACTGATACTTCCTTCCAGCTCTTTTGGAATATTGACCTTTATTTATTTTGATTTCTCCCTTTAACTACGGAAACAGAACATACTGCAAACACTCAGTAATCCAGGCATAGTGTTACTGAAAAGAAGCAACAAAGTAATCGTTCAGGGATCACCCTTCATCAGAAAACATTATCTAGATTTTCACAATGTACCATTCATGCGGCTGCTCATTAAGGAATCTTCATATATAATACAACCTCGATAAAAGTCAAGTTCATTATTTAGTGCATGGGTGTTATACTATTATATGCTTTCTTGGAAGTGCAAATTCAAATTTTCTAATGATTCTCCAAGTTTATACTTCAGGGTCAATTAATCAATCTCTGCCTGTAAAGAATTGGAAAGAACACTGTTGGAAATGGGCAACAATTTTGTAGCAATTCTCTGACCTTACCTCAGCTTGAGCAAAGCTACTATTTGGAATTCCTGGATAACCTTGCATTTTCAAGCATTCTCTTGCTGTGTTCACCTTAGCCATAATAGGCCTTCACTAATTGTTTAGTTTGCTTTTATCGTTCGTAACTATTAGATAAAATAAAGGTCTTTATAATAAGGCATCTGTATGCTTACTCTCTAATTTAGTGTGATTATATTCATCCTGTATTTCAGAGTGATAAGGGAAGCTAATCATGATTGCTTCTGTTGTTTCTCTTTCTTGCACTTTTTTAAAGACCTCGTAGTTTGATGTCGGGTCCTGTAATCTGAGTTGTCCATCAATGGACAAAAAAAAAGCTGCAGCAGGTTTAGAATGACTACATCAATTGAGGTTAAGGTTGAAAGATGATATGCATGATATGGTGTTATAAGGACAACAGAGACTTTACCTATATTATGCTGGTGTCATCCTGTTATCATAATCCTGACATTGCATTACTTACTGGTTTAAGGTCAATGCTTTTGATATTTGGATATATTAGGCAATATTAAATATTAGCCATAGTCCACAAAGGATCATAGGCATCTCTCTCCATTAGAGAGACAGTTGGTCACACATAACTTCAGGGGCACCATTCCAAATGTATTGAGCCAGAGAGGAAGCCATGCCTCCATGAACTGCCACACTCAATGTAGGAATTAAATGCACACTAGTGTCTTCACTCTGGGCAACTTGACAACTGAGCTCGCCAAACACCTTGAGTTAGTAATCCACTTATTTGGAATCGTTAACGGCTCTTTAAAATATTGGAAAGCAGAACATCAAGCACTCATACAGTTTGATGCAGGTACACTTACAGCATTTAGAAAACATTTGGATAGGTACATGATTAAGAAAAGTTTGGAGGGATATGGGCCAAATGCAGGTACATGGGACTAGTTTGGTTTGGGAACATGGTTGGCGTGGACTAGTTGAATTGAAGATTCTGTTTCCATTCTGCATGACTCTATGACACAGTATAGTTTCAAGGCCTTAGTCAATCAATGCTCTCATGCAGGGTACAGCCAAGGTTCATACCATTAATGCAGAAGAAAATGTCTCCTAGCTATGTAATAATGATTTTTTTTTAAAAGTACTATTATCATTTGTAAGTAAACTTTATTATTTTCAACACATAGCCTTTAAAAAAAAAATGTGCCGATGGATGAAAATTGCTCTGAGTCTTAGATAATTGGTTTAAATTTAAGTGTTCCTGCGGATAAAGATGAATTCTATGTACAATGCACTCTCCAATAATGTCTTAATTTTGAAATACTTTTTCCCCAAATGGTGAGAAGTGTAGCAGAAAAAAATGGTGATTAAGAAGCAAGATCTTGTATTCAGTAAGGAAAAGGCATATGTAGGTCTTCATAATTATGCTCAAACACTCTGATAAAACTTTATTTTCCTTCAGCCTACAATATCAAGTGAACAAATGACTAAACAAAACAAAACAAATCTCCTGTGCTTTTTCCTTGGATGTGGAATACTGCAAAAACAAAAGCTGTGTATCTTTCATGTCACACACCATTCTGTACATGTTCTTTAGTTATAGCATTTACAGTATATCATCTCCAGTAGCAAATATAATATTGAAATATAGAGTTTAAAATATTTAGATAAACAATCCTCAGCAAAATACAAATCTTGGAATAATACTGTTCAATATTAACGTGGGAATAATGAATGCATTCTTATCTAACGCCTCTGTTATTTTAATGGTCATATAAATGGGTTGATGCTTTGTTAAAATAGCACACCTCACATGGTGATTTTCTGGCTGTGATTCACATGGTACAAATGGCTTTGCCTAACATAACCCACTCGACTTTATCACTTTACAAGTTATACAGGTCAATCAATATATGCACCTTATTCAAACTCAGTGTCAGTACTACATGACGCTAATCTGACATTGTCATTTCAGTGACGTTTAAAGCTGGTTTTCAGAGAAGAGGGACAGTACCTTTTGCTTGTGGCCATGGATATGATAAGCTTTGAAGGAGAAGCGTAGTTTAAACAACCTCTGCTCCAAAATTGACTACAATCAAAGTCAATCTGGGTGCATGAATAATTACTGCAGTGCAGTATCCAGCATAGCCTGATGTCAAAAATAATGCATATCTAAATTTCCAATGCTTCATGTTAATTGTCTCAGAAGATCTTCTATCACTTGAGTATAGAACCCACAAATCTTATTGAACCACGACAGGCCATAACACATACTCTTGCACTACAGGGGCTCATGGGAGAACCACAGCTTTGCATCTAAGCAATAGCTCACCCATTGAGCATGCCCAGACTATTAAAATGAATTGACATGTAAATGCTGACAGGGAGTAGTTGCTAAATTACTGCTCAGCCAGCCACAAGGAATTCCTAAGCACTGAACTCCTTCCCTTGTCTCCTGAGCACAACCTGAAGCAAAATACACATCTTTATTCTAGAATGCACTAAAACAAACAAACATTAAAGGGGGTTGAGCATCCTGTTAGTGATGTACCTGTCATAAATCATTGGGAATTTAATCATACCTGTCACACTCTCCTGCTTCCCCCCTCTGAGAGGCTGTTTTCTTTCTGCTCCCTCCTTCACTCACTTTCAATTATCTGGAAGCTGTTCTCTTGTTTATTTATTTATCTAAAGTTCACATACTGTATGCATGCACAAATTTTCTCCAGAGGGAGATGAGGCGGATCCTACAAGGATGCACTGGAGCATGTCAGCTAACAGCTGAATGAATGTACAGAGCCTTTAAACCTGGTTTGAAACTAAATGACAGGAGGGGGCTGATTCTAATTAGTGCATACAATGATGGATTATGCCTGAATATTAGGCTGTTTCACCTTTTGACTGTTATTTGACTTTCTGTGTATTGTATTAAGGTTGCAGGAGGTCTGAAAAACATCTCTTGCAAATGGTTTATTCACCTGATTAAAAATTCAACAGAAATCATTGTACCAGCTGTTTAACTCTGTAAGCATGCTGTAATTCTTGGTTTAAATCCCTGCATATGGGGGGTGGTTTAATTTGCAAGACTAACCACTGGAATGTATGATATTGTAGCTGTGAATATTGTTGACTCAGGTAAGGTCTGTGTACACTGAATAATATCCTTCATTTGAAACACGGCAAGGGTAATGATTCAGTAATATTGCAATACAACTCTAAAGTGCCACAGGGGAAATACGCCTGTACCAGACTTAAAGGAGCTTAAAGGTGATAGATACATACAAAAGAGAAACCATTTTGTCATTTAGAAGTCCGTATTCCTTTTGTTGATCAAACAGACAGGATTTTGAAACTGTCAACAATCAAATGCTCACATCCCTGCACATCAGACTCACCAAGATTAATATTTTAGTTCTTCAAGTGGAACAGATGACAGCCCTATCAATGCTAAAAATTGCACAATAGCAATTGGGTGAAATTGATGTAGAAATTATTAAATTGTTTGTTGCAAGCTGTGAAAATTGAAAGATTTGTTTTGTTCAACTAGACTCCAAGAAGACTAAAGAAAATCATTGTTGTAACTTTGATGTAGAATAGCATTCTAATATATTATTATGACTCCAATTTTTAGATATTTTTGCTTTACTTTATCAGTGATTAAAGATTAACTTTAATGTTGACATAAAGGAATTTTGCAGACTAACATTACTAGAATGCATCTTATAGGAAATGTTCTTCATAGTTTTAATCTCAGTTATTACAATGATATTTAATATGTTTTCTAAGCTTGCATTTTTGCATGGAATAAAATTACTTTTTGTTTCATTTTTACCGTCTATTTTTGCCCATTACCTTCTTCTCCTGAAAATAACAACTTGCATGACATTATGAAGGTGCAGATATTACACCTCAGTGGCACAGGTATATCTAGTTGCATCCTTCCCACCACGCCTCCAATCAAGGTGATTGAATAGAAGTACTAAGAGATCACACAGTCCAGAAATTAAACCTGAAACCTAGTATTTGATTGGGTACAATAATACAAGCTTTATTTTATTTTATCATTGGTCTGTTTGAGTTGTTGAATGCAAATGGCATGAATAAGAATTAGCAATATTAATGTTATATAAAGTACTTCTACTGATCTTTTCCCTACATTGAGTTAAAAGTATGTTAAAAATTGAGATACTATTTAAGTGATCCAGTTTATTCCAAGCTACTTACTGGTTAATAGAAGTCTACATTTTGTGCAATTGGGCACAGAGAGTTGAGGGATCCAGCACGCACTTTTGGAAACAATGGTATATGCAGGTACTGTAACTTTTAAAAAGTTCTCAGATGTAGACTTAAAATGCTGTAACTTACAAAGCCATGGATTAAGGCCTGAAAAATTGGGTTAGCCAGCTTATTCTTTCTTTACCAAACAGGCACTGAGTGGATGATCTCTTCCTGTGCTGTAAATATTCAATATCTCTCTATTTCTGATATGCTTTTCCTATCTTTTAATTTGGTAAGTGTACATGTAGTGAACGATTCATATCAAAGTCTACATCCTTGCAATCACATTATCTATTTCATAACTGTTGACTTTCTGAGTTGAAAATAAATGTAGGTAAACAAATTTACCTCAGGCAAAGAATGGCTAATATTACAAAATTCAAATCTTGTGAATACATCTGACACTTTTGGGATAAAAGGTTGACAGTTCTCCAGTGTATCAGCCAAATGGCTGTCCTTTAAGTACATATCAATAAATTGACACAAGGCATTTCACTATGGAATGTAAGCCATGTTTGAATGTGTCTTCATATTGCATACTGTTATTTTTCAGCAAATATTACATGGAAACTAACAAATTGGGAACCCTAGGTAATTTCAAGCGAGTATAGCTTTTTAACTTCTTATCCTGCCGCAATTTCCTAACTTAGAACAGAATTAAGAGTAAGGTCTGGATGTTTCTGATATCTGTAACTTAGTGCGTCACTGGGAGGTGCATCTATTCACTAAGCTACCAGGGGAGTGAACAGAGCTCTCATCCAGCTGTAGTTAATTAAACAGCATTGCAGAGGATACTAATAACACAATTTGTGGTTATTTACACAGGAAAAGGATCAGGTATATTTTCAATTGAATATGAGAATAGAAATATGCCCCTAATAATTGGTTTATGTACTCTCTTTCTTAACTTAGATGAATAGCATTGTCATTATTTTTTTAAAACTTCATCTGGACACAGTATGCTGGAGACTCTGCCACATTTTTATTGGCCTGATTAATTTCATGAAATGCAATTGGTTCAAGAGATATGCATTTTAAACTATTCATGGTTTTGCATAATTGTGATCTCAGCTTTGAGGCTGACAGTAAAATTTACCGAGTTTCACCTTGGAAATAATTAGTACATCTCATGGGTTTCGCTTCGTAATGTAAAATAAATTCATGTTTTGGCTTATATATATAATTTTCCTTCCCTTTTTCCAACAGCTGGCTGGCCAAATTGCTGAAATAGACATGTTAATAGAAAAGAGCTTTCTGTGAGTTAACACAGGGTCTTAATGTAATGTCTCAATCACATTTTTGATGGATTGTTACAAAGCTGGAACTATTCAAGTGATTACAAGTCGTCTGTGAATCGGTGATTCTCATCACTGAGTCAGAAGGTTTGGGTTCAAGCTGCATTCCAGAGACTTGAACACAAAAATCTCAGCTGTGACTCCAATGTAATAGTGAGGCCACACTGTTGGATGTGCTGGGTGCAACATTTTGCCCTGGGTGTGTTGGAAGAATACTGAGTGGATTTGTTGTGATATTCTGATTCAGTTGACACTCTCTTTCTTGCTGCTGTTTTTGCAGATGAATTATCACAATCAGCACCTTCCACACTCACTTTCACATTGCACTAACATTATTTTGAGAGTGAGCCCATTTCACTTGCAGTTTTAGAGTTTAATTTTGCTCTTATATATGTTAGGAAAATACTGTTCTTGAACGGGTTTTGGCAAACTGTTGAACATGTTTTTGGAAGAAAACTGCAGGGGATGGATACACTTGAAATATGGAACTCATTAAAGGAACAGCTACTGCAGTTCCTTGATAGGTATATACCTATCAGGTAGGGAGGTAGTTGTCAAGAGAGGGAGCCATGGATTACTAAATAAGCTGAAGCTCATGTCATGAGGAAGAAGGCTTATGTGAGGATGTGGCATAATAGGGGGCTGGAGGTTTATAAGTTAGCCAGAAAAGATCAAAAGAATGGGCTAAGAAGAGCGAGGAGAAGACATGAGAAGTGTTGGAGGATAGGATCAAAGAAAACCTTAAGGCCTTATATAGGAATATCAGGAACAAAAGAATGACTAGAGTAAGATTAGGTCTAATCCAAGATAGCAGTAGAAAGTTGTGTGTGGAATCTGAGGACATAGCGGAAGCTCTTAATGAATACTTTTCATCAGTATTCATATTGAAAAAGGGCAATGTTAGTGAGAATATGGAGCTACAGGCTACAAGATTATATGGGATTGAGGTTGACAAAGAGTAGGTTTTAGCAGTTTTAGAAGATCTGAAAATTGATAAGACCTCTGGGCCGGATGGGATTTATCCACGGATTCCCTGGGAAGCCAGGGAGGAGATTGCAGAGTCTTTGGCTTCGATATTTATGTCATCATTGTCGACAGGTGTAGTGCCAGAGGACTGGAGGATAGCAAATGTTGTTCTCTTGTTTAAGAAGGGCAGTCGGGACAGCCCTGGTAATTATAGGCCAGTGAGCCTTACTTCAGTTGTGGATAAGATGTTGGAAAAGGTTATAAAAGATAGGATTTATAATCAACTGGAAAGGAATAATTTGATTAGGGATAGTCAATACGGTTTTGTGAAGGGTAGGTCGTGCCTCACTAACTTTATTGAGCTCTTCGAGAAGGTGACAAAACAGGTGGATGAAGGTAAAGTGGTTGATATGATTAGATTAGATTAGATTCCCTACAGTGTGGAAACAGGCTCTTCGGCCCAACCAGTCCACACTGATCCTCTGAAGAGTAACCCACCCAGACCCATTTCCCTCTGATTAATGCACCTAACACTATGGGCAATTTAGCATGGCCATTCACCTGACCTGCACATCTTTGAACTGTGGGAGGAAACCGGAGCACCTGGAGGGAACCCACGCAGACACAGGGAGAATGTGGAAACTCCACACAGACCTAAGGCTGGGATCGAACTTGGGACCCTGGTGCTGTGAGGCAGCAGTGCTAACTACTGAGCCACTGTGTCACCTCTATATAATGTATATGGACTTCAGTAAGACACTTGATAAGGTTCCACATGGTAGGCTATTGCACAAAATATGGAGTTTCGGAATTGAAAGTGATTTAGCGGTTTGGAATAGACATTGGCTAGCTGAAAGAAGACAGAGCGTGGTGGTTAATGGGAAATGTTCACCCTGGAGCTCAGTTACCAGTGGTGTGCTGCAAGGATCTGTTTTGGGGCCACTGCTGTTTGTCATTTTTATAAATGATCTGGAGGTGGGCATAGAAGCGTTAGTAAATTTGCAGATGATACTAAGATAGGCAGAGTTGTGGATAGTGCTGAAGGATGTTGTGGGTTTCAGAAGGACATAGCTAAGCTGCAGAGCTGGGCTGAGAAGTGGCAAATGGAGTTTAATGTGGAAAAGTGTGAGGCAGTTCTCTTCGGAAGAAATAACAGAAATGAAGAGTACTGAGCTAATGGTAAAATTCTTGGCAATGTAGATGAACACAGAGATCTTGATGTCCTGGTGCATAAATCCCTGAAAGTTGCCACCCATGTTGATAGGGTTGTTAAGAAGGCAGATGGTGTGTTGGCATTTATTGGGAGGGGAATTGAGTTTAGGAGTCACAAGGTCATGCTTCAGCTGTACAAGACACTGGTAAGGCTGCACCTAGAGTATTGCATGCAGTTCTGGTCACCGCATTATAGGAAGGATGTGAAAGCTTTGGAAAGGGTTAAGAGGATATTTATTAGGATGTTGCCTGTTATGGAAGAAAGGTCTTACGAGGAAAGGCTGAGGGAACTGAGGTTGTTTTTGTTGAAGAGAAGAAGGATGACAGGTGACTCAATCGAGACATATAAGATCATCAGAGGGTTAGATAGGGTAGACAATGAGAGCCTTTTTCATTGGATAGTGAAGGCTAACATGAGGGGACATGGCTTTAAATTGAGGGGTGATAGATTGAGGACAGATATCAGGGGTAGTTTCTTCACTCAGCGAGTAGTAGGGGCATGGAAAGGCCTGCCTGCAACAGTAGTAGATTCGCCAACATTAAGGGCATTTAAATGGGCATTGGACATACATATGGATAAGAATGGAATGGTGTAGGTTAGATGGGCATCAGATTATTTTCACAGGTCGGTGCAACATTGAGGGCCAAAGGACCTGTACTGCGCTGTAATAGTCTATGTTCTATGTTCTACGTTCTATAAGGTGACCTTATAAAGGTTTATAAAATCATGAAGGGCATGGATACGGTAAATAGACAAGGTCTCATCCCAGGAGTGGGGGAATCCAGAACTAGAGGTCATAGGTTTAGGTTGAGAGGTGAAAAATTTAAAAGAGACCTAATGGGCAATTTTTTCACACAGAGAGTGGTGTGTGTATGGAATGAGCTGCCAGAGGAAATGGTGGAATTTTCCATATTGCCAGGTTAATGCTGTAATAGCCATATTGAGTATGTCTGGTTTTGGAGCAGAAGACCTCAGTACTATCAGTGAGATGTGTTCTGGGCCCAAAGCCATGTGTGTTCAGCATTCCTTAATATCAAGGAGTGAATTAAAATGTTTGAAGTCAGACTTTATTGATGCTGGAGACCTCGGGAGACCAAAATGTATCATCCACTTGACACTTCTGCCTGAAGATGTTCGCAGATGTTTCAGTCTTGCCTTTTGCATGTATGTGCTGGGCTCCACCACCAGTTTGGGAATGCCCTTAAATCTTTTCTCCTCCAGCTCACTTCTGATTACCCAACACCATTATGTCCAGATCCAGTAGGACTGCGAGGCTTAGATCTGATCCATTGATTGTGGGATCATTTAGCTCTGTCTGTCACCTGCTGCTTCCATTTTAGTATAAACGTAATCATGCATTGAAGCTTCACCAGGTCAGCATTTCATTTTTTTAGGCATTTCTGATTCTGTTCCTGTCACATTCACCTGAACTCCTCATTGAAACAGCTCTTGTTTTTTAGCATGTGTTGAGCCTGAGATTGTGATTGCTCCACTTGTTTGCTTTGGTCTTGATAAGAATAAAGATCTTGGATTGTCCTGGTAATCTATTTGTTGGAAATTAATTTTCATGGTACCTTTTTGTTTTGAAATGCCTTAACATTCAACAAATTAATTGAAGTATTGTTATTGCATCAGATAAATCATTAAGTGATCTATTATTGGTGGTCATTGGAATCAATTGTTGGTCTAGACACTGAAATAACTCCCTATTCTTGAGCTAATGCTATAGGATCCTTAATGTTCATTGGAAACAACAGATAGAGCCTCTATATGTTGCTCCATGTGATCGAATGCCGTTTTTTGATGAAGTGTCACACTGAAGGATATTTCTGAAGTGGGCCTTTAACTTAGCAGCAAGTGACTCTGAGTCGGAGGCTGTTTGGGCTGATGTTACATGAAGTTGGCTGTGTAATAGGCAATGACTGAAGACATATTAACCCCAGCTAAAGCTGTTTGATTTCAGACTATCTACATTATTAATTCATTTCATTCAAATATATCATTGGTTTCAATGGACATTAATTAAAGAAATAAACCTATTTAAAGTTTATTTCTTGAGCTAGTCAAAATGATCATAATTAATAAATGTGATAAGGGAGAAATATTTTATTATCAAGGTTGAATGTTATATGACATTGATTATCGACACAGGTTTCATTGAAATTTCTCCTGACTTGGATGAGGTGGGGATATGTTGGGCCACCAAGTTACAGATTGTGATTATCTATAATTCTGCTGTTGCTGATTGATCACAGCACCACCCAAACCAGTTTTGAGATTCTAGATCTGTACAAAATCAACCCACTTAGCACAGTGGTAATGTAGCATGATGAATGGTGACCTCAATGTGAAGGCAGGACTTTGTCTCCACAAACATTCTGTCGACATTATTCCTACAGATATACTTCTGAGGACAAGGTCAAGTCGGTTACTCTGTCTTGTTGGTTCCTTTGCCAACTACCGCAGACCCAGTCCAGACTATGCCCTTTAGGACCAGACAATGTCCTCTTGTGGATACAATAGCCTGGTGGTATTATTGCTAGACTGTTAATCCACAGACCTCGATAATGTGCTGGAGACCTGGGTATGAATCCCACCATACCAGATGGTGGAATTTGAATTCAATTTTTTAAATATCTAGAATTGAGAATGTAATGATGACCATGAATCCATTGTCAATAGTCAGAAAAACTGACCTGGTTCACTAATGCTCTCTCGGAAAGGAGACTGCCATCCTTTCCTGGTCTGGCTTACATTGTGACTCCTGACCCACAGTAATGTGGTCGACTCTTAACTAGGCAAGATCAGCAATAAATGCTGGCCTAGCCAGTCAAGCCCTCGTCTCGTGAATGAATTAAAAAAAACTCAACTAGCTTATTCAGAAATGGTGTCACTGAATCTTGGTGATCAATATTGAAATCCCCAAACAGAGTACATTCTGTGCCCTTGTCCCCCTCAGTGCTTCTTCCAAGTGGTGTTCATTTTGAAGGAGCTCTGGTTCATCAGCTAAAGTGAATCAGGTCGTGGTAATCAGCAAGGAGTTTCCTTGCTTATGTTTAACCTAAGCCATATGTTTTCATTGGGTCTGGATTCAATGTTGAGGACTCCTAAGGAAACTCTCTTCCACCTGTACACTGCTGCACTACTACATCTGGAAGGGCTTTCTTGCCAGCAGGACAGGACATATATAGAAATAATGACGATGATGTCCAATTATGATTCCATGAGTATGACTATATCAGGCTGTTGCTTCAATAATCAGTAGGACAACTCTTCTAATTTTGGCATTGGCACCCAGATGTTAGAAAGGATAATTTTGAAGGGTCAATTGGAAAGGATTTGCCAGTGTTGCTTCTAGTCAACACTGGGTTGTCCATCAGAGTTCATTCCTTGCTTTAAACTTTGATGTTGTCTTGATGCAACTCACTATGGCTTGGCAGGCCATTTCTGAAGGCAATAAATTGTCAACCACATTGCTGTAGATCTGGAGTCACATGTAGGCCAGATCAGGTAAGGATGGTAGATTTCCATCTCTCAAGAATATTAATTAATAAACTGGTTTTAACAACTCTTGACAATGGTTTCATGATCCTCATTAGTGATGGCTGGCTTTTAATTCCAGATTTTATTAATTGAATTTATATTTCACCACCTGCTTTGGTGGGATTCGAACCTGTGTGTCCAGAGCATTAATCTGTCATTGTTGCTATTTGTTGTACTTGGAACAGTATTTCATTGCAGAATAGATAATATTTTTTTCTGGTGGATGAGAGAGGAACAAAATTAATCAGGGTCCTTTAAGGAACATTTATTGTGAGCAGTTTGTTTCTCTGAAATTAAGTTTTGCTGAATTCCTGTATATTGGGAAATCATATGGATCCCTGGCATTTTCACAATAATTTCACAATCTTTTTGTGGAAATAAGTCACCTATAAATGAACAAATGGAAGAAAAATCTAATAAAATACTGTAAATCTTTTTTGCTCTACCCTTCTGCATTCTTGAGTAATCTTTATTTGATGATATAATTACATCATGTGGTGATGCTCATAAACGGCAATACATAATAGGAAATGTAAAGCCGTCATCCTCAGCTACTTTAACCCTGAGGGCTCTAATCAAAGCTATTGTTTTGTGCATCGTACATGATCCTGGCAATTTTAGCTTCAAATTCTAAGTCATGGTGGATGCGGAAAAAACCCTATGACATTGGGTGCTTCAATCTTTGTCATCCCAGAATTCAAATGTCAAAGCAAAAGTGGTCTTGGGAGCTATGGATATGCTCAAAACTAAATAATAAGTTCTGAAATAATGGTGAATTTTAGCAATTGGACTCATGAGAATGAGGACTAAAAAAAATTGGTTATCTTTAAATGTAGTTTTGAGAAATTAGTGGGTCTAAACGTTTACAAATCCCCAGGACCCAATCATTTAAATCCCAACATGTTGAACGAGGTGGCAATTGAGCCTGTGGATATGGAAAGAGGATTACTGATCATACATCTTTCAAAATTCTGTTGATTCTGGAACAGTGCCCGCAGATGGGAATGTTGCAAATATATCCAGTCTGTTCAAGAAAGGAGGAGAAGAGAGCACAGAGCATGGTAGACCTGTTAACCTGTCATTAAGAGCAGGGAAAATACTAAGATCTATTATAAATGGTGTAATAGCTGGGTATCGGCCATCCCCCATTACAAGCAGATTCTATTTTGGAATTTGCATGCAAAACAAATTGTTCTCAAGTCAGAGCACAATTCAGGACAATGAGAAGCAGCCATTCATAAATATAGGAAATATTCATAAGTCGGGTCTTTAAACTTTAAAATCATTTATGGGATCGCACTTGTAAGAATAAGTGTTTGTAAGTTTGACATTTGTAAATTGGGGACCACCTGTACATAGAAAATAATGATCTGGTGGTTAGAGTCATTATAGTTTTATGAAAATGAAATCACGTTTGACAAATGACACTAATGACACTGCAGATGACACTAAAGCCAGTAGAGTAGTGGACAGTTTGGCAGAATGTTACAGGTTGCAGGGGGACTTGGATAAACTGCAGAATTGGGCTGAGAGGTGGCAAATGGAGTTCAATGCAGCTAAATGTGAGGTGATGCACTTTGGGAAGAATAACATGAAAGCAGAGTACTGGGTCAATGGAAAGAATCTTGGTAGCGTAGATGTGCAGAGGAATCTTGGAGTCCATGTGCAAAGGTCCCTGAAAGTTGCCGTCTAGGTTGATAGTGCTGTTAAGAAGACATACGGTGTGTTAGGTGTCATTGGTAGAGGGATTGAGTTCCAGAGCCACAATATCATGCTGCAACTATACAAAACACTAGTGTGGCCGCACTTGAAATATTGTATACAGTTCTAGTTGCCATATTTCGGGAAGGATGTGGAAGTATTGGAAAAGATGCAGAGGTGAGTAACCAGGATGTTGCCTGGTCTGGAGGGAAGGTCTTATGAGGCAAGGCTGAGAGACTTGGGCCTGTTCTCATTGGAAAGAAGAAGTCTAAAAGGGGATTTGATAGAGACATACAAGATGATCAGAGGATTAGATAGAGTAGACAGTGGAAGTGTTTTTCCTAAGATAATGACATCAGCTTGTATGAGGGGGCATAACTGCAAACTGAGGGGTGATAGGTTTAAGACAGATGTCAGAGGCAGGTTCTTTACTCAGAGAGGGGTAAGGGTGTGGAATGCCCTACCTGCCAATGTAGTTAACTCAGCCACATTAGGGAGATGTATACAATCCTTGGATAAACACATGGATTATGATGGGATAATGTGGGGGGAAGGGGGGGGGGGGGGGTGCAAGCTGAGAATAGTTCACAGGTCAGCGCAACATTGAGGGCCAAAGGGCCTGCTCTGCGCTGTATTGTTCTATGTTCTATATGTGTTAACTTGTTTTGAAGACATGACTAACAGTGTGGATAAGAGGGAACCAATGGATGTAATGTATTCAGATTTTCAGAAGGCCTTCAATTGGATCTCATTCAGTGTGCCTGTAAACAAACTGAGGGCTCATCAAATGGGGCATAGTACTATGGTATGGATTAAGTATTGCTTAATTGAAAGAAGAGCGGACAGGAATAAATGGATAATACTCATGTTGGAAGACTGTGACCAGTGTAATAATGGAAAGGTTAATGTTTAAGCTCTAGCTATTCACAGTCTATATCAATAATTTGGATGAGGAGATAAAATGTAATATTTACAAGTTTGTGGATCACACAAACAGGTGGAAATATGAGATTTGGAGAGGATGAAAAGAGGCTTAAAGTGAAATTGGACAGGCTGAGTGAGTGAGCAAGAACATACCAAATGGAATATTGTAGAAAGAAGTCACACTTTGTTGAAACGTTTTGTCTTGCACATGTCTTGCATGTCAAACTAAATTACTTTGACAAGGTAGGAGGAATAGAGGTGCACAGTGTTTACAAGTCATAGAGTTATAGAGCTTTACAACATGGAAACAGGATCTTCAGCCCAATTTTTACACGCCACCCAGTTTTCACAATTAGTCTAATCCCATTTGCATGCATGTGGCCCATATCTCTCCACACCTGTCCCATGCATGTACCTGTCCAAATGTTTCTTAAGTGACAAAAGTAGACTCACCTCCACCACTAATTCTGGCAGCCCATTCCAGACATTCACCACCCTTGGTGTGAAATAATTGCCCCTCTGAACCCTCTCATATCTCTCGCCTCTCACCATAAACCTATGCCCTCTAGTTTTCGACTCCTCTACCATGGGGAAAAGCTATTGGCTGTTTACCTGATCTATGCCTCTGGTGAATTTTATAGACCTGTAAAGGTCACTCCTCAGTCTCCTATGGTCCATGGAAAAATGTTTCAGCCTATCCAACCTCTCCTTGTAACTCAAATCTTTCAGTTCAGGTAGCAACCTAGTAATTTTTTTCTGCACTCTTTTCAAGTTTATTTATATCCTTTCTGTAGTAGGGTGACCAGGACTGCACACAGTATTCCAAATGTGGCTTTGCCAATGTCTTGGACAGCTGCAACAAGACGTACCAACTCATGTATTCAGTGCTCTGACTGATGAAAGTAAGCATACTGAAAGCTGTCTTCACCACCCTGTGATGAGCTTTGTTGGTATACAAAGGGACATTGTGCCTTTCTTTATTAGATACAGAAAGTAAACATGCATGGTCATGATGCAATTAGTAGTGCAACAGTATGTGGGTCTTTATCATAAGATGAGTGAAGTACAGGAGCAGAGATGTTTTATCTCATTTCTATTGTCTTGGTGAGACTACATCTGGGATTTTGGGTACAGTTCTAGTCTCCTTGCTTTGGGAAGATATATTTACGTAGAAGGAGGGGTGTGGAGTGGAAATTCACCTGACTAATTATTTGATGGCAGGACTGTCCTGAAAGGAGAAATTGAGAAGGCTGGGGTTATGCTCTATTATTTATTACAATTAAGAGGTGATCCCATAGAAACTTACAAAATTCTTAAAGGGATAGACAGGGTAGATACAGAAAGGATGTTTTTCCTAATGTGGCATCTAGAACCAGGAAATGCAATCTCAGAATAAGAGGCTTTAGGACTGAGGTGGAGGAATTTATTCACACAGAATACTGAACGTTTAGAATTCTTTACCCCTGGGTTATGGTTAAGTTAGTCGAAGAGTAAACTTGATAGGATTTGTATGTTGTAGGAGAAATCACAACTCATTGTCCCCTTTTTACTGTCCTAAATTGGCACAATTAGGCCAAAATTAGAGAACATCCGACGTGAAATTGGACCAGGCCATTTATCAGGCAGGCCTGGTGATCACTTAAAGTAAGGGAGTGTGGTGCCGGAAAAGCACAGCAGGTCAGGCAGCATCCAAGGAAAAGGAGAGGCGAAGTTTCAGGCAAAAGCCCTTCATCGGAAATCCTGATGATTCCTGATGAACGGCTTTTGCCTGAAACATTGACTCTCCTCCTCCTCAAATGCTGCCTGACCTGCTGTGCTTTTCCGGCACCACACTCTTGACTCTAATCTCCATCATCTGCAATCCACACTTAAGCCTAGATCACTTAAAGTAAGCCTCTTACATATGCAAATTAAGGACCTAATGCCAATTTTGGGTGTCCTCACAGAGATGATGAGTAATGGGCAAGCAGAAGACGTCTGAAAATTTTTTATTATACAAATTATTTTCTAATACCTTCCTGACTCCTGAGGCAGGAGGCTTTGAATAAGTTGCTATCGAGGGGTAATAGCCAGAGCAGCTTGCTCGACTTACTTAGATAAGGCTGGAGCACTAATTCTGTGCTGAGCATTAGAATTCTAGTATGGATGCCTATTGCAGTCTTCACACCAAACTGGCTGCCGTTCAACTTTGACCACATTTAATTAAAATGAAATGAATGTAATATAATGTAAAAAGAGAAAAAAATTAAGAAGAATGGATGAGGTGGAGAGAAATGCCTTTATCTGCATCATCCAAATTCTAGAACTAATTCACTAAATCTCTGCACCTTGCTGCCTCTCCTTTCAAGTATTTGTTAAAACTGTTCTCCTTGACTTTTAATTGCATGTCCGAAGATCTCCTTAGCTGCTTTGATATTTGGATTTTCTTTATATATCATTTCTCTCAAACAACTTGAGATGTTTATTATGTATATAAATACATATTGATGTTGTGGAGAGTCTGGAATTTCCAGGGAGCTGTATGCTTTAACAGGATTCTGATGAAAATTGCAACCTGAAATCATAACTCTTGTTTTTCTCTATAGGTGCTGCCTAACCTGCTAAGTGTTTCTTGCATTGTTTTTTTTATTCCTGCTCCAATGGTTACAATGCAGTGCTGTTCAATATCTACTCAAGGCCTTTTAAGGTAAGAATTTTGACTCATATTAATCATTACTCTCTGTTATACCATGTATTACCTGTAGCACCTGCTTTCTCTTCATTATCACTTCGCTCATCCTTCACACCGATGTCATCTCTCACATACCAGCAACACTTTTCAGCCATAACATGCACACGATCAAAACATCTCACCAGACTAACAAGAATGAACACACTCCATTCCTTACAGAATAAGCAGACACACAATAGCAATGAGCAGTCGGCCACAAGAGAAGATGTAGCCTTAGGAAAAAGGTCATGATGAAAATTGGTAATGAGGAAAAGAGGATTCTGGAAATAAGTCCCATTAAGTTTTTGACTATGTCACCTCTTTGCCTTCTCACTGATGCTACCTTCAACCTACGTGGGTGGAATCGTATAAGCATCTGAGCGATGTGGGCTATGGCAAGATTTTGTGGCAGAATCACACTGGGATCAGCCTTGCAGGCATCCTATGTCGGGAGAATATTGCTTACTCTTGCACACTTTTCACAAGTAGGTCAGCAAAGTCCTTGTTAGGAAATAGCCAGTTGCCAACAAAGGAGAATATGCGCTTGTTAAGCAATTTATTAATGGCCCAACTCACGTCATTAATATTCTGTGTTCTCTCTAATAGGGGAGGCAATGGCCTAGTGGCATTATCGTAGATCAGAGATTCAGATAATGTTCTTGGTTCAAATCCCACCATGGCAGTTGGTGACATTTGAATTCAATAAATATCTGGAATTAATAATCTAGTGATGACTATGAATCGATTGTCAAAAAAACCCATCTGGTTCACTAATGTCCTTTAGGGAAGGAGACTGCCTCCTTACCTGGCCTGGCCTACATGTGACTCCAGACCGCAGCAATGTGGTTAACTCTTAACTCTCCTCTGGGCAGTTAGGGATGGGCAATAATTGCTGCCTGGCCAGTGACACCCTCATCCTGTGAATGAATAAAGAAAAAAAAACAAACAAGCTAGATGTTGAGAAAAGACATGAAAACCAGAACAATCACCTAGTAAGTTCCGTTCCCTGGTAAGTTTTAAAGAAACTTCATGTTGGACACCAGGCACCAACATGACAGGCACACTCCATGTCTACATACCCCAACATCCACTGATATTAGCATCCATATATGCCAGCCTCATGGTGTATCTCTGATCCACTTATAGAACACTTTTGTTCTTCATTACTGCATCTCAGGCTACACTGGCACCGAGCATTGTAATGTTGCAGTAAGGACCCTGTGTGCTTAGGGACATCCACTGTGCTCATGAACTGGAATGAGGTTGCATCTTTGCTTCCAATCATATCACCACATACACTTTGAGGCTATCTGGATTCTCTCTGCATTACATTGCCTTTTTGCATTGTGCTCCTTCAGTCAGATACACCAAGCTCATATTACTTCTGTTTTGCCTTGCCATTTAGCACAGGCATAAAATCAGGAAGCTTGCCAATGTTGTCAGCAGGCCTCTTTCAAGTCAAGAGGTCAGTCTTCACTTTGAGTTTTCTAGCACGGTAGGTCAAGGACAGCCACTGATGACTGTTTTCAAGTCCCTGAACTATCAGTCAGCTACTCTGGGCAGTCAGAGTCAGGATGTGTTTCTTACAGTAAGTGAGGAGCTGAATCTTTGGCAGCCTACAACCTATCTTGATTCTTTATGATGGGGGCTTGTTTTCTCCTGGATGGAGAGAGAGGCAGGTGTTGAAGTGAAAGTGGATGGCATGGCTGTTACTTTGCTGCAGGTGGGGCAATGTATCCCAAGGAACTGAGTAGCCAGTGTAGAGGAGTCAGGGATTGGGGAGGGTAAGAGCAATCAAGAAAATATATTGTAGGCAATAGCGAGAGTGGTACAGCATGAGCTTTGATGGGAGATGGGTATAGTTGGAAAGTGCCTGTGAGGTATCAGACAGGAAATAGTGACACTTACGCTGAGAAATTGGAGACAGTCATTGACCTTCATCCCGCAGTGCTGTGCATTCCTTCAAGTAACTCATGAGGAACAAGGATTGGATAAATAGACAAGGTCTTTTTCCCTGGGATGGAGGAGTCCTGTATTAGAGGCCACAGGTTTAAGGTGAGAGGGGAAAGATTTAAAAGGGACCTAAGGGACAACATTTTCAAGCAGAGGGTAGTGCGTGTATGGAATAAGCTACCAGAGGAAGTGGTGGAGGCTGGTACAATTACAACATTTATAAGGCATCTAGATGAATATATGAATAAGAAGGGTTTAGAGGGATATGGGCCAAGTGCTGGCAAATGGGACTAAATTCATTTAGGATATCTGTTCGGCATGGAGAAGTTGGACTAAAAGGTCTGTTTCCATTCTACACATCTCTATGACTCTATGTTTCTCAGTACCTGCCCACAAAGTGGGGCACTGATTTACCTCCTTCTGCCGTTTCCAAGACCAATGTCAGGAAGCATGCAGGGCGACTGTGGAATGACATTTCTTGTCTGGGCTTTTAAATGTGTTGTGGGTGCAAAGAATGCCTGTGATTTCTACGATACCTGTTAAATAGCGAGTTGTTTAGTTGAACAGTTTGTAGCTAAATTATAAAGGGCAGAATCTCCAGGGTAGTAATCTCTGGATTACGACTTTAGCTGGGGCAAAATGACATAGGATAAATAAAATCAAGGAATTACTTGAGTGGCTCAAAGATTAGTGTGGGTGGAATGGTTTTCAATTCCTGTGTATTAGGGTAGAAGGAAGATGTTTAGGTGCTTCACTTAAAATGTGTTGGGAACTATGTCCTAGTGTCCGAGTGAAATGAATAACTGGGCCTCTAGCGAGGGATTAAAACCAATTGTGGGGGGTGCACGGTTTGGGAGACGTGAACTAAGGCTTACAAAGCAAAAGGATATGGTATCTATTTCGAAAACAACACACACAGTGGGGACTGAGGATATAAACATAAAAAAACTATAGTAAATAGTTCCAAAGGGTAAATAATGGTAAAAAAGCAGTATTTAGCAACTCTTTACTTGAGTGAGCATAGTATTCAGAACAAAATAAATGAAATAACCTCACAAATACAGGTTTATAGTTAAGATCATACAGCAGAATACAGTTTTGTCGACAAAAGGAGACAAGTTGGAAACTAAATATTCAGTGGTGATTTTTCAAAAGGACAAACAGGAAGGAAAAAAATGATGGGATATCATTGATGGAATAAATACGATAAGAAGAAATGATTTTGAATCAAATGGCATAAAGTCTATATGGATAGAGGTAAGAAATAGAAAAAGAAAGAAGGCACTGGTAGGTATAGTCTCTAGGGCTCCTATCAGTAGCTATACAGTGTGACAGAGAATAAAACCAGAGATATTGAGGTCATGTAACAAAAGTTGTAGATTAATTATGGGTGACTTTCATTTGCATGTAGTTTGGGGTAGTCAGTTTGGCAGAGGAAACCATGAGGAAGAATTCATAGAGTGTACTTGTGCAAGTTTAAAATAAAATTAAGGAGCATCCAAAGGGGTTTTACAAATATATTAAGGACAAAAGGGTAACTAGGGAGAGAATAGGGCCCCTCAAAGATCAGCAAGGTGGCCTTTGTGTGGAGCCACAGAAAATGGGGGAGATACTAAATGAATATTTTGCATCAGTATTTACTGTGGAAAAGGATATGGAAGATATAGACTGTAGGGAAATAGATGGTAACATCTTGCAAAATGTCCAGATTACAGAGGAGGAAGTGCTGGATGTCTTGAAACAGTTAAAGGTGGATAAATCCCCAGGACCTGATCAGGTGTACTGGAGAACTCTTTGGGAAGCTAGAGAAGTGATTGCTGGGCTTCTTGCTGAGATATTTGTATCATCGATAGTCACAGGTGAGGTGCCGGAAGACTGAAGGTTGGAAAATGTGGTGCCACTGTTTAAGAAGGGCAGTAAAGACAAGCCAGGGAACTATAGACTGGTGAGCCTGACCTCGGTGGTGGACAAGTTGTTGGAGAGAATCCTGAGGGACAGGTTGTACATGTATTTGGAAAGGCAAGGACTGATTCGGGACAGTCAACATGGCTTTGTGCGTGGGAAATCATGTCTCACAAACTTGATTGAGTTTTTTGAAGCAGTAACAAAGAAGATTGATGAGGGCAGAGTGGTAGATGTGATCTATATGGGCTTCAGTAAGGCGTTCGACAAGGTTCCCCACGGGAGACTGATTAGCAAGATTAGATCTCACGGAATACAGGGAGAACTAGCCATTTGGATACAGAACTGGCTCAAAGGTAGAAGACAGAGGGTGGTGGTGGAGGGTTGTTTTTCACACTGGAGTGCCACAAGAATTGGTGCTGGGTAGTTTACTTTTTGTCATTTACATAAATGATTTGGATGCAAGCATAAGAGGTACAGTTAGTAAGTTTGCAGATGACACCAAAATTGGAGGTGTAGTGGATAGCGAAGAGGGTTATCTCAGATTACAACAGGATCTGGACCAGGTGGGCCAATGGGCTGAGAAGTGGCAGATGGAGTTTAATTCAGATAAATGCGAGGTGCTGCATTTTGGGAAAGCAAATCTTAGCAGGATTTATACACTTAATGGTAAGGTCCTAGGAAGTGTTGCTGAACAAAGAGACCTTGGAGTGCAGGTTCATAGCTCCTTGACAGTGGAGTCGCAGGTAGATAGGATAGTGAAGAAGGCGTTTGGTATGCTTTCCTTTATTGGTCAGAGTATTGAGTACAGGAGTTGAGAGGTCATGTTGCAGCTGTACAGGACATTGGTTAGGTCACTGTTGGAATATTGTGTGAAATTCTGGTCTCCTTCCTATCGGAAAGATGTTGTGAAACTTGAAAGGGTTCAGAAAAGATTTACAAGGATGTTGCCTTGGTTGGAGGATCTGAGCTACAGGGAGAGGCTGAACAGGCTGGGCTGTTTTCCCTGGAGTGTCGGAGGCTGAGGGGTGACCTTATAGAGGTTTACAAAATTATGAGGGGCATGGATAGGATAAATAGACAAGGTCTTTTCCCTGGGGTCGGGGAGTCCAAAACTAGAGGGCATTGGTTTTGGGTGAGAGGGGAAAGATATAAAAGAGACCTAAGGGGCAACGTTTTCCCACAGAGGGTGGTACGTGTATAGAATGAGCTGCCAGAGGATGTGGTGCAGGCTGGTACAATTGCAACATTTAAGAGGCATTTGGATGAGTATATGAATAGAAAGGGTTTGGAGGGATATGGGCCGGGTGCTGGCAGGTGGGACTAGATTGGGTTGGGATATCTGGTCGGCATGGTCGGGTTGGACCGAAGGGTCTGTTTCCATGCTGTACATCTCTATGACTCTAAGTTTCCTAGAACAATTTATTGTGAATCCTATCAGGTATCAGGCTATTTTAGATCTGGCGATGTGTAATGAGGCAAGCTTATTAAAGGATGTCAAGAGTAAATGATTCCCAAGGAAGCTCTACCAAAGCATGGTAGAATTTAGCATTATACATAAAAGGGAGGGGTTTAGCCTAGAAACAACTGCACTAAGCTCAAATAAGTGTAATTACAAAGGATTGAAGGTAGAGACCATAAGACATAGGAAAAGAAATTAGGCCTTTCAGCCCATTGAGTCTGCTCCGCCATTCAATCTTGGCTAATGGGTTTTTCAACACCTTTTTCCCACTTTCTCCCCGTAACTTTTGATCCCCTTGGCAATCAAAAACTTATCCATCTCTGTTTTAAATATACTCAATGGCCTGAGCTCCACAACCTTCCGTATCAATGAATTCCACAGATACACAACTCTCTGGTTAAAAAATGTTTCTCCTTATCTCTGTCCTAAAAGGTTTTCTCTTTACTCTAAGGCTGTGCCCTCAGTTCCTCACCACCCCTGCCAATGGAAACATTTTCCCAAAGTCCACTCTGACTAGGCAGTTCAGTATTCATAAAGTTTCAATCAGATTCCCACCACCCTCTCCACTTCCCCCCCGCCATCCCCCATCCTTCTAAACTTCACTGAGTATAGTCCCAAAGTCCTCAAATATTCCTCATATGTTAAGCCTTTCATTTCTGGGATCATTCTCATGTGCCTCCTCTGGACCCGCTCTCGGACCAATACATCTTTCCTGAGGTATGGAGTAAAAATTTCTCATAATTCTCTAAAGGTAGTCTGATCAGAGCCATGTAAAGACTCAGATGTACATCTCTGTTTTTATGTTTTCGTCCTCTTGAGATGAATGACAACATTGCATTTGCCTTCCTAACTACCAACTTAACCCGCAAGTTTAACTAAAGAGAAACCTGGACTAGGACTCCCAAGTCCCTTTGCACTTCAGGTTTCTGAATTTATTCCCCATTTAGAAAATAGTTTCATGCCTCTATTCTTCCCACCAAAGAGCATGACTTCATACTTTCCTGCATTGTATTTCATCTGCCACTCCTTTGCCCACACTTCTACTCTGTCTTTGTCTTTCTGCAGCCTCCCTGCCTTCTCAATACAATCTGCCCCTCCATCTGTCTTTATATTATCTGCAAACGTAGCTAGAATGTCCTCAGTTCCTTTATCCAGATTGTCCCAACACTGACCCTCGTGGAATATCACTTGTTACTGGCTTCCATCTTGACAAGAACCCTTTTATCCCCACTCTCTGCCTTCTGCCAGACAGCCAATCCAAAGGTGGCCTGGAGTGGACTGAGGAAGGAGTTTAACAGTTGAGGATTAATGGCAGACATTTCAGAAAAGAATTGATGACTTCGAGCAAAGACATACTCTAGTGAAGAAGAAGGCTTCTTGGAAGAAAATATGCCAATCATGAGAAAGTTAAGGATAGCATCAGACTGGAAGAAAAATCATACAATGTATCAAAGATTAGTGGTAAGCCAGAAGATTTGGAAAGTTTTAAAATTCAACAAAAGACAACCAAAAAAATCATGAAGAGGGAAAACTTGCAAATAATATCAAGAAGGACAGTAAAAACTTATTTAAATATATATAAAGGAAATTGAAGTAAACATTGACCCCTTAGAGAATGAGGATAATGAGAGAAACATATTAACAAAACATAATGTATCCTGGCCTTAAATGGTAGGAGCATGTAGTAGAAGAGCTAGACATTTATGCCAAACTTGTATAAGTCACTTGTTAGACCTCAGTCAAAGTATTGTATACAGTTCTGGGCCTCACACTATAGGAAAGTTGAGAATACCTTGGAGAATGTAGAAATTATTTAAAGGAATGGCTCCAGGGATGAGACACTTCAGTTATGAGGAAAGATTGTGCAATTTTGAACTATTTTCCTTAGACAGGATAAGGCAAAGAGGAGATTTGATAGGACCTTTAAAAATCATGAGGGGTCCCAATAGAACAGATAAGAAGAAACAGTTCCTGTCACAGAAGTAGTTTGTGAAAGAGTCGAATGCAAGTGAGAAAAGTCCAGTTTTGCAATATACTGCCTGGAAGTGTGGTGGATGCATGTTTCATTTAGACATTCAAGTGGGCATTGGATGATTATTTACATTTAGGCAATGTAAAATTTAGGGCTATGTGAAAAATGCAGGAGAATGGCACTTAAGTCATAATGGAGGAGAAAGTGAGGACTGCAGATGCTGGAGATCAGAGCTGAAAATGTGTTGCTGGAAAAGCGCAGCAGGTCAGGCAGCATCCAAGGAACAGGAGAATCGACGTTTCGGGCATAAGCCCGAAGAAGGGCTTATGCCCGAAACGTCGATTCTCCTGTTCCCTGGATGCTGCCTGACCTGCTGCGCTTTTCCAGCAACACATTTTCAGTACTTAAGTCATAATGTTCATTTGGAGAGTTGATGCAGACATGATGGGCTGAATGGCCTTCCACACCCATAATGCTTCTGTAATACTACGTTAATGTTTTTACTATCTCTACAGTTGCAAGTCAACTATTTGTAACACTACCTTGATTTTTTTTTTTGGCTTAATTTCATTTCAGATAACTTCTTGATAGCAAACTGGAAAACCTAGGAAACACTAAAATCCTCGCAGAGATCTGAGAGGCTGACGAGAGCATTCCTTGACTGTAGGCCAAACAGCAAGCCAAATTTGTACAATGTTATTCTACAATTAATAATTTCAATAATATTATAAATAAATTTGATATCACATCATTTTATTTACTTTTGTTTTGTCTGAGATTTCCCCATTTGCCACACAACTAATAAAGTTTAATTCCCCACAAATTCTGGATAACTTCCAACTCCTTAAACCTCTGGATGCTGTTGGACTTTTCAACTTCCTGTTTGGACTGTCATTCCAATAGAACTGCAGTAAAGTTCATGCCTTGGTTCATTACGATCTAGTTTGTTCCTACAAATTATTTCACCAAATTGTTATGGATTGCATATGGTTCTCTTCCCAGAGCTTTCCTGTTACATGATATTAAGGAAGACACTGTCAAAGAAAATATTTTTAGGTGATCAATGCAGGAGATTAAAGCACCAGTCAATCTTGTTTGTCCTGAAACATCATGTAATTGTACTTGGGCTCAACACATAAGTTAGTACCTATTTGTTGTAACCTATCTGTTGTAAGATCGTCTTGGTGTATTTTTGTATGCAGTGGCATAAATACAAGAATTCCAGTACAACTATTGAATCTGGTATGATTTTAACTGTCATTATTCGCTAAGATACATTTAATATGAGGATCCAAATTGGAGTAATGTAGGAGCAACTGCAGTCCAAAGTCTGGAGCTAATGCAATAACACAGTTTTGAATAGTGGATTAGTTTTTGGATAACTGAGTAGCAGTCTGAGTCTGAAATATGCCAGACCTAACAAAAAATGAGAAATATGGCATTTTAATTCTGAGTGGGCGCAAGGTAAGTGCTGAAGACTGATGATGTAGTGGGCAAGCCTTGGCTTGCCACACAGTCTTCCCATGTCTATTATTCAACAAGTATCCATGCTGATGCCAAAAAGATAGACAAACCAGATTGTCCCTGCTACTGGTACCTGTTACAGTCTTCAGACAGATCCTCTGAGGATCAGAGCTCTTCTCAACTACCAAATGTGTCCATCTCAAGCATCATGGGGAGAATTAGTGGCCTTTTAACTCCCAGTTTTTAGCCATTTTAGCCATCTCATAGGACAAACACTTTTAGATAAAGGAATTCCGAACACAGGCACTAATGTAGAATAAGTTCAGGTACTGAAAGGGTTAATGGTACAAACTGTATTAAGCTCCACATTTACTGATGTCATGTCAGATTGGGTAGAAATAAGGCAAAACATCTTTAGATCTTGTGAAGTGAAGGTCTCTGTCCACAGATCTCTTCATTTTCTTCATGATAATATCTAATAGCTTGTAACTGATTGTTATCATGTCACAAAACACATCTTGCTTCAGAGCTTCTTCCTTTTAAGATTCATTGGTTCCTGTACCAGTGTAAATCAATAGGCAGTTAGACCCAGAGTATGGATTGGTTGCAACATCTGTTTACCCACAAATACCAAACCAAATGTTTGTACAAGGTTAACTTGTAGTTTTGCAACTTGTTTATTTCCATTTGGAACATCAACTGTTTTTAGCTAGATTTTCTTGATTGTTGTTTCTTTAACCATAAATATTGATATAACAGAACTAGCAGTCCTACTGTTCATCATGAGGGTGTAAAGATTGGATCGAATACTGAATGGATTATTGTTGCATAAGGAAAAGGATAATTTAACTAAAGTGTCATCAGTGATGTGTTACAGAGAACTCTGGCAAATGGAAGGAGTGGTGATCTTTCTTTGACATCTTGCTGTTCTGCCAGTACAATAACCTTCAAAGTTATGAAGTCAGCAGCAAGGTGCCACGTATCTTGAACTCAGTGCTATATGATGCCCATTGATCCAATTAAGCAGTTAAAATTCTCCTTCAAGGTTGTTAAGTGGTTGAGATCTTTGTAAAAGAATTGCCAATGATTGTAGTGTGCTTCACTGTCTCTGCTCAGATGCCATGTTCAGAGAATATCATTATTGCTGAGTGACCACCTTAAGACCCAAAGATTTTGGTGGATGAGAGGTAGCAGGACAGTGGTGGGGATGGGTCTTTGTGGTGCTGGAGGTGGTGAGGGTGAGGTGGGTAGTTGGAATGGAAGGAGGAAGGTTATTAAGGACCATTGTAGAACAAAGTCAGAATGACATTTGAAATGGGAAAGAGACATACAGAATACACTTCCTGCTAACACATATAAACTGCAAGTCAAGTGAGCAGCAAATTGTCTTTTGTAGGAACATTCTTAAGACAAAGCCATAAATTTATGTGCATCTAGTCAAAGATACTCTGTGACTCGGGAGCACTGTGATCTTCAAAGATTAGTGCTCTGTCTCCCGACTTTGCAGCATCACAAAGGAAAACAATAGATTTACAAGCCTTAGTAGAAAGTGCATTTGACACCTGTTTGACACCAGCACATTTGCAACATTACCTGTCAGGAACAAAGCAAAAGTGTGAATACGTAAGCATTTTTAGAGTCATAGGAAAGGAATGCAACTGACACTGGAACATGTGATTTAGTTCCATTGTATTTTCACTGATATAGAACAATCAAGGGACATGCTCCTCAGTATTTTGTTCATGTTGATCATGGTGCATTGCTTCCAGTGCCTTCCAGTCCTCTCCTTCCAGTACCTTCAATTTTTAAACTCTTTCTCAAAGTTCTTTCAGTATCCAACTTACAGCTTCAATAGCAAATAGTGTAACATTGGCACGTTGGCAGACCTGTGTTGTCTTTGTCTTGGCAGTTCTGAACAATAACTTATCAGACTTTTCTTAGCTGCACCAGCCAACACAACCAGAATTAGACATAGATGTCCACTAGCAATCAAAAATAACTAATTAGAATATTACCTAAATGCAAGAAAGGAACCCTTTAACACATTTTTTATAAACTCTTGCTATTAATTTGTATTTAGAATTGCAGAGTTTAAGGCACAAAAATAGGCATTTGGGCCCATTGATAATTGTTGGCATTTATGTACCATGCAAACCTACTCTCTGTATCATCAAGACAATCCAAACACAATAATGTATATTTATGTAGTACCTTTGACATAATTAAACAGCCTAAGGTGGATGATCATAGGCTTTGTCAAATAAGTAGGCAGAAAGGAATGTCTTCAAAGAGGACAACAAGTTAGAGGCATAGGACAGAAGAACATGAGAAGCAGAAGCAGGAGTAAGTCTTTTTCAGCCCCACAATTCTGCTCTATCCCAGATATTAACTTCTCAAGAATGGTCACAAGAGGGAATTCTAAAATTTTGCTTTGAATCTTACACTTTGTTGGCCATGTCTGAGTTGTGTTGATTTTCTTTAAGTGTGTTTGCCTTGAGGCTTTATGGGTTTTCTTGCTAAATTTTACCAAACCTGTCTCATTCAATATCTATCACATCACTATGGCATCTCTCATGTCCAATTTATGACCTATCTTATCGTATACTGATCCCAGAACAACTTTGTCATTCACGAGATATCCACTGAAAGACCAGCATCCCTTGCAAGTGTCCAATCTTTGAGGGGTTACTATGCACCCGGTCAAGCATTGGCTATCCAGCATTGCCCCTCACTGGCTGTGTAATGGCACAGCAGCCACAAAGCCACAATGCCCACGATACATTGATGACATGATCATAATCCCTCACACACAAACAACTCTATTCTAGTTGTTGTTTAATCACTATGCCATGCAGTTGACCTGTTTGTAGTTCCATCCTGTCTTTAAAACCTCTCTAAGTCAACTCTACCTAACACCCTAACATCAGCTGTGCATCTGCATCTTGTCATTATCCAACTGGGGGAGACCATATACAGGAAAATACAAATACAAAGGCAATTTGAAGTTTTATTTACAGAAAGCAAAAGGGAACCCAATAGAAATCCAACAGAGGCTGGAATTCACACTCACAATGCTGACCAGACTTGGGCATCATGAACAAAACTGATTTTATAGCCAAACATTGTGCCATACCCAACTCTTTTCACCTGGAACTGTGTATCAAACAGTCACCGAGTTTTTACAGCATGGAATGAATTTCTTTGGCCCATCATGTCTACACTGATCTTCAAACATTCATCTTCTAATCCCAGTTTCCAGCATTTGCCACCTAGTCTTGTATTCTATGACATTTATTAAGTAAATAGTTAGAAAATAGAACAGTACAACACAGAACAGGCCCTTCAGCCCTCGATGTTGCACCGACCTGTGAACTATTCTCAGCTCGTCCCTCTACACTATCCCAAAATCATCCATGTGTATCAATGTCTTGCAGGTTTCTACCTCTACCACCCTTTTAGGCAGTCAGTTCCATATGCAACAACCCACCTGCTGGAAAGAGCTTTCCTTAAATGTCTTTTCAACTTTCTACTTCTAAACTTAAAACTGTGCCTATCAGCTATTGTTCCCTCTATCAAGCAGAGAGCATCCTCCCTCTCGACCCTGTCTAAGCTACTCAAGAATTTGTGGACTACAATCAGCCCCTCAGCCTTCTCTGCTTTAAGGAAAATAACCCCAGCCTATTCAGTCTTATTCACAGCTGCATTATTCCAACCGAGGCAACAATCTTGTGAATTTCTTCTGCATTTGCTCTCCTTATAATGTGGCGACCAGAACTGCCCCCATAGTACTGCAGCTGTGACCTAACTAATGTGGCTGTCTCAGAAAGCCACTCTGTTCAAGAACAATTAGAGTAGCATTAGATTTATTGTTATCTGTATTCAAGTACAGAAGTACATGAATATATTTTTGACGCTATCTTAAGTACAAAGGTACGTAGGTACAAAATTGAAAAATGAAGGAACAGCATTAAAAGTTAAATAACACAGTCCTTCATAGTATTAAGTAGAAAAATAAAGAAGTAATGTTAAAAGTTCATCAGTCTTTCTTTGGTACTAGGCCATGCTCTGGCCATGCTATAACGGCTCGATCTCCTTCCCTTCGGCCCACTTTCTGAAAGACCTCGGGGTGCCTACTATCACCATTGCCGCAGAGATAGGGGGGAGCTCCCTCACTGTGACTTTGGAACTGCTCTTCCCATATTGGGCTCGATCCGACTGTCAAAGTCCCAGTCCAGGCCCCCAGCTGCTGCCACGGCCCAGATCACTAGCTGACCCCAAAGTCCCCGCTCTGACCCTCCAGCCGCTTCCACACTCCTGACTGTAATGCTGAGGACACCACTGCATCCATAACTGCATCCATAACCTTCTCACCAGAAGGTAAGTTCGATCTCCCTCACGCTTGCCGCTACCACAGACGCCGGGAGACCTAGGGCTATGTGCTCTCGACCTCACCTCAGATGCTGAGGGATCCCACTACATTGGACTCAATCTCACACATGCTGGGTTCACTCTCCTCCACGCTGATATCCTCTGCCCTGCACTAAACACACACTCCACAGAAGGTAAGTAAGTTCAAGTTATAAAAGAAAACAGTGAAAGAAGGAAAGTAAAGTAAAGCGAATGGAACAGATGAGTTCTGGGCAGGACCCCCTCATGTTGCACTTCTAGTCTACTGTCATCTTAGGATGGCTTTAGGGACAGGTTACAAATGCTGCCATGACCAGTGATGACCATATCCTTTTAAATAGTATTTTAAAAAGTGGTGTTGGGGATTTTCTGTGTTCTGAGTAAAGACGCAGGCAGCAGAGGTTTGGATGTGTAGAATATACAGAAGCCCAGTCAGAAGTGTGTGGGATTGTCAAAACATAGGCATGAAAGGTGACTTCAGCAACACATGATCTGAAATGAGGTGAAGCTGGGAGATGTTTCGGAGGTGAAAGTAGACTGCTTTAGTGATTACTGAAATAAGCGTTAGGCAGTTCATCTTGGGGTCAAATATAATAGCATCTTTGAGAACAGACCGGTCCAGCATCAGACAACAGTTAGAGTGGGAAAGAAACAGAGGACAGGGCTTGGAACAGAGCCAAAATCAGTGACTTCATTTTCTGCTCATTCAGTACTAAATCTTGGATAAGCAGTCAGATATTTGTTGTAGTTCTGTTCTGCATCCACGAACATCAACTAGCCACGAAACGCACGACCAGCTATCCTTAGTAGCCACACACTCAGATGACAAGCAACATGAGTTCGACTGGGACAACACTATTATTATAGGACAAGCCAAACAGAGAACAGCCAGGGAATTCCTAGAGGTATGGCACTCATCCACAGATTCAATCAATAAGCACATCGACCTGGACCCAATATACCGGCCACTGCAGCGGGCAGCTGGAACTGACAACCGGAAGCAGCAGATACAAATCACTATAAATGCCGGAGGAAACATCACAGAAGCGCTTCACAGGAGGCTCCCAAGCACTGAGGATGTCACCTAGACAGGGGACGAAACGTCTGCAACACAAATTCCCAGCTCGGCAAACACAACCACAACAACAAGCACCCAAGCTACAAATCTTCTCACAAACTTTGAGCAGTCAGATATTTTAGCAATAGGAGAAGAGGCACTGGCATGTTAGAGCTGGAGATTATTTGTGTACTCATGAAAACTAAAACTGTGCAGTTGAATTATATTGCTGAGGAGCAGCATTGAGATGGGAAACAGGAGAGAGCCATGAATTGGGACATAACAAAAATTAGATTAGATTCCCTACAGAATGGAAACAGGCCATTTAGCCCAACAAGTCTACACTGACCCTTTAAAGAGCAACCTACCCAGACCTACTCCCCCACTCCATATTCACCCCTAACTAATGCACCTAACACTATGGGCAATTTAGCATGGCCAATTCACCTGACCTGCACATCTGTGGATTGTGGGAGGAAACCAGAGCACCTGGAGGAAACCCACACAGAGAGAACATGCTAAGTCCACACAGACAGTCACCTGAGGTGGGAATTGACCCTGGGATGCTGGCACTGTGAGGCAGCAGTGCTAACCACTGAGCTACCATGCCACCCATAATGCTGCAGGAGCAGGAATTGCAGCCATTGTAAGTGACTGACTGGCTGCAATTAGGTCTATTGCTTTTTGACATTTATATAAATAATTTGTGAACATAGGAGGATTAGTTATTAAGTGCAAATGACACCAAAATTGGTGGTGTAGTGGACAGGCAAGATTATCTCAGAGTGCAATGGGATCTTGACCAGATGGGACAATAGACTGAGGGGTGGCAGACGAATTTAAAGTATATAATGTGAATAAATATGAGGTGCTGCATTTTGGTACATGACATTGATTAGGCCACTGATGAAATATTGTGTTCATTTCTGGTCTCCCAGCTATGGAAAGGATGTTGTGAAACTTGAGAAGGTGGAGAACATACTTAAAAGGATGTTGCTAGGGTTGGAGGATTTGAACTCTAAAAGAGAGGCTGAATAGGCTGGGGTTATTTTTCCTGGAGCATTGGAGGCTGATGGGTGACTTTACAGAAGGTTCTAAAATCATGACACACATGGATAGGGTGAACAGCCAAAGTCATTTACCCAGGGTCGGGCAGTCTAAAACTAGATGGCATAGGTTTAAGCTAAAAGGAGAAAGATTTAAAAGAGACCTAAGGGGAAACCTTTTCAGTCAGAGGGTGGTGTATGTATGGAATGAGCTGCCAGAGGAAGTAGAGGAGGCTGGCATAATTACAACATTTAAAAGGCATCTGGATGGGTACATGAATTGGAAGGGTTTAGAGAGAGATATGGGCCAACTGCTGACAACTGGGACTAGATTAATTTGGAATACCTTGTTAGTGTGGAAATGTTGGACCGAAGGCTCTGTTTCTATGCTGTAAAGCTCTATGTCTCTATGTCGATAACATGTGGAGCTGGAAAAAGCACAGCAGGTCAAGCAGTATCAGAGAAGCAGGAAGCTCGATGTTTCATCTTGATGAAAGGTCCTGTCCGAAACGTCGACTCTCTTGCTCCTCTAATGCTGCCCTAACTTGCTGTGCTTTTTTCAGCTCCACATTTTATCAACACTGACTTTCCATCATCTGCAGTTCTCACTATCTCTATGACTCTATGACTCTATGTAGATTAGAATGGAAGAAGATGAGCAGTCCCACTCAGTTGGATAACAGTGGAGAAGCTTTGAAGGAGAATGGTGTAATAAATTGTGTCAAAGATTGCAAAACAGTTTTCGAAAGATGAGAAAGAACATTTTCCTTTTTCACAACCACATAAAATGTCATTTGTGACTTTAATAAAAAAGATCTTTCAACTTAACTTCAGAAAGTCAGGAGGAATGGGATACAGGGGAACGTAGTTGTCTGGATACAGAATTGGCTGGCCAACAGAAGACAGCGAGTGGTAGTAGAAGGAAAATATTCTGCCTGGAAGTCAGTGGTGAGTGGTGTTTCACAGGGCTCTGTCCTTGGGCCTCTACTGTTTGTTACTTTTATTAATGACTTGGATGAGGGGATTGAAGGATGGATCAGCAAGTTTGCAGACGACACAAAGGTTGGAGGTGTCATTGACAGTATAGAGGGCAGTTGTAGGCTGCAGCAGGATATTGACAAGATGCAGAGATGGGCTGAGAGGTGGCAGATGGAATTCAACCTGGATAAATGTGAGGTGATGCATTTTGGAAGGTCAAATTTGAAAGCTGAGTACAGGATTAAGGATAGGATTCTTGGCAGTGTGGAGGAACAGAGGGATCTTGGTGTGCAGGTACATAGATCCCTTAAAATGGACAGGGTTGTTAAGAAAGTATATGGTGTTTTGGTTTTCATTAACAGGGGGATTGAGTTTAAGAGTCGTGAGATCTTGTTGCAGCTCTATAAAACTTTGGTTAAACTGCACTTGGAATACTGCGTCCAGTTCTGGTCGCCCTATCATAGGAAAGATGTGGATGCTTTGGAGAGGGTTCAGAGGAGGTTTACCAGGATGCTGCCTGGACTGGAGGGCTTATCTTATGAAGAGAGGTTGACTGAGCTCGGACTTTTTTCATTGGAGAAAAGGAGGAGGAGAGGGGACCTAATTGAGGTATACAAAGTAATGAGAGGCATAGATAGAGTCGATAGCTAGTGACTATTTCCCAGGGCAGAAATGCTAACACGAGGGGTCATAGTTTTAAGCTGGTTGGAGGAAAGTATAGAGGGGATGTCAGAGGCGGGTTCTTGACACAGAGAGTTGTGAGAGCATGGAATGCGTTGCTAGCAGCAGTTGTGGAAGCAAGGTCATTGGGGACATTTAAGAGACTGCTGGACATGCATGTGGTCACAGAAAGTTGAGGGTGCATGCATGAGGATCAATGGTCAGCACAACATTGTGGGCTGAAGGGCCTGTTCTGTGCTGTACTGTTCTATGTTCTAATTTTTTGTGAATTCAACTCTAACTCTATTTACACATTTGCTGATGACACCACTGTAGTGTGTCAATGACAAGACAGGGGACAGGAAAGAGATGGAGAGCTTAGTAGAATGATGTAAAGACAACAACCTCTCCCTCAATATCAGCAAAATTAAGGAACTGCTTTGACTTCAAAAGGTGGAGTGGAGGACATGCCCCTGACTGTATCAATGGTGCTGAAGAGGGGATGGTTGAGAGCTTCAAATTCAAAGGAGTAAATATCACTGACAATCTATTCTTTTCCATCCACATTGACACTACAGTCAAGAAAGCACACCAATGTCTCTACATCCTCAGACAGGTAAGGAAATTTGGCATATCCACAATGACTATTACCAATTTTTGTAGAGGAACCACAGAAAGCATCTTGACTGGATTCATCACAGTGTGGTATGGCAACTATTCCGCCCAAGATTGCAAGAAATTACAGAGAATTGTGAATGCAGCCCAGCCAATCACAAAGACCAGCATTCCTTCCATTAACTCCATCTATACTTCCTCCTGCCTCAGGAACGCAGCCAACATATACAAAGACCATCAGGCAGAAGTTACAAAAGCTTGAATACAGAAATTTAACATAGCTTCTTCCCCACTGTTATCAGAGTTATGAACAGGTCTCTCATATATTGAAGTTGATATTTCCCCGAATCTTACTCTGTGGCTGTAATGTATACTCTGCATTCTGTTCTCTTACTCTGATGTACTTACGTAAAGTATGATTTACCTGGATAGCACACAAAACAATACTATCCACTGTATCTTAGTACATGTGATGATAATAAACCAAATACAATCAAACCTGTTGTATGGGTGGACATCTGAGAGGATGGATTCAAACATGGTATTTTAGGATTGACAGGAACAGATTGGAGAGACAACAGTGTGGTAAATGACTTTGGAATGAAAAAGAGATAGAAGTGCATGTATAATTTGCAAGGGCAGTGGAATCAAGGTTTTGTTTTGACCCTGATGGCATACTTAATGAAAGAGTTACAATCCCTGAAGGCAGAGAACTTTAACAAAATTGTTAATATACTGACCAAGAGAGGAGGTTGGATTGAGTGATCAGCAGTTTATCATGAATAGGATTGAGGAAAAAGAAGGAAGGCATGATGATTTCTGAGACTACATGAAGAAAGTTAGGAAAGAAACAAATTCAGAGTCAGTATAGGGAAAATCTTGAGAGGAACATAGGTCCGATGGGTTAGTGAAAAGGTGGGACACAATAATCTACTGTTTGAATGGTCTCAATCTTGGTGTCAAACAAGTCCTTGAGTTTGTTAAGATGGTGGAGAGCCCAGAAGAGGTGTTGAAGAAGATGGTTTAAAGTAGAGAGAGCTGTTTCTATTCTTTCCTCCCTAATGTATTTAACTGTCTTCTTTTAGTCCCCTCATTCTAGTGTTTTTTTTGAATGACTATAAGTTACCTAAGTCAAATGCCATCTACACAGATATGGCTTGGGTATTGTTATAACATTTGGAGGTCTTGTATTCATTTTACATAGGAATAAAAGATGTGAATGAGTTGAATTTCAAAAAACTTTCAGAGCTGAATTTTAATTTCCGAACTACAAAAAAAGTCACACAACATAATCAGTTAAGGAATTTAGGTTAAATTGAAAATTTTCCATTAATTTAAAAATCTATTCATGGAGATTCTTATACAGGTGGTAAGAAACAGTTAGGTGCTGATGAAATTGCAAGAGATAAGTTCTTGTTAATTAGCCAGAAGCTTTCTCTGTAAGTGATATTGGTTACTTCTCTTTGTAGAAAAAGCAGTAACATTGAGATGACATAATTTTCTTGAAATAGATAGGCATGAATCAGGTTCACCATTCAATGTTGTTCCAGCCTGCACCAAAATCTGTAGAACTATGGCATATCACACAGACACATGTATCCTGTATATATGCCAGACATATGCCGAGGCATGGAATCTCACACTGACTCAAGCATGACCAGAATAACTAAACTATGATAAGAACTGCAGATGAGAAGGTTAGATAGTTTTCTGACACATATGTAGCACTAATCTGGAGCTACCAAAGGTAGACCTGGCACAACTTTAATCTTGCCCATTAAGCTGATCACAACAATGCCAGACCGAAGCTGATTGATTCTTTTATTTCAATACATGTGCACCGGTGATGTTTTTGGGACCAGATTTCAATTTTAACTTGGTAGTAGAAAGCAACAGCAAATTTCTGCCCAAGCCAATGCAACAATGAATTGAATAAAGTCAAAAGAAGCCCCTGAAAAAGATGTTTATGATTTTATTTTCCTTGTCATAATGCTAAATTCACCCAGTTGATATCCTGTTTACTCATAATGGATTGTGTAACAGAATTTTGTTGTATTGTGAAACAAGACACATGATTGAAGAGTAAGATATCCATGATGACCAAATCACAAGCGAGTCACACTAACTTCACAAGACCTTCAAATGGTCTCACATCTCTTTATTTCCTACATGTGCACTGGAGTAAAGGTCAGTAGCTAATCACTCAGTCTGTGAACCCAAGATAGTTTTCTCTCTCCTTTATGACCCAGGAGATTAATATCAATTGTAATGACCCACCACTGCCTGAGTTCAATTTTGGACTGTCAACACAGCCCAGCAACCATTGGGCCTGTGTAATTTAGTATCACATTTGATGGTACATTTTGAATTACATTGCCTCACAAGATTAAAATATGATATGATCACATATCTTATGTTACACTTTATGTTACAAGTGTAAAATACACATTGCAATAAATAGTTTTCTTTGCCAACAAAAGGAAACCCGACAATTAGATGTGCCCATATTCTAGTTATTCTCTTTCATTCCAACAACACTAACAATGTATACTTACATAGTGCCTTTAAGGTGACAGAAAATTACAAGACATTGCATTAAAACATCATGAAAAGGAAAATTTTCATTAAGTTCTATAAGAAGATAATAGAGCAAATGACCAAATGCTTGGTCAAAGAGGTATATTTTAAAGGAATTGTTATGACATAGAAATAGCAAGCCAAACCAAATTAGACTTACTTTCACTGGATTTGCAACATAGTGCACTTAAAACATTCAATGGCTTTCAAAATTGCTCACTTATTCCTAAATAGACTTTTTAAGTCACAGATCTTGGACTCCAAATTTATATTTTAAAACAAAATCAACAATTTATTGACAAGAATGTAACTTTATCTGAATACAAATAAACTACAAAATAATTGAATTAATATCTGTGAGCCAAGTACCATGTGAATGAAAAGAAAAACCTGCACCCCACTCGCAGGCTCACAGACAAACACAGCTAAGGGGTATTTTATTTAAAAATAAAAGAATCTTAACTTGCCAGTTTGAGAATCATTTAAAAGATGAATACAGGGCTTTGTATTATGGATTGTATAAGAGACACACAGGATGGAATATCTTGCTTGAATTCAGAGGTCACCAGTCCTTGCAAACAGCTTCTGCTAGCCACTGGAGAATTTTTCCTTATTTCTCACAGACTGATTTTCTCAGAACTTCCAACAAGTTGATAACTGGTGAATAACGAGAGAGAGAGCAAAATCAAAAACATTCTGTCTAGCAGTTTCCAAAGCAAAACTACATTTTTTTTTCCCCCTTAAACAAAGTAAGAGTCAGTTCATTCTTAGTTTCCATCATTTTAAATCTGTCTGGTTGGTTGGCCAATACTGGTTCTCCATTGATTAACCAAGTGAACTTCCAACCACCTGCTATTTCCAAGGCTTAACATAATCTCTGTGCCGAATCACCTGCAGTATTCTTAGAGCATTATCTTGCCAGGCCAGCTTCGAATAGCAAATATCAATCTTTTGTTCCCTCTTGTGGTTTTTTAAAACAAGCTGCAATTCAAAAATCAAAGATCAATTATTGAATGCAACTCACAGTTCCAAACCAAAAATGAAAGACATAAAGGAAAAACAATGACGATCTCAACAGAAGAAAGAAATAAGAGGGGCTGGAAAGAGGTATCCTACGCCCACCCATCATTAGTTAGTTCATCGATTTCCTTCCCTCCATTATATGGTCAGAAGTGTGGATATTCACTAATGATTACACAATGCTTAGCATCATTTACAATCCTTACATCATCCTCAAATATTAAAGCAGTCCATGTCCAAATTAGCAAAGCCTGGACAATATCCAGACTTGTGTTAAAAAGTAGTGAGTAACATTCATGCCACACAGGAGCCAAGCAATAACAATCACAATAAAAGACAAATTAAGCACCACGTTCTTAACATTCATCAGTGCTACCATCACTGAATACCCTGCTATCTACATTCTGGGTATTACCATTGTCCAGAAACTGAACTTGACTAGGCGTATAGATAGGCAAAAATGAGGACTGCAGATGCTGGAGGTTAGAGTTGAGAGTATGGTGCTGGAAAAGCACAGCAAGTCAGGCAGCATCTGAGGAGCAGGAGAATCGACATTTCAGGCGAAAGTCCTTTATCAGGAATCCATCAGCCATATGAATACAATGTCCACAAAAACGAGGCCTGAGGTAGGAATATCAAAAGTAACTCACTTCCTGACTCCCCAAACTCTGTCCACCATCTACAAGCAGAAGTCAGAAGTGCAAAGGAATGCTCCCAACTTGCCTAGAAGAATCCAGCTCCATGAAACACAAGAAACTTGACACTATCTAGGACAAAGCAGCTTTTTTGACAGACATCACACCCACAAACATTTTCTCCCTCTACCACCAATGCTCAGTCAGAACAGTGTGTACCCACAAAGTACATTGTATAAATGACCAAATCTCCTTTATTAACACCTTCCAAACCACAGCCACTTCCATCCAGAAAGACAAGGGCATCAGATAAATGGGAACACCAGAACCTATAAGTTTATCTCCAAGCCACTCACCATCCCGACTTAGAAACATATCGCCATTCCTTCAAAGTCATTGAATCAAAATCCTGGAATTCCTTCAGTAACAACATTGTTATCTATCTACAGTGCATGGACTGCAGCACTTCAATAGGCAGATCATCGCCACCTTCTCAAAGGCAATGAAGAATGAGCCATTAAATGATACCATTGTCCTGAAGCTGTCATTCCATATGTGAAATAAAGAAAGATGTAGGTAGAAAATTCCAGAACATAGAACATTGGCAGCTAAAGCTATAGCCATCAATGGTGGAATGATTAAAATTGTTGTAGCTCAAGAGCCAGAATTGAATGAAAACAGATATCTCAGAGGGTTGTAGAACTGGAGCACAATTTCAGAGGTAGCAACAATATCACGGGGAGATTTGAAAACAAGTGAGATTTTAAAAGTTGAGGCATGGCTGAACTGGAAGCCAATCTAAGTCAGTGAATACAGTGGGAATAGGTGAAGAGAACTTGGTGTGATTTTGAACAAAAACAGTAGTTGGGCGGCACAGTGGCTCAGTGGTTAGCACTGCTGCGTCACAGCGCCAGGGACCTGGGTTCGATTCTAGTCTCTGGCAACTGTCTGCGTGGAGTTTGCACATTCTCCTTGTGTCTGCGTGGGTTTCCTCCCACAGTCCAAAGATGTGCGGTCAGGTGAATTGGCCATGCATTAGTAGGTGAGGGTCTGGGTGGGTTACTCTTTGGAGGGTCAGTGTGGACTTGTTGGGCCGAAGGGCCTGTTTCCACACTGTAGGGAATCTAATCTAATCTAGAACTTTGGACGGCCTCAAGTTTACAGAAGGTAGAAGCCAGGAATATATTGGAATGGTCAATTTCTTGGTAACAAAGATATGGATGAGCTCAGGCACAGTCAGGTGATACTACAGAGCTGGAAATGGAATTTCTTAGTGAAGATACAGAAACTTATCTGATGTTGAATACAACGCATTCAATGAGAATGCCTATGGTGCAGAAAAGAGGCCATTTGAACCGTTGAGTCTGCACTGACACTCTGAAGAGCATCCCACACTACCCCATAACCCCACATTTATCATAGCTAACCCACAGAGTCTGCACATCCCTGGGCAATTTAGCACAGCCAATCCAGCTAACCTGCCCATCTTTGGACTGTGGGAGGAAACCAGAGCACCCAGCAGACAGGGGGAAAACACATAAACTTTACTCAATCAGTCAGCAAGAAAGCAGTGCTAACCATTGTAACACCATACTACCTTTTCATGGTTGTGCTGATAATTCTCAATTCCACTTTCCTAACTTCACTTTCCTGCCTTATTCTCATAATCCTTGATTCCCTTACTGATTATAAACCCGTCTTTCTCAGTCTTTAATCTCCATCTTGCTGAACTAAACTGCACATTTGGACAGAATCAAATTCTCTCATTATTTTAAAGGCCAAAACCTTATTCTTTGATGACTACATCATTGTATGCTCAAAAACCAAAGTTCCCTGAATCTATCCTGCTAGCTAAAAGTCCTTAAATTAGATTTTAATCAGATTGTCCTCCACTGGACATCTCAAGGCATTGTTATCCTTCAACATTCACGTGATGACTCCAGAGCTCTTTCATATCTAATTGCCCCATCTAATCACTTTATCAAACTGAAAACTTTCACAGCAACTTTTCATAAATTACACTCTCACAGCAATCCTCCCATATAGAAGCCTTGATCTTGAAATCCTGCATGATATATGGTAAACCTAGAAAAGCCTCTGCCCAAAGGAACTATGCTTCACTTGTCTACATTGAAAAGCATTCAGTACAGAGGGATTCCTGCATCCAGTGCACATTGGTTTCCACACAGACTTTATTGTCCTAATGGTCCCACAAATGTAAACATCATAAGCAATCAAGTCAATGATCCTTCGATGTACTTCTCAAAATGATGAAGAAATGATTCAATGAAATTAAAAAGATCTCTACACAAATCAACCATCAACCAACTCTCATAGAGGGTTTTCTATATTAATTGCTCCCCTCACCTATGCAAATGCTGATAAGGGTTTTTTTAAAACAGTTTTCAATACAATAAGGGAGGGAGAACAGAAAGCAAGTGGTCTGTTCTTATCTGCCTGTTTCTGTTTTGTCTCCATGAATCAAGAATCTGTGGCTGTAACATTGTATTCTACACTTTGTTCTGCTAATCTAATGCACTTTGTGTGGTATGATCTGCCTGTATAGCACACAAAACAACACTTTGCACTGTATCTCGGTGCACATGACAACAATAAATCAATCACTAAATCAACCAATCTCATGGCCAATTAGTAGCCTTCTGGTGGGAAGACTGCAATTAGCAGTGCAAAGGGTGTTCTGCATTCAATTGGGAGTTTAGGCTGGGAGATCTTAGAGTCATAGAATCATACAGCATGGAAACAGACCCTGTGATCCAACTAGTTCATGCCAAACATAATCCCAAACTAAACTAGTCCCAGTAGCTTGCTCCTGGCCCATATTGTCCAAACTTTTCCTATTCATATACCTATCAAAATGTATTTTAAACATTGTAATTGCATCTACATCCACTTCCTCAGGAAGTTCATTCCACATGCGATCTACCCTCTCTGCAAACAATTTGCCTCTTACGTCATTTTTAAAATCTCTCATTAAAATATATTCCCTTGTATTGAAATCCCCCATTCTAGGGAAAAGACAACTGTCATTAACTCTAACTGTACCTCTCATTATTTTATATGCTTCTATTACATCACCTTTCAACCTCCTATGCTCCAGTGAAAAAGTCCCTGCCAACCCAATATTTCTTTATAACTCAAAGTTTCCACACACAGCAACATCCTGGTAATTCTCTTCTGAACCTTCTCCAGCTTGACAATATCCTTCCTATGAGTGGATGACCAGAACTGGACACAGTATTCCAGAAGAAGCCTCACTAATGTCCTGTGCAACTTCGACATGACTTCCCAACTCCTTTACTTAAAGAACTGAGCATTGAAGGCAAGCATGCCAAATGCTTTTTTAACCACCCTGACTACATGTGACGCAAACTTCAAATAATTATGAATCTGTTCCCCTACCTCCTTCTGTTCTCCAACACTACCAAAGGCCCGACTGTTAACTGTACAAGTCCTACTAATGTTTGTTGTACCAAAATGCAAGAGCTCGTATTTATCCAGATTGAATTGTATCTGCCATTTTTCAGCCCATTGACCCATTGGATCAAGATCCAATTTTAATCTTAGAAAAGCTTCTTCACTATCTTCTCTGCCACCAATGTTGGTGTCATAAACTTCCTAACCATGCCTTCTATATTTTCATCCAAATCATTTGTATAAATGATAAACAAAAGAGGACCAGAACTGATCTCTGTGGAACACGGCTGGTGACAGGTCTCCAGTCCGAAAGGCAACCCACCTCTACTATTCTGTCTCCTGCTGTTAAGAAAATTACATATTCAAATGGCAAGCTCACCCTGAATCCCATGTGACCTAACTTTACTAATTCACCTACCGTGTGGAACCTTGTAAAAGGCTTTACTAAAATCTAAACAAACAACTTCTACTGCTCTAGCAGAACAGTTCAACTTTGAATAGGAAATCAGTTATGGCTACAAATTTTAAGGATCTCTGATCTCTACATGTGTCCTTATGTTCTATAAAGCAGTCAAAAAAGTTAGTAAATGAACTGAAAAAAAAATGTGGACATTGTCACCTGTTCAAGCAGAATTTACTGCTCCATTCTGATGTCAGACCATTCTTCTTCCCTATGGTACTACATGATATCTGTAATAAGGAACATCCACATTTCTTCCCATCCAATGTCTGAAAAATCGTTAGGAAAAAGTGTTATGCACACAGTTCTTTAACAAGTTCAACTGCTTACTAATTGTTGTCATGCTCACTACAGACATGAAGATATTGAACTCTTAAAACTGCCTACAATAACTGTTAAGCTGATTGGACCACATGATATGATTTAATGCTTTTGTAGTTGAGTCTACAGTTAATACCTGAATAAATATGAGCTTGAGGGAATGAGCCTCACAGTCAATTGTAAAATTCAGTTTCCATTGTTATAGAATGAAGCAAAACCTAAAGAAAATGGGGTCTACAGATAACTTATCTTTGCATTTCATGAAGGAGAAAAGGGAAGTTTGAATCTTAATTTGTAGCAAGCCAAAAAAAAGAACATTAACTTCAGTTGTAACATAGTGTCTCCTTTACAGCCAGAATGTGTGGACCTTAGAAGTGTTAACCTTGCAGTCATGTGACTGAAACAGGTTTTAGGGTTTACTCCAGAAACAAAGGGAAAAAGGAGAAACATCAGAAAGCGTTTTCACTTTCATCCATCAGCTAGATATCAGCTAAAAATCACCAGGTTTTATCACCAGCTAAAATATTGTACGCATTCCAACTTTAAGTTCACCTGAGAACTAACCTCCTGACCATTCAAATGCAGAAACTTTGCAGCTTACTGAGAATCATCAGTCTTTCAAGAGCTTCACTCCAGCTGAAAGATCAACTTATCTAAGAAACTACAGGCCTGTGACAAAAAATGACTGAAGTAATTTCAGATTACAATTATATTGTTTTGTTTTCTTCATCTGTTCCTGATCTTTGTATGAGTGACAGAGTATATGATTCAAATAAGTGAGACATTGCATTTTATGGGGCAGCATGTGATTATAAATAATCTTTCTTTTAAAGTTCACAAAATCAGTTTGATGGTGAGGAAATACGCAGACACACAAAAACACTTTGATTATGGGCAGTAAGGAAACACATAAATTCTGGCTGTGACGATAGGTAATTTCAAAACAGTAGGCAGGATTCTGGTTTCAGTGCCTGTGCTTCCCCAAGATTGACACCATAATGTGCAATTGCCTACCTAATGTAACATTCGGGTGGGGGCCATGTGCACTACCAATTTAAAGCTTAAAAATCAGTTCCAATTTATTATCCAAACTGAACTCTGTCCACCATTCTCATAAGGCAAAACCTTACCCAGCAGCCTGTAATGCAGTCCTTTATGAAAAGCTTTACTTTAGAAAATCAAGTTCCTTGCTGTTTATATTATCAGGTTTTCACTCAGCTTTCACTCAGAACCATCATTTCTCAGGATGTAACTACACTACAGTAGTAGCATCGCGATGGAACACTCTCCAGGGAAGTTGTACCTCCACTTTTCTGAAGTGTCAGGTTGGGCCTTGACACTAGGTTTACACGACTATTCTTTCACATGAGCATGAAATGAAACTGTTTGTACTGTTTTTATTGTAACATAAACACACTCTTTCATAGCTTTTGATAAATACTGAGCCAAGGCACCAACACTTCAGGACTGATGTAGTCTGTGCAGCAAATATTGCACAATATCCTATCAGTGTAAACATTTATAACCACCAGATGCTGGACTCCAAGCCCCTGTTCAGATACAAATAACATCTGGTCGTCTTTTGTATGGAGCTTCAGCACAAAATACCCTTGAGAACAAAATAGACACAATGTTGAAAAGTAGAGCTGCAAACCAAGGGGCTATTAAAGGATTTATTGCACTTTGGGTGTGGTGTCATAAATCCCGGAGAAGTCGAGCAATGGCTGCCAAACGTGAATTTCAACAGCATGTTGTTTTTAAAGGTTATAACCCAAATGATGTACATTTGAGTATTCTTTACATAATTAATTCAGTGTGAGAGTATGGGAAGAGCTGGAGAATTTCCAGTTTAGTTTAAAAATAACTTGGCTGTGGTGATGGAAGTTTTTAACATTAAGATGAGGAATATGGAATTAATGCCCTTTTTTGAAGTATGCTAAAAAGTATTTATTCTGAACTTTCAAAGTTGCTTTGAAATTGATATAAGTAAGTACATATTTAATAGAGAATTAATAGTGAATTCTTTGGAACACTATAAAACCAGCTGTAGTCACTAACTTTTGTCAAGGGCCATAGTTTCAAACAGTGTCTTGCTCCAGAGCCACTATTATGAACAAGTTATAAAGCAACTCCATATGTTAGCATATACAATTGAAACAGCTTTAAAAATCCACAAAATATCAAGTTATGCTCATACAATCCATTTTATTTAGTCAATGTGCAGCACATTTGCCATATGTTTCTGAACTGGTTTTGACGACATTTCATTTCATATACTAGTTGTTTGAAGGTTGGTAGTAAACTGGACATTGTAATTTCAATGGTAGATCATTCTATCCAGGGAAGCAGAAGGAGATACAAAAAGCTGAAACTAAACACAAAATATCGTATGTCAGCAGTCAGTTTCTATAATGATGCATGAATGTTCCTCAATTCAACAAATTCAAGGTAAGTTTCTACTTTAAATAAAGCTGTTTTCTAACTGAAGTTAAAAAAGGGAATATTTGATTCCATGAGTATTCACAGATAATGTAATTTAGGAGTATTCACTGAAATGTTTGTTTTTGGACAGTTAGTATTTTTGCTTGCATGACATAATATGAAGAAGCTGGGCGTAATGTGAATAAGAGATAGCCTATGAAAATATGATGCTAAAATTATGGTTGGTGATACAAGTGGAAAATGCTTTGACATAAACTAAAGAACTGTGGATGCTGGAATTCAGAAACAAAATCAGAAATTGCTGGAAAAACTCAACAGGTCTGTCTTTAATGTAAGCATTGCCTTGTTTATTGAAGTTACTTCACAATTTAAACGAGATGGTGAAATTCAATATAAATGCATTTTGTCTTTTTTGACGAGTATTGTCCATTTTAAACATTAGCTTCTTGTAAATGAAAGTATATTGTGTTTCCTATCAATTTTTTGACCGACATTTTAAAATTCTTCATGGCCATGTTCTGTTTCTTTTCAATTTGTCCATGAATTACTGAGTTCGTATGTTCTATTTGCCCTATTTTGTCCTGGTCTGAACTGATTGCTCATTTGATCTTCTCTTGGTTCTTCCTGTATCTTTCTTTGCAACCTAAACAGTGGTGAAGTATTTTCTCTGCCCAAATCTGAAAGACCAGAAAGAATAGTGAACAGGCAAGTAATCAAGACACAATTTCTCAGACATTTGACTATGGTTTCTCCTTAACTTGAATTAGCAGTGAATGACAGGAAAAATCAGCTAGCCAAACTGTTAACAACTAGCCAAATAATTTTCCTGGAATCACATGCATGTGATCATTGGGTGAAGATCGAGCTTGGTTGATCAGGGGTGCAATACAATCCTTGGGATCAATATTGTGTTAATAGATTATCCCTTCTCATCCATCTTGAATGGGGTAAAAAGTAACAGTGAATATTGGATCTAACTCTGCCTGATTGTCCTGACCTTGATGCTCCTATGTCTTCCTCAAGCTGAGGTGCCTTAATCCCTTTTCCTCTGGTGGCATTCAAGTTTGGAGCCTTTGATCTGGATCCCCTGTAGATTTTCCTGACATTGTGCCTTTCCAATTAGATGTTGAGGCTCATCATACTCTTTCCTCACATGACACTTACCCACAATTAGATTGTCTACTTGATTTACTTCACTGCACAGCCTTGGTATCACTGAGTAAATCTGCATTGCACTTTCTTGAGATTTACTTTATCCCTTGACAGTGAAGAACCCGAATCTTTACATATTATTCAATACATGGCCTATTTATCATCTTGTATCAAGTAAGCTTGATGCTTTATTTAGTCATTATTGATATAAACCCAAAATGTCAATTACTTTCATAATGGGTTTCCTAAAATCTGACCATATTCTTGATTTGATTTTGGCACTGAACCAATTCAAACTTCACTAAATTGCATCAAATCTACTGCCTAGGGACCTTTACTAAGGAAAAGTAATTTGTCAAAGTTTCAATGTCAATTGTGGACATTGCTGATATAGCGTTCAGCAAGGAGCTCTGCACGGTTCCACATGGTAGACTGGTTAGTAAGATTAGATCACATAGAATCCAAGGAGAGCTAGCTAATTGGATACAAAATTGACTTGAAGGTAAAAGAGCGAGAGTGGTGGTGGATGGTTGTTTTTCTGACTGGAGGCCTGTGACCAGTGGTGTGCCCCAAGGATTGGTAGTGGGTCTACTGCTTTTTGTCATTTATATAAATGATTTGGATGTGAATATAGGGGAAATGGTTAGTAAGTTTGCAGAGACATCAAAATTGATTGACAGTGAAGAAGGTTATCTCAGAATACAATGGGTACATCTTGATCAGATGGGCCAATAGGCCAAGGAGTGCTAAATGGAGTTTAATTCACATAAATGTGAAGTGTTGCATTTTGGTAAAGCAAATCAGGACAAGAAGGAGTGCTGCTGAACAAAGAGACCTTGGGTGCAGGTTCATTGCTCCTTGAAAGTGGAGTCAGAGGTAGACTGAGTAGTGAAGAAGGCATTTAATTGGTCAGTACATTGAGTGTAGGAGTTGGGAGGTCATATTGCAGCTGTACAGGACATTAGTGAGGCCACTTTTGGAATACTGTGTTTAATTCTAGTCTTCCTGCTATAGGAAAGATGTTGTTAAACTTGAAAGGGTACAGAAAAGATTGAAAAGGATGTTGCCGGGTTTGGTGGGAGACCAGGGCACCAGCATTTCAGACAGGTTATGAGGTCCTCGCAGCATACCTCACAATAGCTACATTGGTCGTCATCTGCTGCATCATTTTCCTGATGTTACATTTTTTACAGATGTTGAAATGGTCTATCTCACGTCTTTACAAACAATGGCAGCTGTATGTTCTTCCATGGTACAGGATCTCCTAATGACTCTCTAACCCTCAGAGTCTACCTGTCATTATTATTTGAATGGAGAACATTGTCCGTACAGCGAGAGGTTCAATATTTTCCTTGGAGTGTCAGAGGCTCAGGGTGACCTTACAGGAGTTTATAAAACCATGAAGTGAAGGGTAGGACGAATAGCCAAGGTCTTTTTCCCAGGATAGGGGAGTCCAAAATGAGAGTGCATAGGTTTAAGGTGAGAGGGGGAAGATTTATAAAGGACCAACTTTTTCATGCAGAGAGTTTTACATGTATGAAATGAACTGCCAGAGGAAGTGGTGGAGGCTGGTACAATTACACCATGTAAAAGGCATCTGGATGTGTATGTGATTAGGAAGTGTTAGACAGATATAAGCCAAATGCTAGGATATCTGGTCAGCATGGAAGAATTGGACCAAAGGGTCTATTTCCATTCTGTACAACTCTCTGTGTCTGTGATTCTATGAATTAGAACAAAAACAGAGTGCTGGAGAAACACAACATGTCTTGCAGATTTTCAGAGAAAATTCCCGAGTTAATATTTTGAGTCCAATCATTATCAACTATATGGATTACATATGATTTGTGATCTTGCTTTAAAAAAAACATTTCATCATCTCTGTCAGTTCCTCCAGTATTCCATCATGCCTAGAAATCCCTGAGGAGATCTTACTGCTGGTCAACAGTGAGGTTAATGGATTATCTTGCATGATGGATGAATCATCCTGATTCTTCAGTAATGGTCAAGTAGAGCTGAGTCCCTGAAAAGATCAGCCATGGTCTCTTTTAATGCCACAGCAGGCTCAGTGTGCCAAATGGCCTACTCCTACTCCTATTTCTTATGTTCTTAAGTTCTTAAACAAGCCAGAATTCAGTCTATTCAGAAGACAACTTGTGGCCACACACTGACAGTGTGGGTAAGAGTCACCTGAAACTAATTTTGCCCAAGTTGGCCAATACGTGGTCAGGGACAATGTTGTCCTTTCAAATAATAATGACAGGCAGACTCTGAGGTTTAGAGAGTCATTAGGAGGTCCTGTACCATGGAAGAACATACAGCTGCCATTGTGTGTAAAGAAGTGAGATAGACAGACCATTTCAACATCTGTAAAAAATGTAACATCAGGAAAATGATGCAGCAGATGACGACCAATGTAATATTATGAGGTATGCTGCGAGGACCTCATAACCTGTCTGAAATGCTGGTGCCCTGGTCTGCCACCTAAAACCTGCCTCCAGGCAGTTGACCTGTTCTCAGTGTCATAACCTGTAAATCAAATGAAAATTTTCAGTTGGCCTATGATGAGTGGCTTCAGTTGGTCTTAAGGTACTTTAATAGATTACCTATTGACTGAGGGTAGAAAGCCCTTCTGGCACTGATCCTGGTCCTGGAAAACATTTTAGCATCCATCCATTTCTGTTGTCATTGCCACTCATCCAGGATCTCGAGAAACTCCCTCATTGAATTTGTGGACCTCCACTATTAAGATAACAGACAGGACTGTATATTTTTAATTTACAGGTAGTGCCCAGGTTGTGAATAGGTTTCATTCTTGAGTATGTTTGTAAGTTGATTTATATGCAAGTCAGAACACAAAACATAACAGTATAAAATAGCTGCTTTAAGTACAGGGGACCACTTGCTTGTCAGAACTTTAAAATCAATATTAATATACTTCTGAGTGGGATCTCACTCATATGTATGAGTGTTCACAAACCGAAGTTTGCAAATCAGGGAGCGCCTCTGATTGTTCATGGGGGATGTGGGCATTTCTGATGAGGCTAACATTTATTGTCCATCTCTAATTTCCACCAAGACAGTTAAGAGTCATAGAATCAAAGAGTCATAGAGTCATAGAGATATATGGAAACAGATCCTTTGGTCCAGTTCGTCCACACCAACCAGATATCCCAACCCAACCTAGTCCCACCTGCAGGCACCCTGCCCATATCCCTCCAAATCCTTCCTATTCATATACCAATCCAGATGCCTTTTAAATGTTGCAGTTGTACCAGCCTCCACCATATCCTCTGGCAGCTCATTCCATACAAGTAGCACCCTCTTCGTGAAAAGGTGCCCCTTTTTTATATCTTTCCCCTCTTTTATATCTTTCCCCTCTCACCCTAAACCTATGCCCTCTAGTCTGGACTCCCCCACCCCAGGGAAAAGACTTTGTCTATTTATCCTATCCATGCTCCTCATAATTTTATAAACCTCTATAAGGTCACCCTTCAGCCTCCGATTCTCCAGGGAAAACAGCTCCAACCTGTTCAACCTCTCCCTTTAGCTCAAATCCTCTAACCCTGGCAACACTGTTACGGGTCTCGAGTCACTGTGACAGCTTTGCCATTTAATCACAAAGCACTGTATTTCTGCAAGTTGTGGATTCCTCTGCAGATGCATCCAAACTGTGTAAACTGCAAATCCTACAATGGCTCCATGAACTGCTATTGCAGAGATATCAAATGACATTTGCAAGTCCTGTGAAACCAGATGGCATCATCTTTCTGTGCATGCCATTTTATTTATAGGCTTGGCTAAGACCGACATGGTTTCCAGTGAAACCGAGAAAACTGGCAATAGTCAGGCCAAAATCTGTTAAACTTCCTTAATTTAAATGAAACAGACTTGCACTTATATGCTAACTTTTGCAACCTCAAGATGTCCCAAAGTGCTTTATAACAGTGGAGCATTTTTGTCATCTCATTACTATTGCCATGTCAGAAATGCAGTATCTAACTTGTACACAGCAAGCTCCTCCAAACAGCTCTGTCATAATTACCATCTAATCCATATTAAAGATAACTCCTTTATTATTCTTTGAGGAATTGTTGTATCATTTCTGTGAATGGGAAAGGGCCTAACCTTAACACTCATCCAACAGTGTGCTATTTTCCTTGCTTTGCAATGGAGAATCGATCAAGATTTTTGGGTTCAAGACCTGGGTTAGGTCTTGAATTCATAACATTCAGACTTAGAGACAAGCATGCTAGCAGCTGAGTCATAAGTGACAATTAAAGTTTCTTAAAGGGTGAAGAGTAGCATAGCACCTCCCCAATCCACATTTCTCCCTTTCTGATCCTGCTCCTCCCCACATCCCTCATTTATGGACTTCATGATATTCCTCGCTACAATTCTTCATATTATACTATTAACTATTGTCATGAGTCTTCAGCGATGGCCTGATGCTCATGACTCTGAATCTTGCATGCTGACAATAACATTATTCCTACTGTCCTTGGACTGGAGTCAATATTGGGGTGTGTTAATTAATCTCCTGTGCCTCACACTCTGGGTTGAGTTACTGCAGGTTGAGGGATAGCTTAAACTCCCACAGCCCTGATTAATGATTGATACTGCTTTACAAATGCAAATCCATTCTTGTATATTGTTCCTTGTCAAATTATGGGGAGCAACACAATATATTAGAGTTGTGTGATGTATCAATTATTGAAAATACAATGATTGGTAATTGTTTAACCTCTTCTGAGCTGTTGCCTCTTCTTCTACCTCACTATTAATGACTTTTTAATATTCACTGAAATAATTAGTTGCACATTGGAAAGTGAGAGCAAGATTTGCATCTTAAATGATTCACATTTTGAATTTATTCAGAATCTCTCTCTCTTTATTGCAGTACATTTAGAATGGCGAGTTGACAGATTCTTACTGATAACTAACGTATACAGATAACCAACTATGCCATATAAACTTAATTTATAGCACTCTACTGTGTGACACAAGGGTTTTTAGATATCATTGCACATAAAACATTTGCACATAATGGGGATAAAAACAGCCTTTTACATCTTAAAGGACTGGGAAATACTCCATTAGTCGAATAGGAAAAAGTAACAGATTTATTTCCTCTGTTGCTATTCATATTTTTTAACATTCATTATTCTTTAATGAAGTACTTTTTAAAAAATGCCTGTGTCAGTTTTACAAGAGGTTGTTAACTTTATTTAACACTCATTGCCTTAATACTGCAGTAGTTAACACTTTGCAAAAAATAGATATATATTATGTTCATTTATTATCGGAGGCATTGTGGTTTACAAAAGATCCTCTTAAATGTGAAAGCTTGCTAAAGATGCATGTGCATTGTACACACATACAGGTCATCGGCAGCAAATGAAACTAGCCTTCCAGGCATATGAAGCCCATTTTAATTACTTCTAAATATAATGCTTAGATGACATATGCAATTTCATAAAAAAACCTAATATTTTGCTGAAGAAGAAATAAGATCATATTTTACTAAACCAATGACATAATGAATAGACTTCTTTTGTTTGCATTACAGTCACTTGTCATTTGTACCTCAGATCTCTCAAAACTGACATTGTTTGCACAGTTGTTAACTTTTTCCAATTTGTTTGTTTCTGACTAAAGAACTGAGTCAACCTTTATCTTGCATTGTAAAATCACATCGTTGAAAATTTTGAAAATTAATTAAGTGAGGGATATACTACTGTGCTGCTGTTTTTAAATTGAATTGTAATGTACAGAAATGATTACCTCTCAAAGCCACATAACTTTTTAGTGCTGGAATAGTTAAATAATCATTGACATGGCATTTTTAGCATTTTATCCTCATCGGACTTCTCCTACTAAAACTATGCTATTTCATATTTTGCATTGGTGTTTCTTTGATTTCACCAATTACGTGAAACTGAAAATGTCACTTGCTTTGTTGATGAAATGAAATCTTGCTGATATGAAAAATTGATAGCTTACTCCATTTATATGTAGTTGGTATTTTGTTGGTATTTTGTTAACTAGTAGTTGGTTGTCATAATAATCTTTGACAAATCTCTGAAAATCAACACAATTGATTATTCCACACCATTCAATGCTTACTTCAAGCCAAAATGCTTAATGTTTGCTTAAAATCAAACATTTCAATTAGTTTACTGACCAGTTTCCATGTCTTACTGACACTATGAATACACACACAATTCATGCATTACTGGTACATTATCATTTATGAAAGAATTCAGGAAAACTATTTTCCCAGTTGTAGCATGAGATCATATTAGAATTAAAATACTGGTACACTTTGTATATTGAGTTTTTAGGGTTCTGGTTTGCAATCAGTAATTTGCTGATTTTAGGTGGTTTGAATCTCTGGTTCAGACACTGGACTTCTTCAGAGAAGATGAAAGGAAGAAGGTAAGGCATACTGAATGTAACAAATGTGGTAGGTTTGTAATTTAAAAAAAAACCTTTAATAACGAGTTCTATTGCCCAAGGAAAGCTACTGAGAATATGTTGTGTTGTATTATAATTGTGTTGCAAAACTAGTTGAATTATGTTCTTAAATGAATATTGTGCAACGACATACTTTTTTATACATTAACAAATTATTATTCTATTATACACTTTGAACATATCTGACAGCATTGTTCTCTATATGAGTACTTTACTTTATATGACAAGTATGTTCAAGAACATATACCTAACTGCTACCATTTGATATTTTACAATATGATTAGAAAAATTGGTTCACGATAATATTCACCAACATAGTTACACTGTCACTATACAACAGTACAGCTCTTCTCCCACAGTCTCCTGTGACTGAAGATGCAGCTCAACTTTTAATGGTTATTTAACAGCAATATTATTTTATTGAGTCTTTTAGTGTATAATAAAATTGTGTTCGCATTAGAGGGTGAGTGTAAGGCAATGATTTGATTTTGGAGTTCCCATAACATCCAAAACACTTTCAAACTTTCGTTCCCATGGCTTAGGGTGTCATTTAAGTGTGTTAATTAACTTACAGACTTCCATCTGTAGGAATGGAAAACTGAGAAAAGATTTAAAGTAAATGCTGACAAGGTGACATGAAATATGTAGGAGGAGACTAATATTGAGCATGAGTTAGGCCAAATAGCTGTTTCTGTGGTTCAAATTCTTTGTAAGTCTATGCAATACATAAAAATGTGACTTTAAATAAACACTTAATCAGATGAGTTTAAAATTTGAATCTTGTTACATTATTGATGTAGGACAGCAGTTCATAAAGTTTGGTTGCCTGATCGTCCTTGTCCAGAATGGAACACACACACAAAAAAATTTAAAACCAACTTGCACTTCTTTAGGCAGAATTTGCCCACTGCTGGTGGATGCAGGTCAGAGAATCACTGTCATTGCAGACAGTTCATCTTGTAGCAGGAATGGATGATTTAATTGACCCTATAGTAATGTGTGATTGACTCTTGTAGGCAAACATCAACATTAGGAAAGAGGGTACCTTATTAAGAGGTCTACAGACTCAGGTTTGGGCTTCAGGTGCCCTAATGGCATGACAACACAGCTCCTTTCATATATGCTTATATGCCTAAAGTAAATCCAAAATTTGCTTTACATCAATTCCAAAGAAAAGTACACCCTTTTATCATTAAGATTAGATCATGAAGAGTTAACTGTTTACTCTATTTCCTGCCACAAACATAAAAATATTTTTCATTTGAGATATCAATCTTCCACTGAATGATCAACTCTCCTGGAAGATGTATAAGAAAGTATATTCTCACTTATGATTGCATGGCAATTACAGCTCAACACTAGCTGCCAGGAGCCTCCATGTTCTTCAGCACCAAACAACACTATCAATAGGCAACTAGATGCACATGCTCCTCATCCATGAATATCAGCATTTGACATTTGCCAACTCATCATGACCTCCCAGATCCATTTGGAGGGTGCTGGGGAAGCACTTACATTGCAGTGTGCACCAACTGGCTTTGAAATGCAGGAGCAGGGAAATGGTGCAAGCATGGACAGGGATCCAGCTGATGGATTTGACCATTCTGTCTTAGCAGGCATTCACTCAGTGCTGACCTACAATCTCACAGCAACTCTGCCTTATTTTGTCTTGCCTGTTAGCACATTGGTGCTTCAGCCAGAGCCGGAGCTTCCAGCATTGCTGTCTTGAAGTGTTCTTTTGCACAGACATACAAGCAAATTAGTGGTCAGTAGGGACCTATCTAGGGCACAAAGAGTCGTCAATCTAATAGCTACTGCATGAGGCGGATGCTTGCGCAACAACTGCATTACACATTTATTCACCAAATGGCCATATCTTAATGTGGATGAGGGCATGCCTGCAGTCCAGTCAAGGAAACGTTGCTGTCTATCAGGGAGTTATAGTACCATCGGTCATGGCATAGTGCAGGGACTTGCCATGATCAGTCATCTGCCTGAGATACATTCTCGGATGGTGAGTTGCCTCATTCTATGGTTTCAACTTTTGTTCTGAGAGAAATGAAGCATTTATACAGCCTTTTTCTAAGGTTAGGACTAGATCATTAGTAGTGGAGGATGATCCCTAATGCAATGAGTCAATTGTAGGGAAGTGGAACATGTATGTGCCTTTCATCCTGTTTCTAGCACTTCCTGAGCCTCACAGGGAGGATTTTTGACCTCTTAGAATTGCTACAGTGTGGAAGCAGGCCATTTGGTCCATCAAGTCCACACCAACCCTCCAAAGAGCATCCCACCCAAATCCATCCTTATTTCTGTATGCCTGCATTTCCTACAGCTGACCTACACATCCTTGGATACTATGGGCAATTTAGCATGGCCAAGATTAGAGTGCTGCTGGAAAAGCGCAGCACATCAGGCAGCATCTGAGGAGCAGGAAAATCAGCATCAATTTTCCTGCCTGACCTGCTGTGCTTTTCCTGCACCTGCAGTACCCACTTCTGCCTAATTTAGCATGGCCAATCCACCTAAGCTGCACATCTTTGGACTGCGGGAGGAAACTGGAGCAAACTCACACAGACACAGGGAGAACGTGCAAACGCCATACAGTCAGTCGCCCAAGGGTGGAATTGAACCCAGGTCCCTGGTGCTATAAGATAGCAGTGTTAACCACTGAGCCACCACTGTGTCTTAACCCAATAGTCTGCCATGGTTTATATTTATTTCCCTGTGTTGCTGTTGCTACAGCTGTGCCCTATTCTCTCTCCTTACATTCATGACGCTTTGTAAAACTGGTTAAGTTGTGTTCCTGCCAGTAAGTTCCTTCATGGCATACACTGAATCATGCTTGCTGTTGGTGGATTTTCTGACTGCTTATTTCTTCCTTAGCCCTGAAATACCTTCAAATTTCGAATAATATTATACCTATTCCAGCTAACATTTTATCTGCTGTTTGGATTACCCCGGTACTTTTTCAGCTTCGACATGGGCTTTCCCGTTAAACAGTCCAGTATCTAGGTGAGCCATAAAGTCTGTTGCTTTCTGATCCTTATCACTATTGAGCTTCACTGCAGGTAATTCCTTCAACTTCTAGGTTTAGACCATTTGGTCATCGTCCACAATTTCCCATAAGATAGTGTTATCACTTGTTTCCTTTGGACTCTTATGACTGTTTGCCCCACTTCCATGGGTCTGGTCACCATTGCCAGATGCTGCAATGTGAGGTTGTAAATGAACAGCAATAGACGTTATTGAATATATTTTGAGAAGCTTTGTAGCTCAAGTTGAGGTTTTGGATGTAGGTTTGCTCGCTGAGCTGGAAGGTTCATTTCCAGACATTTTGTTAACCTATTAGGTAACATCTTCAGTGGGCCTCAGGTGAAGCAATGCTGAAAACTCCTGCTTTCTATTTATATGTTTGGGTTCCTTTGGATTGGTGATGATTGGTTGGAACTCTATCAACAAACACATTGAGTTAGACCCCATCTACCACCCCCTGAGAAAAGGAACAGGAAGTTACTTCACCACAGGAAATAACATCACCACAGGAAATTATATTATCAACCTAAAGAAACCCGAACATATAATAGAAAGCAGGAATTTTCAGCATTGCTTTGCCTGAGGCCCACTGAAGATGCTACCTAGTAAGGTAACAAAACATTTGGAAATGAACCTTCCAGCTCAGCGAGCAAACCTATATCCAAATTTGAATATGTTCATTTACAGAAATTTTAAAATTTTAAATTTAAAATTTTCCTACAGCTCTACGCACTCAGGTTTCATTTCAATGTGATCTGACATCACTATGACCAATCTCCTTTTTCTCATGCTTAGCAGCTTTGCCTAGAGTAAAGGCCTGATTTTCTTTCCTTTAAATATTGACAAGAATTTTCTGTAACAAGCAGCCCCTATACTGTTAAAAACTTGGAAATTAAAATGGCGGTCATGGATACTGCAAAAAGCACCAGCCTATCATTTTAACCACTTCCACATCAGCTTATCAGGGTTCAAATATCCCTTTTAGAATAAATAATTGGAAGTAAAAATAGTAATTACTTAGAAAGATTTAGGCTAAGCAAGAACAAGCAAAATAAATTTGTAAATGGCAAATTATGCTTAGCAAATATAAAGATGACTGATTTGTTTGCTAAAAGAAAAACAACAAATGCATTGTGTATCCATTGTGTTCACCAACTAGCCACGAAACGACACGAACAGCTATCCTTAGTAGCCACACACAGAGATGACAAGCAACATGAATTCGACTGGGACAACACTATTATTATAGGACAAGCCAAACAGAGAACAGCCAGGGAATTCCTAGAGACATGGCACTCATCCACAGTTTCAATCAATAAGCACATCGACCTGGACCCAATATACCGGCCACTGCAACGGACAGCTGGAACTGACAACCGGAAGCGGCAGATTCAAACCACTATAAATGCTGGAGGAAAGATCACAGAAGCGCTTCACAGGAGGCTCCCAAGCACTGAGGATGTCACCTAGACAGGGGACGAAACGTCTGCAAAACAAATTCCCAGCTCGGCGAACAGAACCACAACAACGAGCACCCAAGCTACAAATCTTTTCACAAACTTTATACATTTCTAAACGGTATTCAATCATGATTTACGAAAAGCTTGCAAGAAAAATTTAATTGTATGCTGAAAGACGGAACAGACTAATCTGAATTGAAAGTTGATTCCTGGCCAACCAGCGGAGAAGAAAAGTAAATGTGTGGTACTTACATTGGAAAGAGTTGTAAGTTGTGTTTTCCAAAGATCAACCTAAGGTCAACATTTGTTTTTACTGTATTTAGATGACTTGAATACTATTAAAGGAAATGCACCATGAATATTTACTCATGACACATAGTCAAGGGAAATATAAACAACAAAGAGAGCTATAAAGGACTTAGGAAGAAATAGACAGCTTTGTGAGATGGATAAACACATGGAATATGCAATTAAATGCAGGTATGTGTGATATAATTGGCCAAATTGCTGGAGTGGCATTTCTTGCAGTACATACCATTTATTTCATCATAGTTTGCTGGAGATGTGGGCTGGTATGAGGTAGTGACAGTATCAGGATGCTGGAATGGTAGGAATAGCTGGTGTGCCACCTTCATGTGATTTATGAACTGAGAAAGAACCAGAAGAATTGTGGGAAAGGAAGTAGGATCAACAAGTTCAAAGCAAGCACAGAAAGAGAAATAAAGAAATATTAGATTAAGTGAGACATTAAAATAAATAAAGAGCAGAAAATAATGTTACATTTAATAGATTTATGAAAATATTTGGAAAGCTACAAGAGAAAGAGAACACTTACTTTTGAAAGTTGCCTGTTGCCAAGATTCCTCTGTTCCAAAAGTGTCCATGGGTTAAAGACCCAGTGCCAGTTTTTTAAAGGATAAATAGATACAGACTCCCATTTGTAGTGCCCCCAGGAAAGTAAAGGAATGGAAGTTCTGAATGGCTCCCTTGCCTCATTTTCTCAGAAACAAAGTGAAATCCCAGGACAGTGTAAAATAGGGCAGACATCCAACATGAGTGATCTCTGCCTCCATTTCTGGGTATTTGAGTACCGGAAAGAGCAAAAGAAAATAATGACTTGCATTTTTATAGCACTTCATAACTTTAGGACACTCCAAAAACATTTTGCAACCAAATGAAGTACTTTTAAAGAATTTTAATGAAGCAAAGAATTCCCAGGACATGCAGATAAAAAAGTTGAAGTATTGTCGATCATTTAGACTGTAAGGGTTAACACAAGCCTCTGTCATGTTAATAATTTCTACACCACAGCTTAGTTCAATATTATTCTTCGAAATAAAGAATAGAAGTTGTTCAAATATCTCACAAGTTACAAAGGAAATTCAGTACAGTTTATAACAGCAGCAGCCACGATTGAATTACAATCCCACGCAAGATGGAGTTCGCATTTCATTTCTTTTTTGTAGAGGGTAGTTTTTGAGTTTCATATTAATCCAGCCAACAGCAAATTTGCCATTCAGGGGTATCATGCACCTTATTATGTGCATTTTGCACAAAGATCAAGTCTTCCCCTTTAGCACATATCAAATGCAGCAGATTTCTAACCTAATCACAGTGACCCTAGGAGCGAGCTCGAAAGTAGTGAATTACCGGTAATTGTGAGAGGCCAACCATAGATTGTAGTAGGCTACACTGATAAAATCTATTATAGAGAGCTTTGATTTTGTTAATCCTGGGAGTCTTGTGTACATGTGAAACTTTGTCCAGATATACATCTTAGACACTCAGTAATGTCTCTCTTTTTATCACAATATAAATGTAGGAAATTGCAGTTAAATATGGTAAAACAAAATTAAAACACTGTGATATTTAAGCCATCATGCAACCTTTATCTTTTTTTGAATTATTTTTACTGGATTGTTGGTATCATTTAGCCGTAGGAGACCAGAAGATTCTTAGTTTATGTTACATTTTGTCTGCAAAACAAAACAGAGCTTTTAGACGTTGCTGGATTAATGTGTCAGAACTGTTTTCTGTACCTGTTTTAAGGGTGAGTACAGGTATAAGTCTAGTAAATAAATCATTCATAACAAGAGCAAATTAATAGAAGTTACCACAAAAAACATTTATGTTTCCATAGCCCTGCCAGACTATAATGCTCTCCCATTATGGGGCAGCATAGTGCCTCAACGGATAGCACTCACAGTGCCAGGGACTCAGATTCGATTCTGCTCTCGGGCAACTGTTGAGAATGTTTGCATATTATCCTCTGGGTGCTTCGCTTTCATCCCACAGTCCAAAGGTGTGCAGATTAGGTGGATTGGCTGTGCTAAATTGCCCATGGTGTCTAGGGATGCACAGGCAAGGTGGATTAGCCATGGAAAATGTAGGTTTATAAGGTAGGTGGTGGATCTGGGTGGGATGTTCTTTGGAGGGTCAATGTGGACTCTGTTAAAGAGAGATGGCTAGTGGTGGCTTAACCTGAGGGTCACTGTGATTCAGGCAAAGGGAAAGGTTGAGAAGGTAAGTTCATCATAGTAACCTCAGCTGGAGTTGCATCACACTTGCACGAAATTATTCATTCTTTCAAAGGTGAAATGGAAACTTTGATCTTATTTATATGTTTACTACTTTTCAATTTGAGGAGAGAATAATCATTTTAGTTGACTTTCTCTGTTATGCTGAATTGGCTTTGCATAAACTTTGTTTTTTTTAATGGGGAGAATTTGCACATATATTCAGTGATCAAGTAAGATTTTATAGCCAGAATCTAACTAACATCAAAGCTTTGTAAAAAAAAGTAAGTCTGATAACAGCAAATTCTTATTAAAAAACCTTTGCCATTAAAATTCCTACTGAGACAACCAATCTTAAAAAAAAAAAAATTGGGCAAAAAGTACAATACACAAGACAGTATTTAGTAAGAATGTAGAGTGAGTTTTCTATTGTTAAGTGTCAAGGAAATGGAATGAGCAATGATTTGTTTGTCAACTGATATTGATGGATAACAAAAACTGTTGTTGAATGATCTGCTTAAATCTCATCCATTTGGAATCCTTTTTAATGTATGGTTTTCTAAGAAAGTGGCCCAAGCTTCTTCTCCTTTTTCCATGATCCATTTCCTAGTCAAAATGGTGAAAAGAAAATATTATGGCAGACTTTGCTTTTCAACCAGCTTCACTAAGGAATGCAGGAATGAAATGGAATCATTCTCCCTGAAGAAGAAATTGACTATTGTTCTGTGCTTCCATTTGTTATAAGAACCCCAATGGATGTGCAATCATAAACATGAATCCTGACTCTTCCACTGAGTAATAGAGCAATTTGGTGTTCTTGAGAACTGTGTTATCATGCTGAATTATATCCTTTAGGAAGTTGAGCAACCTGCATCTGTAATATAAAATCACAGTAGATTTTATGAGGAAATGGAAAACCCACAACAAAGCTGTCATGTTCACAGTTTGCACGTGGATATATTTTTTTTCCATCCTGCAACTTACAATTTAACATATATATCTTCATATATATGACAAACATAACCACTTGTTTACACACAGGATAGGCTGCAGGATGGCTGTGTAATTATCATCAATTCTGAACTTCTGAACTGTAGTAAATGCAGCAATACAATGACATTGTAAAACCATATCACAGTTCTCTTACTTTTCAGTGAGTAAAGAGATGAATATACAGAAAATATCTACCTGTGCATTAGAATAACTTGAAACTATATCACGCCTTAACATAGTCCAATATCACCAGGTGAGTTAGCTGTATAAAAACGAGGAGAAACCATATCAGCAAAATATGCACACAGTCCTGCTGCTTGAAAAGTTGAGGTGAGTGGTTGGCACTAAGTTTGCAGCTATGGTCCACAATGTGAAGGCTAGCTTTAGGTGTGCTGCAGGAGACTGCCCATGCCAGTACTCAGACTTGTGCTGACCCAGAATCTGAGAAGCTAGTTTGCCATAATATTTTTCAGGTAGCCATGGAATAAATGGGAGATAGACATTGAGTCATAGAGTTATAGAGATGTACAGCGGGGAAACAGATCCTAAGGTCCAATTCATCCATGCCGACCAGTTATCCTTAACTAATCTAGTCCCATTTGCCAATATCTAGCCCATATCCCTCTAAGTCCTTCCTATTCATATACCCATATGCCTTTTAAATGTTGTAATTGTACGGGCCACCACCACTTCGTCTGGCAGTTCATTCCATATGTGCAGCACCCTCAGTGTGGAAAAGTTGCACCTTAGTTTCCTTTTAAACCTTTCCCCTCTTACCTTAAACCTTGCCTATTCACCCTATCCATGCCCCTCATGATTTTACAAACCTTTATGAGGTCACCTCTCAGCCGCTGACCCTCCAGGGAAAATAGCTCCAGCCTTCTCAGCTTCTCCCTCTAGATCAAACCCTCCATCCATGGCAACATCCTTGTAAATCTGTTATGAATCCTTTGAAGTTTAACAAAGAGATTGAATAGTTTAAGCTTATGGCCTCTGGAATTCAGAAGAATGAGGGGAGATCAAATTGAGGTATTCAAGATGATAAAAGGTATGGATAAAACAGACTTGGAGTGATTGTGGAGAATATGGTGCTGAAAAAGTGCAACAGGTCAGGTAGCATCCAAAGAGCCGAAAAATCAATGTTTCGGGTAAAAGCCCTTCATCAGGAAATCCTTCCTGATGAAGGGCTTTTGCCTGAGACATTGATTTTCCTACTCCTCAGATGCTGCCTGACCTGCTGTGCTTTTCCAGTACCATACTCTCAACTCTCATCTCGAGCATCTGCAGTCCTCACTTTCGCCTCGACTTGGAGTGATGCTTTCTGCTGCGGGGCATTCTAGGATGAGCGGTCATAATCTGAGGATAAAGGGTAGCAAATTTAAAATAGAATTGAGGGGAAACTACTTCTCACAAAAGATTGTAAATCTGTGGAATTCACTACCCCGAAGTGCGTTGGATGCTGGGCCAGTGAATAAATTGAAGGAGGAGTCAGACAAATTTTGATTTGGTAATGGGTTGAAGGGTTATGGAGAGAAGGCAGAAAAATGAGGGCGAGAAACATATCAGCCATGATCAAATGCCGGAGCAGATTTGATGGGCCGTATGGCCGAATTCTATATCTTATGAACTTTTGAACATTTTTCCTATAGCAGGGAGACTAGAATTGAATGTGATCTATCCAAAGTGGCCTAACCAATGATTTGTACAAACATAACATGACCTCCAACTACTATACTCAATGCACTGACCAAAAAAGGAAAGCTTACCAAGTGTTGTCTTCACTATCCTAACTACCTGTGACTCAACTTTCAAGGAACTATGAATCTGCACCCAAGGTCTCTTTGTTCAGCAACACTCTCCAGGACCTTACCATTAAGTGTATAAGTTCTGCCCTGATATGCCTTCAAAAATGCAGCACCTCACATTTATCTAAATTAAACTCCATCTGCCACTCTTGGGTCCATTAGCCTACATGGTCAAGATCTTGAGGTTATCTTCTTTACTTTCCACTACACCTCCAATTTTAGTGTCATCTGCACACTTACTAGCCATTCCTCATATGTTCACATCCAAATCATTTATATAAATGACAAAAAGCTTTGGACCCAGCACCTATCCTTGTGGCACACCACTGGTCACAGGCCTCCAATCTGAAAAGCAACTCTCTACCATCACCTTCTGTTTTCTAGCTTCAAGCAAGTTCTGTATCCAAATGACCAGCTCTCCCTCTATTCCATGTGATTTAACCCTGCTAACCAGCCTACATGAGGAACATTGTCTTACAGAAGTCCATATAGATCACATCCACCACTCTGCCCTCATCAGTCCTCTTTGTTGCTTCTTCAAAAAATCTCAAATCAAGTTAGTGAACCACAATTTCCACACATAAAGCCATGTTGATTATCCTTATGCAGTCCATAAGACCATAAGACACAGGAGTGGAAAATAGGCCATTCAGCCCATCAAGTCTGCTCCACCATTCAATCACGGCTGATAGGTTTCTCAACCTCATTCTCTTGCTCTCTCCCCATAATCTTTGATCCCATTGATTATAAGAACCTCAGTATATCAGTCTTCAATATACTCAATAACCTGGCTTCCATAGATTTCTGTGGCAATGAATTCCATAGATTTACCACTCTTTGGCTAAAGAAGTTTCTCCTTATCTCCATTCCAAAAGGTTATTGGAATGGAGATAAGGACCTCAGGACCTAGTCTCTTCTACTAATGGAAACATCTTCCCAACATCTACTCTGTCCAGGCCATTCAGTGTTCTGTATGTTCTATATGTTTCAATTAGATCCCTCCTCATCCATCTAAACTCCATTAAATATTGACCCAGAGTTCTCAAATGTTCCCATATGTTAAGCTTCTCATTCCTGAGACCATTCTCATGAACTTCATCTGAACATGCTCCAAGGCCAATACATCCTTCCTGAGATATGGCACCCAAAACTGCACACAATACTCCAAATGTGGTCGGACCAGAGCCTTATAGAGCCTCAGAAGTATATCCCTGCATTTATATTCAAGTCCTCTCAAAACAAATGTCATCATTGCATTTGCCTTTCTATATAAATGTAATTTCCTGTCTGTAGGATTCCCTCCAACAACTTGTCCACCACGAATGTCAGGTTCAGTGTTCTATAGTTCCCTGGCTTTTCCTTATTGATGTTCTTAAATAGTGGCACAACATTAGCCAACTGTCAGTATTCCAGCATCTCACCTGTGGCTATTGATGATACAAACAACTCAGCAAGGGGCCCAGTAATCTCATCCCTCTCTTCCCACAGAGTTCTAGGGTACAATTGATCCGGTCCCCTAGATTTATCCACTTTTATGCGTTTTAAGACATCCTGCACCTCCTCCTCTGCAAAATTAAAATTTTTCAAGATGTTACTATTTATTTCCCCACATTCTCTATTTTCCATATTCTTCTCCACAGCCTTAAAGGATGTGCTCATCACTAATTTGACAGTGTCTCTGAATTTCTAAGAGATTCTTTCTGAAATCCCTTTGTTATTTATTTATTTTCGGTCAATGCTTCCACTTTAAAAAAGGATTTACATTCATAAGGTACCTTGAGTGACCACCAGGCTAGCATTTTACAGCTAATTAAGTATTTTTATAAGGCTTAAGCATTATGAGATTGGAAAAAAATAATTAGCCAACAATAACTTTCTCCACCAGTTCTTGTGTTTGCCTGCTGATCAATTAAAGATGAAGTATCTGTACAGAGAACAGTGTCTTCCATTTGTGAAACATTACTGAGATCTTTGCCATCTGTGAGGACCCCTATAAGGAGCCATCAACCCCATGTGACTTTCTTTACTTGTTTGGTAAACTATGTATATCCCACTATTCAATTCAATGCCTCTTCTCTGTAATTTTTAAATTTAAGTACTACATTTCATTTAAAATGAATTTATAATGAGTAGTTCTGCAACTAGAATTGGTTGAGAAATATGATAGTATAATGATAAGGTTCTTTGGTAATTTTTATGTTGTGAAAATAAACATAAAAATATAAAAGTCATCGAGCCAATGAAGTAATAATATCATGTTTGCATAACAGATTCATTTTCAGATTTAAGGTACTCATTACCTGCCCAAAAGAAGTGAAAACTATTAATAAAACTCCCCGCATTCATAAGAGTCTCATTAAATGATATGATAATTCTCATTGCAGGATTTCATATTTTCTATGCTCAGTCAGTGCTTTGTTTAGGTAACAGGCCTTTTAAACATTCTGTATGCTGACATTATCCTTTTGAACATGTTAATATTGTATCAATGCATCTTCGCTGCACGAGGGTTTGAACTTTAGTGATTGGTTCCACAGCATTGAGCCACCTGATACTCAGCAAGTGTTTAATTGGTTGGCTGGCCATGGTTACATGAATTACTAGCTCTCAAATGGTTCATTAATACCTTGGTTAAATCATTTCAACACAGATTGATGATAGCAGTGAAGTCACCTGACTGAAGACAATGCAATATGCAGTATAATTGCTAGGTACCTTGACAATACATTGGGTTTCTTTCTAATCAGGTATTTTTAAAATATCTGTTCATAGATAAGTTTTACTTCACTGATGTGTTCAAACTTTATTGATCATGTTAAATATTGTACCTTCTGTTTTACTGATGGGTTATTAGTTGCTAATATGGATCAGTCAATAAAACAAAATTAACTTATATTTTCAAGAGTTGAATTCAATTTTAGCTTGATTATATTTTAATGCACTGAAATCCCTATAATTATTTTGCATGAAGTGCATGTTTTTTTTTAAATGTTATAAAATATCATTTTATGACAGGGACAACTAGCTTTTTTAGCACTACTGTCACCTCCTTTGATTTTTTTTAAGGTTGCAGGATAAAAAATCAATAATGAAATCTGTGGAGAGTTTGTAATAACACCGTTGAATGGAAGACTGAACATTTTATTTTCTCCAGTAATGGATTTTTACATCTATACCAGTGAGCAAAGGTTCCTGTCTTTTATAAAAGTATCAATCTATCAAATATATTTGAAATTACCAAAAATGTCTTTGTAACATTTGTGTTTTATATTGTAAAAAGGTGAGGAAGTACTGCACACTGAAGATTTAAGAATGAGTGCCCTGAGTCCCATAGTAGTACTTCTGAGATTTGTTCTGGGTAACTGCATCAAAAAGACTGATATTAGCAATGTTCCTGCTCATACAAATGGCTTAGTTTCTATTAAAATGTTTTTGTTGAGTTCCCATAGTATTCTCTCAGTTATTTTTCATTGTGTTGATGTTACATTTTCTGAAGACAAATACTTTGAGTTTTTAAAAAAATTCCTCACCTCCAATGTTATAAAATCCTGTTTTAGAGACTGGTGGCATAGATGAGAAAGAGAGTAATTCCATTATTCTTGTTTGGAAAAAGAATGCACTACCAAATGCTTGAATAGCTTCAATAATAATTGTGATATTGGGCTAACTTGCAATGTGAATACTTTTGTCACAGGATAACACCAGTAGATTTGGTGCAATATATTAAAAGATGAACTGGTCAGTCCACTCTTTTGCTCTCAACAAAAGCTTATTTTGTGTAGATTGGCTGCCATGTTTGAGATGTTTTAAGGTCATAATATGGGACACTACAAATATTCTATGTTTCTATTTTCTAGGCGCAGTAAATAAAAGGGCAGCAAATTAGTGAGACACGGAAAGAATACACAGACTATCAACAGCCAATAGGATTACCATTGACCAGAAATTGCATAGACCCAGCCACATAAATACCCTGGCTACAAGAACAGGTCATAGGCTGGGAATTCTGCAGCAAGTAATTCACCTCCTGTCTCCCTAAAGACATAAACACCATCTACAAGGTTTAAGTCAGGAATGTGATGACCCCATACTCTGCACTTGCTTGGATATGTGCATCTCCAACAACACTCAAGAAGCTCAATATCATCTAGGACACAGCAATCCATTTATATTTGTACCTAATCCACAACCTTCAAAACCCAATACCCTTCACGTTAAATGCTCTCTGGCTTTAGTATGCACAAGATGTACTATAGCAACTCATCACGGCCCATCTGACAGCACTTTCCAAATCCACACTCTCCGCCACCACATGGACAGCAGATGCACAAGAACTTCACAACCTGTGGGTTCCCCTCCAAGTCACACACCATCCTAACTTGGAACTGTATTACCATTCTTTCACTGTTGTTGAGTCAAGTCCTGGAACACCCTCCCTGACAGCAGAATGATGTGCCTAAACCCCAAGGAATGCAACAGTTCAAGAAGGCAGCTCACCACACCTTCTCTAATGCAATAAGGGAGGGGTAATAATTACTGGACTAGCTAGTGATGGCCACATTCCATGAAAAAAAATTGAAAAAAAACTGATTTCTATTCCTTTTTTACATTTTCCTTTTGCAGAGGCAGACTGTTTATGGAGTTTAAATATGCTGTCCCAAAGAGTGGTAGAATGGTGCCTTGTGTAGGCTGCACCTGTGTTTGCCCATAGTAAATTTTAGATTTCAGCCCAGGTTTTGGGAATACCATCAAAACTCTGGCCTCTTGTAAAATTCCCTCTCTACATCCCACCACTTACAGCTGTTGTTTCAACCACCTAAGATGTACTGTATGGAATTTCCTTCTCGAAATCACTCTATCAGGCAGCCACCCTATGGCCCTTTAAACACTGTTTAACATGCTAATATTTGACTGGGCTCGTAAACAACTCGCTTAATTTAATATTTTTATGTGGCATCCATTTTCTTCACTCTTCTCTTTTCCAACTTGGACAATTGTTTTTATGTTGTAGGCACTATACGGATGTAAGTTGTTGCCTGTATTTTTACACAAGGTCAGGCCGATTCTTTCTCAAAATGCCCTCAAGACCAAGGAATGGGATGTGGCATATTAAGTCTAAAGAGATTAAGTGAAGAAAGCATAAATAAATTATACAAAGAAAACTGTGAAATGAATGGCTTAATGCAGCTTCATAGAATTAGGAAAGAATGAAAAAGAGCATGCTGAAAAATGAACAAGATTCAATTGGTTCAGTTCTCTAATCATTGTGAGAATAGAATAAAGTTACATAATGTGAGATATTAGCTTAGAATAGCATTGTAAGTAACAAGGATTGTGAGTATCACAATGTGTGTATGGGCACCCCTTCATAATGGTTCATTTAGCTTAAAGTAACCATATGGAATCTCTTATAGGAAACCCCATGCCGAGTGGGGCAGAGTCAAACATTAAATATGGATATGCAAAACCGAAACCAAACTAGGCTGATGTTTGAGTCATATGAGTCTCCAGGGAAGAGGAGAATTCAAAATGTTTTTTTTAAATGGCTTGAGAGCTGGAAATTGGACAATGCATCCTCTTTGGGGATTTACACAACAGTTCACATTTGGTTTGATTCTGTTTTTTCTCATTCCTTCCATGCATTCCTGGAAGGGAACTGAAAAGTAAAGGGTCTCATATATCTGTGCAGCTTTTAACAATGCCAGTGGTTGAGTGAAACTAATAATTTGAATATCATGGGAAGAATTTTCAGATTAGTGCATTCTAGATTCTATTGTTAGCAAAAAACACCAAGAGTTGAATAACAGCAGAACGTTTTCTGGTCATCAGCCATAATGTGCTAATTTGAATATGTTACTTTATCATACTTAATCTATGATGACAGCACCAAGAGACATGAAGATAAAACAAACATGCTTAATGTGAGATTTCATTCACTCATAGGGAACAGTTAAAAATTACACATCACCAGGCTATAGTCCAACAGGTTTGTTTGGAGGCACTCCAAACGAACCTATTGGACTACAACCTGGTGTTGTGTGGTTTTTAACTGTGTCCACCATAGTCCAACACTAACTCCTCCAAATCATGACTCACAGGGAACGCAGAGTTGGGAAGATTCCCAGCTTGTGAAATAAACTTGGACGGAAGTGCTTCAGATAGTTGGATTCTCATTCCCAGGTGGGTGGGTGTGGGAAAGAGGGGTTAATGGGAATTGGCCTACAGCCCACAGAAAACATTCAGAGGTAACGTAAAAGGAAATTCCAAAGTCTCTTTCAACAAATCAATAGTAGAAGCGTGGTAAGAAGGAGAACTCAGACTGATTGGGACCTAAAAGGGGATTTACACTATGAGGCAAGATGCACAACCAAGGTGTTAAATGAATACTTTGAATCTATATTTATTATAAAGCAGATGCCACCCAGGCCATGGTGACAGAGGATGAAATTAGTCACTAAAAAGTTTAAAATTGATCAGACCAAGGTATTTAATAAGCTGTCAGTACTTAAAGTTGACAAGGCACCAGGACTGAACAAGATGTGTCCAACGATATAGAAGGAAGTGAGACCTTTCAATAAAGCACATAGTTAAAAATCAGACAACATCAGGTTATAAGTCCAACAGGTTTACTTGGAAGTGCGAGCTTTCAGAATGCTGCTTCTTTATCAGCTACCTGTTGTGTGATTTTTAACTTTGTCCACCCCAGTCCAACATCGGCTCCTCCACAATAAAGCAAACAGTATGCTGAGGCTTCATAAATAGAGTACAATAGCAGAGTGTTTATGATGAATTTATATAAAGCACTGGTTAGACCTCAGTTGGAGTAATGCATACAATGGATGCTAAATTATATGAAGGGCCTGAATGTGTTGGAGAGAATGCTGAAACGGTTTGTGAGAATGCTTTCAAGGATATGATGAGTGATAAGAAAATTTTGGAGAAATTGTGACTGTTTTCCTTGGCGAAGAAAAGACTTGGTAGAAGTTTGCAACATCAAGAGGGATCTGGACTGAGTCAATATGGAGAAATTGTTCCGACTTGTAAACAGCCTTAAAAGCAGAGGGCACAGTTTTAAAGTGTTTTCCAAAAGAAAAAGAAAGTCAGGTGAGAACAAAACATTTTCACACAAGTAGTTAAGGTATGGAATGCACTGCTCGAGATGAGAGGGAGGCAGGCTCAACTGAGAAATGCACATAACATTAGATGATTATTTCAATAACAGCAATGTATAGAGTTGTGGGGAAAAGGCATGAGAATGGTATAAATTAAAATGCTCAGAGTGCCGGTGCAGACATGATGCTCTGAATGGGCTCCTTCTGCATCGTAACAATTCTGTGCTTCAGTAACCAAAGTGACCTTTAAATGTGGAGGTGGACTGTGGGGAAGGCTCACCTGCTTAGGCTATGTCGTCGAACAGAGATCAGGGGTAGAGAAACATAGTTCCTTGAAAGTGGCATCACAGGTAGACAGCATGGTGAAGATGGCATTTGGCAAGCTTGCCTTTATCATCAGAGCATTGAGTACAGAAGTTGAGACATCATGTTAGGGCTGTGCAAGACTTTGCTCAGGGCACATTTGGAGTACTGTGTACAATTCTGGTTGCCCTGCTTTAGGAAGCATGTTATTAAACTGGGAAGGCCACACGGTGGCATAGTGGTTATCACTGCTGCCTCGCAACGCCAGAGACCCGGGTTCACTTCCCGCCTCAGGCAACTCTCTGTGTGGAGTTTGCACATTCTCCCCGTGTCTGCGTGTGTTTCCTCCAGGTGCTCCGGTTTCCTCCAACAATCCAAAAATGTGCAGGTTAGGTGGATTGGCCATGCTAAATTGCCCGTAGTGTTAGGTGAAGGGGTAAATGTAGGAGAATGGGTCTGGGTTGGTGTGGACCTGTTGGGCTGAAGGGCCTGTTTCCACACTGTAAGTAATCTAATCTAAAGGATTTATGAGGATGTTATCGAGACTAGAGGGTTTGAATTATAAGGAGAGCTTGAATAGGCTGGGACTTTTTTCCCTAGAGCATAGCAGGCTGAGGGATGACCTTAATAGAGGTTTATAAAATCATGAAGGGCATAGATGAGGTGAATAGCCAAGGTCTTTTCTCCACAGTAAAGGAGTCCAAAATTAGAGAACATAGTTATAAGGTGAGAGGGAAATGAATTAAAAAGGACAGGAGGGGCAATGTTTTCTCACAGAGGATGGCTTGTACATGGAATGAGCTGCCAGAGGAAGTGATAGAGGTGAGTACAAACATAGCATTTAAAAGGTGTTTCTCCAGATACATTAATATGAAGTGTTTAGAGAGATATGGGTCAAACTTGTCCATGCCAAGCCAGTTTCCTAAACTGAACTAATCCCATTTGCCTGCATATGGCTCATATCATACCCTTTATGCCACCCATGCCTCTGGAGGCACCCCACATAGCCTATCATTCCCTCTGTACAAACTCAAGCCCCTCTACCATGCTTGAGGTCCTTCATGCAATCTATGTCCCTCTACTACCCCATGCCCTATGCTAATGCTGATGCAAATATGGTGTCAACTCATTCTAACTCATGCGCCATAACCAATACCCTTTGTACTTACATTTTTGGACATGCTGCTAGTGCAAGTTGGAACTGACTGAAGGATTCTGGAGTTTAACATTCAGTTACTCCAATGAACCATAACGGTGGAAACTAAAACTCACCGCTGCCTCAATGAAAATGGCAGGTGCTAGGTTTGGTGGCAGCACTTCATTCTAGAAACATTTTGGATTAGCTAGAATCATTTCTAACCCCACAAAGATTCAGACTTAAGAAATGGGTTTTCTTTTCCCTATAATCAACACCATGAATATTCCTTATCAAAAACAGTTTATCCTATGCTTGCCAAAATCTTTGTGATATAGATGTTGATGCTTGCCAGGGTAGACTATTTGCAGGATACATTCAGATATTAGTAACTCCTTTGGATGTTTTAGTTCTTGCATTACATTGTGGAGTGCAGCTAAAAGGCGCAGACAATTTTGTAGATAACCTGACAACAATTTGCATGTAGCAATGTTGCACAAACAACGAATGAGTTGAGAGATCTGTAAATTAATTTTGGTTTTAATGTATTGATTGAGGGGAGAATACTTGCAAGAAACTGGGATAAACCTTGAGACCATTAGAAACACAAATAGGGTTAGGCTGTTCAGCCCCTCGAACTTGTTCCACCACACAATGACGAATCTGACACTCCTTATGTCTACTTTCCTGCCCTTTCCCTATTACCCTTGATTCCTCAACTGATCAAGAATCTATCTTTCATGGCCTTAAGTTTACACAAGGACTCTTGCCCCCATAGCTTTCTATGGCATGGTATTCTAAAGACTGTGGGAAGAAATTCTTCCTCATCTCAGTCTTAAATTGGTAGCCTTTTATTCTGAGACTGTGTGTCCTTTGGTCCTGTCAGCATTTACTCTGTCAAGCTGTCAATATTCCTACCTGTCTAAATGAAATCACCTCTTATTCTTCCAAATTCCAATGAACAGTCCAAACCTGCTTAACCTTTGCTCATAAGACAATCCCTCCCAAAAGGGATCATCCTAATGAACCTTTTCTGAATTGCCTCCAATGAAGTAATATCTTTCCTTAAATAAGGGGACCAAAACTGTTCAAGTACTCCACCAGCACCTTGTACAGTTACAGTAAGACTTTCTACTATTTTGCTCCAGCCCCCTTGAAATAGGGGACAACATTCCATTAGTCTTTCTGGTTACCTGCTGCATCTGTGTACTAGCTTTCTGTGTTGCATACACATTTGCTCTTTATCAAAAATTGTCATTTATTTTTAATCTATCTCAAGAGATACCTTCAATATTTCAAAACACCTCCAGTATCAAACTAAAATAATTATCTGGATGCAGATTCCAAATCTGAAGTGTTATAATTTTGCAAAACTTTACTTCCGTCCGAAGGGATAAAGTGGGGTTAAAATACACACTTGGACAAATTAGACATGCTGTATGTTCAAAGATGCAACATATCTTGTGGGTAGGATGAATGTCAAACTTTGAGAAAGGGGGTTCAACATTCTTCTTTATTTTCTTCTTTTTTCCCTTTACTTTTCCCAATTTTTTCCATTATTTATTAAGGATTGACTCATGCTGGGTCTGGTTCCAAATTCATTGGCCACTCTCCAACGCTTCAAGGAAGCGGTCACTAATCATGTATGGACCCACGAGTATTGAGTGCCAATAGGCCATTCATATGTGGGTTTTGTGGCTTCTGAGGCGAATTCCCATTTTTACCCAACAAATCACAGACAAATATTTTCCAGTCAGTGCAACTGGTTGAGCATCAGGAACAGAGATTGTGCAGCATTCATAACAGAGATCGTGACTGCAGCTGAGTTAACACATTTGTGACTTAAACCTGAGGCTCTGTTTTTTCACCTTTTTCAATGATTTAGCTCATTCATAAAGTTGTATATTTTGTAAAGATTGTTTTCTTCATTTTAAACTGAGTATCTGAAGCTCAAATGGCAGGGTGACATTTGTTGAAACATTTAGCGGTTTGTGCAATACACCTGTGAAATGCATCAGGTAACTTTGACTTAATGGAGCTTAACAGACCTGGTAGGAAAGAAAGTGCTTCATGCAAAATGCATTACCTTAATGAAATTGAACACTGTTGGCAGGAACTGAGCCAGATGCAGTTCCGAGAAGGAAAGTGTTGTGGGATAACAGGATGCAATAAGTATAATAGTAAGAAATGATCTTGAATTCGAAGATGTAGAAGATTATAGTTGGAGATAAGACATAAAAAAGTAAAGAAGGCACATGTAGGTATACTCTAGAGGGCTCCTAACAGTAGCTATACAATGAATCCGAGAATAAATCAGGAGATAATGTGGGCCTGACATTAAGGCAATAAAATAATTATGGGAACTTTAATTTTTATGTAAATGTGGCAAGTCAGATGGGCAGAGATGCTGAAATAACTCCACAGAAGCCAGTATCCTGTCACCAACTGACCCTTCATTTACATATGAGAAGTCCTTCACACTAATCCAGCTCATTCAAAGCCAGTTCTCAGAGTGAACAGGGTGTCTGACACTCCTGTTTTCATCTGTCAGCCAAGGCTCGCTGATTGGACCAGATTAAGAGCCTGAATCATGGAACTCATATTCTATGAGGTTCACCTGGTTCACCTCATTACAATCACTACAGAGGCCACGAGGAAGTATTCAGAGACTGTACTTGGGACAGTTTTCTGGAACAATAAGTTGGGGTTTCAACTGGGGATCAAATTATTTTGGATCTGGTGATATGTATTGGGGCACATTTAATAAATCTTTTCATAGTAAATGAAGAAAACAGTGACCAAAGCATGGTGGAATTTAGCATTCCATTCAAGAGGGAGGAAGTTGGGTTGGAAACAACAGTGTTAACTTAAATAAGGGTAATTACAAAGGAATGAAGGCAGAGCTGGCTGGAGTGAACAAGAAAAGGAGTTTAGCAACAGAGACAATTGAGGAACAATGGCAGACTTTTAAGAAAATAGTTCATAGGACACAAGAAAGATATATTCCAGTGGGGAAGAAGGATTCCAGGAAGAGGATGGCCAACTGTGGTTAACCAGGTAAAGTAAGAATAGCATCAAGTTGAAAGAAAAATAGATAATTTGGCAATGACTAATGGTAAACCAGAAGATTGGGAAAGTTTTAAAAACCTGGTAGGGCTGCAATTATTTACAATAAATATGTTAATGGCTTGGATGAGGAAAGTGAATGTACCATAAACAAATTTGTGGATGGATAAAACATAAGAGGGAAGGCAAATTACATGAGGATGGCACAAAGAGTCTTCAGAGCAATAGAGAGAGGGTTACCTGAATGGGTAAAAACATGACAAAAGGGATACAATATGGGAAAATATGAGATTGTGCACTTTGGTAGGATGAATAGAAGAGCTGAATATTATCTAAATGGAAAAAAACTGCAGAAAGCTGCAACAGAGAGATTTGGGAGCCTTCATTCATGAATCACAAAAAGCTAGCAACCAAATTTATTGAAAATAGGGAAAGGAAATGGAATGTTGGCCATTATTTCAAAGAGAATAGATTATAACAGTAGTGAAGTTTTTGCTGAAACTAAATTAGGCATCCATCCAAACACAACTCAAATATGGTGAACAGTTTTGGGCCCCTTTACCTAAGGGCATATATATTGGAGGCAGTCCAGAAAAGTTCACTAGGCTGATATGAGTTGTGGAGGGACTGTCTTATCAGGAGAGGCTGAGTAGGTTAGGCCTAAACTTATGGAAATTTAGAATAATGACAGACAACCTTATTGAAACATAAAAGATTCTTTGGAGATTTAACACGGTAGATATGGAAAGGTTGTTTCCCCGTGAGGGTGTATCTAGGATCAAACGACCTCATCTCAGGATAAGGGACTGTACATGTAAAGACAGAGATGTGGAGCAATATCTTCTCTCAGAGGATAGTGAAATTCTGTGGAATTCTTTACTGCAGAAAGCCATCATGGTTGGGCTGTTCAGTTGATTCTAGATTGAAACAGACAGCTTTTTAATTGTTGAGGGAATCAAAAGTTTTGGGGAAAAGGCAAGAACGTGGAGTTAAGGATAGTCAGATCAGCAATGAAATCATTGAATAGTGGAGAAAATTGGATTGGCTGAATGCCCTACTTCTCTTTGTATACCTTGTAGTCTTATGGTTACCACTGTTAACAGCTAACAGCTACAATTATACAGTTGGATCTTTTAAGGACCTAGGTCCCACAATTTGAGGGGAACTATGAGAAATTACAAATGCGGAAAACATTTACTATTATTACTGGTCCATATCAAAAATATGATTTCCAATCAAAAGGCAAATAATCTCATTGAAAAAGTACAGAGATTTTGCGTTTTTAAGTTAAAGTATGATGGCCAGTCTCTTAGAAAATGTTATATTGGACAATGGTTGGGCAGATTATTCTCATTTCTGTGTCCCTTGCTTCATTATTTATTCTAGGAGATGTTACACAAATGACTCAGTGAATCACATGTGATGAGTGAACGGGTATTCTCGTCCCTGGCAATACTTTCTGAGCTTGGACTTTCTGCTGATGTATTTAAAGGCCAACTGCACACCATTTCACTCCTGGCAATTCAGGAACAATCACAGCCTTTGGTGCTCAACCCAGCTCCATAGAATATGCCTCCCAACAAGCAGAATATTGCCCTTTGTTTTAGTGGGTTTTTGTTTTACAGGTATGACTGGAGGAGGGAAAGAAGGGAAATCGCAGGAGACCAACCCATCAGGCCCCACTGGGATAACAGCATGAGTCAATGCCAATGTCATTTGTGAGCACACTTGGCATCAGTGCCTCAAGGAAATGAATAATACTCTGACCTCCATAAAAGTAGGTGGCACCATCTTCTCTGTTCTATTTCAGTCACTGCTGCATCACTCAGTCTAGCGCTGCCACTGCCCAAGCATCTGAAAAATGTTCCTTGTATGCAAGCCTCAGCATAACCTGCATGAGGTGCATTCACACTCCACCATCGCTTATTCTCAGATTGCAACTCCTTCCAAAGTATTGACCTCCAATTTGATTATGACTCATCACCTCTTATGCATGTTCACAAAATGTTCAAGAACGCATTGCAATTACATCACTCCTACCCTCTATCTCATTACAATCATGTCGAGAGGGCCAAGACTGTTGGAGGAGGGGTGGGGGGGGGGGGGGTACGGTTAGCATGGATAATCAGACTCATTTTTTTCCCCAATGTCAAAACTAAGGGCACAGGTTTAAGGTGAGAGGTGAAAAGTTTAAAGGGGACGTGTGAAGCAATTGTTTTTATACAGAGGATGTAATGTACCCCGAACACACTGCAAAGGGAGGTGTTAGAAGCAGATGCAATGCCAATGGCTTCTAGGCAGACACACAAACAGGCAAGGAATAAGAGGGGTACTGACCATGAGCAGATAGATGAGATTAATTTAGACTGGATTGCCAAAGCATCTGTTCCTGCGCTGAAATGTTCTGTCCTCTTTATTCTATCAGATGTGTAGAACACTGTCTCCTGTTAAATGGAGATAGTTTAGAACTGCTAAACTAGATTGTAAGGAGTTTAGTTTAAAAGGACCAAACCAGAAGTGTTTGGTTAGAACTGTGATGGGATTATTTCAAGCTGAAAAAATCCTAGCTCAGTAATGTGAATACTCAAAGAAGAGCATTTCAAGCATTCAACACTGGGAATTAGAAGCAACAGTTAATTCAAAACTTTAGATGCGACAGGTAATGGATTGTCTCTGGTGCTGGAGTACAATAAAGTTTTGATTTTGGGATAAATGGGATTGTGTTTTTACCATGTGTTTCAAAATCTTTAAATTGCTTTGTATGTAACAGCTTGGTTTGTTTAGTTTTATCTTCATTTCTAATCAGCAGCATTGTCAGTGAGTTTAAATAGATTTTAAAAAATCTATTGAGCCAGATTTCAATTTCAAATTTGCTTTGTAAAGTAGTAATATCAGCTGACATCTTAATAATTTCAATTCAAACATTCCCACAGGATACATTGCTTACAGTTGTAGAGTTTACAGGAAAAGTGAAGACAATTAACATTGACAACATTTCACAAGAAACAGCCAAAGAAAAGAACTCACCAGGACTGGAGGCCAAAGACCAAATCGACACATACACATTTGCTAAGTGACATAGAGTCACAGCAATGTACAACATGGAAGCAGACCTTTGGGTCCAATCCATTCATGCTGACCAGATATCCTGAATTAATCCAGTCCCATTAGCCCATATGCCTCTCAACCCTTTCTATTCATATACCCATCCATGCACTCGAAATTCTAAAGTGTCAACTATCTCAACTGAGCTGAGTTTTATTGGGAATATGAAGTTAATTCCATTGAGTTCTGTAATAATTAGATGTAAATGAATGCAGATATGTTTCTCTCTGTTGTGTAAGGTGATTAGCATGGATGAACTCATTAGACCATAAGGTTTACAAGCTTTCTGCAATAATTCATTCCATAGATTCATCATTACCTAGCTGAGGAAATCCCTCCTCATCTCAGTTCTAAAGGGTCATCCCTTCATTAGGAGGCTCTCTCCTCAGCCCTTAATCTCTCTTAATGTTTGAAATATCCTCTCTATTTCCATTCTATCAAGGCCTCTGAATATCCTTCTAAAGCCCATTGCAGAGTCCTCAACCACTCCTCATATGACAGGCCCTTCATTCCTAGGATCATTCTTCTGGACCCCCTGCAAGGTCAGCACATTCTACCTTAAATATGGGGCCAAAACTGCTCATAATATTCCAAACACAGTCTTATCAGAGGTTTATACTGCCTCAGCAGTACATCTTTATTCTTGTATTCTAGCTGTCTTGAAATGAATGCTAACATTATGTTTGCCTTCCTATCCGTCAAATGAACCTGCACATTAACTTCAAGTGAATCCTGAACTGGGACTCCTAAGTCCTTTTGTGCTTCAGATTTCTGAAGCTGTTCCTCATTTAAAAAATAATCTATGCCTCTATTTATCCTGACAAAGTGCACAATCTCACACTTTCCCACATTGTATTCCATTTGTCACTTTTTTGTCTACTCTCCCAGGCTATCCAAGCCCTTCTGCAGCCTTTACACTTCCTCAAACTATCTGTTCCTCCATCTGCAAACAATGCCTCAGTTCCTTTCTCCAGATTATTAATAAATAATATGAACAGTTGCAGTTCCAATACTGACCCTGCCGAACCTCATTCTGAAAAGGATCCTTTGATACACATTCTCTGCATTCTGCCAGTATTTATTAGTACCTTGCCCCAAACACCATGGGCTCTTGTCTTATTTGGTAGCCTCATGTCCAGTACCTTGTCAAAAGCCTTCTAGAAATCTAAATGAATCACACCCACCTAGCTCTCCTTTGTCTAATATAGTGAGGTCAGCTCCATCCATCAGAATGTGAAGCTCTGCAACTGGAAGAAGTTAACTAGTTTTAGAACATAGAACAATACAGTGCAGAACAGGCCCATCGGCCCTCGATGTTGTGCCAACCTGTGAACTATTCTTAGCTTGTCTCCCTACACTATCCCAAAATCATCCATGTGCTTATCTAAGGATTGTTTAAATCTCCCAAATATGGCTGAGTTGACTACCTTAGCAGGTAGTGCATTCCACGCCCTTACAATTCTCTGCGTAAAGAACTTGCCTCTGACATCTGTCTTAAATCTATCACCCCTCAATTTGTAGTTGTGTCCTCTCGTACAAGCTGACGTCATCATCCTAGGAAAAAGTCTTTCACTGTCTACCCTATCTAATGCTCTGATCATCTTGTATGTCTCTATCAAATCCCCCGTTAGCCTTCTTCTTTCCAACAAGAACAGACCCAAGTCTCTCAGCCTTTCCTCATAAGACCTTCCCTCCAGACCAGGCAATATCCTGGTAAATCTCCTCTGCACCTTTTCCAATGCTTCCACATCCTTTCTGTAATGGGGTGCTCAGAACTGTACACAATATTCCAAGTGTGGCCGCTCCAGTGTTTTGTATAGTTGCAGCATGATATTGCGATTTCGGAACTAATCCCTCTACCAATGAAACCTAACACACTGTATGCCTTCTTAACAACACTATCCACCTGTTGAAGCTATCCAAATGCAAAGTTTCATTTCAATAAACAGTAATGTGTATTTGTTCTAACATTTAACCTGAACTCTAAAGAGAGAATATCGTGTAACTCAGCAGTTACATATCTAGCTATTAAGTTCTTTGCAATAAACTCATTCTGTTCAAGATTAAGCCTTGCTTTTGCCGAAGACGTTGTGTAGGCATCCTCCTCCACTTGGTATCAGTAATCTGTCTCATACCATTAAGGTTAATTAGTAACAGTGAGGGCATTCCTGATAATCAGGGTAACATGGCCACAACATATACATGCATCACCTGATGGCAAGAAAGTCAACTTGCTTTCTGAGGAATAAAGACTTAATTGTTGAAGATGACCCCTGAGGTGGTGAGAATCTGATATGTGGAGTCTCGCCTCGTTAAGTCATCACAGCCATCATTATTTTCGCCACCTCAGGGAACAGAAAATCATACCCTTCCAGATCAATAACGTAATTCTTGACTGTCATTTCAGATATGATTGTTCCTTCAGCATATTTTTTCAACCAGTCCCTCTCCATCATTCTGCCATACAAATATAATTGAGAAATCACAGTCTGAGGTGGATAACTGAGGCTGTACCTATCTTGAGGTCAACAATGCAAATAGAGTTCTCTTTCTCATAAGCAATGTGCTGAATCCAATGGCTGCAAGCAAGCCTGTTCATAATGTAACACATATCTAATGTCAAAGATCTGTAGAATCATAAGTCTTTTAAACTGTGAGATTTGAGCCATGCTATACATGGCTTGTTTTCATGTTGGTATAAATAACTTAGCAGTCAAATTAAGGGAATAACATTGAAATCTGTTGAGACTACCAAATTTGGGAACACAAAATCTGTGAGGAACACATTGATTGAATCGCCACAGGACAGATTGATGAACAATGCAGTTCTGCAGGGAACTACTAATTTTTACAATTTTTAGACAAAGAACTGCATAAGAAAGAATGCCTTTAATAGTAGGAGTTTGTAAATAGAGTCTAAGTATAGAGATATGTATATGCAGAACTGTAAAATTAGACATGTACAGATCAAAAAATCACAAAAACACAAAATGAGATTCTGGGTGTTACATTTTTATGTGTTAGTAAAACATTGGAGCTGAAGCATTTTTGGCCCAAACAACTTTTCAAGTCACATTTTTCTGATTTAAAGAACCATATGTTATTAGCTAATTAGATTTTTTTCACAAATTTTGGCCATTACAAGCGACCAAAATAGAGGTTGTAGGGAATATACACCCTAGAGCTTTGTGAAACACAGTAAAGTGCTCTAGACCAGCATTTATGTGGTTAAATAAAAATTTTGTGTTAATCTCACACTCAACTCTTGGACACTGACAACTCTATGAGTTGGTATGTTAAAACTTTACTGTTTATCTGTATAAATTAGGTTTTGGTTTAAGTCATAGCCTTTAATCTATAGCCTCTGAACATTTTTGTCTTGTACTGCTTTCCCTAATTAAATTTGGAAATGAATTCTAGATGCAGTTATCAACTTGCACTTATCAAAACTTGAGAAGCATAATAAAAAATTAATTACTAGCACTAATTTCCATATTATTCTTTAAAAAAATGTAAAATTCATCTAAAATAAGTGGGACTTTGTCTTTGAAGATCAAGACAATTAATATGGATCAAAGCCTAGGTTCTGTTGAGATGATTGCTCATTATCATAAAAAAATTGACTTAGAGAGAAGAAACTCTTTATAGGTGAGAGCTATTGAAGTACATAAGGAGCACAATGAGCATGCCAGGATACTTGACAATCAGCAATTGAAGCTAGTTGATTAATTATGTACAGTTATTGATTATTAGTTTACTGAGCATTTAATTTTGTTACATTTCTTAACAATGCCTACCACATATAAGCCTGACTGTTTGAATCATTGCATGGCTCTTGTAGTGAACAGTATGTAAAAAAGACAACAACAAAAACTTAGACATGGGAGCACAGTAGAAGTATGAGAAGACAATGCAAAATGCTTTATGCTAAGGATAAAAACAATAGTAACAGACCAGTGGAAGGAAGTATGCTGACAGACTATTGGCTGATAGGGTAAATGCTGGAATATTTCAATGCAGTTTATCGTTGGATGGCTATGCAATTATTAGATCCAATGTTATAGTGGTTGCCTGGCCTTACTTACTAACAATGCACCGCAAATCATTTTGAGTAGGTTGGCTGTATGAGATAAATGTGTTGGCATGTTGTTGCACAGTTAGGTTGATTCTTGCCATTTTCCTATTTGCATGTCCTGTTATCCCAGAGCAGACCAATGGATAGCAATGAGATTGTGGATGCCTTGAATTATGATTCTCTCAACTTGAGGTCCAAATGTACTGAAACTGAGCCAACATCTCAAAAGGCACATAAGGATAATAGCATTCATTAGTGAAACTCTGCCCAAGCTCAAGATTGTAATCAGTGGGGATTCCTGTGGAGTCACACTCTTTATCAGATTCTACTATTTGATTAGCTTTGTATCATTGGATAGAATTAGGTGGTGGACCACATTCACTATGTTTTGCAATTGACTAAATGGAAGACTGTTATTCAAGGCATGACTCATTGAGGTCAAATTTTCAGCTCAGTAGCTGAACAAGAACTTGAAATGATATGTCAGACCAAGATTGTTTGTTCTTCTACAGCTACCTTTCTAAGTCCTGTGAGTAATTCAGTTTTGCCTCACGAAACTCACTAGTAATATCCTCTGGACTGGTTGGATTTATGCTGGTAGGGGGAAGCGAGTAACTGCACTTGGGCCATTGATTGACATGCTCTTCTTCTGTTATTAGCACACAAATGCTAGCAAAAAGACATCCCATCTAAGTCATAGCATGAAGGAGGCCATTTGGACCATTGTGACCATGCTGGCTTGCTGCAAGATCATCTCAGCAAGTCCCAGTCACTTGCAGTTTCCTGGAGCCCTAAGTATATTGTCTCTTCAAGTACTTATCGTATTCCGTTTTGAAAACCATGATTGACTCTGCTTCAACCACACTCTCAGGCTGTGTGTTTTACATTTGAACAATCTACTATACAAAATCAGCTTTTCTTCTATTACCACAACTGGTTTTTTGCTAGTGAACTTGTCCTCTGATTCCTAATCTTCCTGTCAATGGAACCAATTCTATTTTGTCAAGACCCCTCTCAATTTTAAGAATCAAACAGCAGTGTAGTAAAACATTATGTGAAAGTGAGTGGGGAAAGCAATGATAGCATAAAGGCAATTACCTTGGCTTTTCAAATTACCTTCAGTCAATTATCAGAAGTCGGTGGCTGATTGATGGCACTAAGTAACAATTAGCTCAACTATACACCTTAAAATTTGTTTATATTATTCCTTCTTTGTGGTTATGTCTTTGCAAACAGATAATGAACACATATCCATGAATATTTTAAATAGTATAGATATAGATATATACCTACACAGCATCTTTGTCTTTTTGTTGACTGAACAACCAGCATTGTGATCAAAATGTATAATACAGCATTATTATTATTGGGAACTTGGGAATTAAAATAGAGGTTAATGAATTTTGGACTTTTATTTGTGTGATATGACTTTTTTTACATGAAAAGGTTAGAATTTGGAACAGTGTGCTAAAGACTCCCTTTTGAAAATATTATGTGAGTTTAGGTAATCTTGAGTTTGAACCCCTATGGAACCATTGTCTTTTAGGGGAGGTGATGGGCCAATAGTATTGAGGTTGGACTGTTAATCCAGAGATCCAGGTAAAATCCATCAGCTATAGTAGATGGTGAAATTTGAATCCAATAAAATTTTGCAATTAAGAGTCTAATGATAGTGGATTGTTGATTGTTGGGAAAAATCCATCTGGTTCACTAATGTCCCAAAAGGAAGGAAAATGCCATCCTTATCTGCCCTGGGCTACATGTGACTTTGGACCCACAGCCCCGGTTGACTCTTAATTGCCCTCAGGGATGAACAGTAAATGCTGGCCGAGCCTGTGACACCCCCAACCTATGAATGAATAATTTCCCTAGGGTGGGGGAGTCCAGAGCAAGAGGGTATAGATTTAGGGTGAGAGGGGAAAGGATTTAAAAGGGTACTATAGAGCAATTTTTCACGCAGAGGCTGGTGCATGTGTGGCATGAGAAAATGGTAGAGGCTGGTACAATTACAACATTTAAAAGAAGTCTGGATGGGTATATGAATAGGAAGGGTTTAGAGGGATATGGGCCAAGTGCTGGTAAATGGGACTAGATTAGGTTAGGATAAATGGTCAGCAGGGACGAGTTGGACTGAAGATTTTATTACTGGATTAGTGGTGCTGGAAGAGCACAGCAGTTCAGGCAGCATCCAAGGAGCAGCGAAATCGATGTTTCGGGCAAAAGCCCTTTGCCCGAAACGTCGATATCGCTGCTCCTTGGATGCTGCCTGAACTGCTGTGCTCTTCCTGTACCACTAATCCAGTATCTGGTTTCCAGCATCTGCAGTCATTGTTTTTACCACCCTGAAGACTTTATTGCCATGCTGTATATCTCTATGAGTCTATAAACTATTAGATGAGCTATTTCTGCTTATTTCTGACTTGACTTTGTATGACCAGAGAAAGGGACCCATAAGCAAGTTGAGTTCTTTTATGCATACATGGTAAATGAATGTTGTTGGCTGTGCCTTCATTTATTGCTGATTCTTAGTTAAACTGTGAAGGTTATGGTGAGCTGCCTTCTTCCACAGTTAAAGTTCATTTGTTGTGGGTAGACCCACAATGCTGTGAGGTCCCCAAGTTCCTGGATTTTAATCCAGTGACGCGATGGGAATGGTGATATACTTCCAAGTCAGGATTGCAAGTGGCTTGCAGGAGGGGTTGCAGATGGTGGGTGTACTGATATATCTGACACACTTGTCCATGTTAGATCACAGGTTCGAAAGGTTCTGTCTCATGAACCTTGGTGAATTTCTGCTGTGCATTTTGTAGTTCATGCACACTGCTGCTATTGAGCGACGGTGGTGGATGGAATGACTACTAGTAGCTGGGTGGGATTCGAACCTGGTCCCAGGAACATAACCTGTGTGTCTAGATTACTAGTCGAGTAACACCTCCTTCTTCAAAAGCAATGATTCTTGCCCGCAGAAATGCAATTTGTTTTCTCCAGCCTCCAGGTCAAAGGAGATGAAATGAGATCTTAAGATGTTTTACTAATCCAAATAGGCAGAACTTGAAAAAGTCATTAGCTTTTCTTAGGGTTCAATGAGAGAAAGTTAGTGAATTATTCTTTTTTGTATGGCCTAAACTCACATTCCGTAGGCAAATTGAAAAATATATACTTTCTCAATAATCTCTGTTCAGAAGTGTAGCTTCTGAGGCACGGTCACGAAAGTCTAAGTACAACCTTCATTTCATAAAGACCCTGGTGAGTGAGCATGCTGGGGAATAACATGTTTCTGTGATGACTCATTCTAACAGAAACTAAGTATCATTTTTGATTTTTCATCTTCCCCTTTACAATATAGAAAAATTCACATTGGAAACGTCACAATTTCAACCATTTTCTCATGAGATCTGAGCATCACTGGCAAAGCTAGTATTTATTTCCCATTCTTGAATTAACCTTGAGGGGTGGCCCACTTTCTAACTGAATGGCTTGACATGTCTGTTTAGTGGACTATTAAAAGTCAACTATATTGCTCTCAGTCTGAAGCTTCTTGTGGGCCAGGTTGTGTAAACATAGCAGATTTTCTTCTCTAAATGACACCAGATTGTTTTTAACAACAATTCATTCTTGGTCACCATTACAGATTAATTAATGAAATTGAAATTCGATTGATTGCTGTGGTGGGATTCAATTTCATGTCTTCAAAACAAGAGCATTAATGTGGGCTTCTGGATTAGTAATTCAGTAACATTGCCAATATATTGCTATCCCCTTTACTGTGCAACTATATTTACCATCATGTTGGAGCACTGCACCTCTTATCATCGTCACAAATACTTACAGTCTGAATTCCGTGGAATACAAAGTTTTCTGATTGCAAGACCAGCTTATTATTTTTCTAATAGACCTGTACAGTGTGGAAAGTGTTTGTCATATTCATTCACACATTCCTGCTTGTGGTGCATGATAATATAGTCAGAGCATGTGCATGGCGTTCTTAACCACTCAAAGCCTCCATCAATTGTATATTTAGAACATGGATGAACACAAATTACTTAGTTAAACACTTATTACAAAAGTCAAGTGCCTTTCAAGTAGATGTTTGTCAAGTAACACTGCCCGATCTAGTTGTATTCAATACGTGGACAGGTTTACAAATATTATCAACATTATCTGTTGCAGGAAGTGCATGTAATTAATGTTACTTTAGCAAGGGATGGGATTTCAGGCAAACACAGCGAAAAGAAATTGAGTTCATCAAGTAAGTTCAAAGTTTAAGGTGGAATTATTTGGATATTTGCATTCATTTGGAATTGGAATTCCTTTCTAGTTGCTTAGAACTTCACATGTTCACAAAAAATACAAGCCATTAACGTTGCAGGGCACCAAAATAAAAGGATATATCTGGAAATTATAAACAACAAATTTAATATCTGAGGAGGTACAATGGTTTTGTGATTAGCACTGCTGCCTCACAGCACCATGGACCCATGTTTGATTCCAGCCTCGGGTGACTGTGTGGAGTTTGCATGTTCTCCCCATGCCTGTGTGCGTTTCCTCTAGTTTCTTCCCATAGTCCTAAGATGTGCAGACTAGGTGGATTAGCCATGCTAAGTTATCCATAATATCCGGGATAGTTGTGGGAAAACCAGATTACAGGGATAATGTGGGTGAGTGGGTGTGATGCTCTTCAGACGTTTAATGGGCCGAAAATCCTGCTTCCACACTGTAGGGAATCTCTGTTTTTTGGTTTCAGAAAAGTCTTCCAATTTATCTTAAATACTTGTGACTGTAGGGATTCTATATACCTATATATCTAAGTTCTTTGAAAAGTATTAAATTAACAGGAGAGTGAACATGGATTAAATGTCCCATCTAACTAAGCTGGTGGAGCTTTCTGAAGATAGATTCAGAGTACAGACAAAGTAAAAATGAGATTGTAGGTACAGACCACTTAGGCATAAGTGATTGGTGCTGGAGGTATGGAGCCAAGGAGTGGATAAAATTATAGGACAGAAGGAGGGCCTTCAAACTATCTAATGTGCGCCAGTGCAAGTATTCAACGTGAACTCTCTGCTTTAATTTCATTTTGCTACAATTTTTCCAAGGAGACAGTAAATTCCAAAAATGAAGATTCACACCAACAGAACTGGTGAATATACAGTAGAAAGGGGAAATACTGCACAAATGTTCCTTAACATAATGAATGATACAAGAGTTTACAGCTCAATTTAAACCTTATCTTGCCAGGAAAAAAGGGCCATTCAGAGTGAACAAGCTGCTTGATTTTAAACTCCACTGTGGTGAAACCAAGCCCATCCAAGAAAGGTTACACCCGAAACGTTGACTTCTCCACCTTCTGATGCTGCCTGGCTTGCTGTGTTCTTCCAGCCTCCTGCTTGACTATCCTCTTCTCATTGACAGCTTTAGGTTAATATTGAGGCTTATATTTCACCAATGAAGCACTGTTACTTGAGTGACAACCTCACTGTTCACAAAAGTGGTATTGTTCATAGTTCCCACAGAATGCAGGAGAAAATGCAATTTATTTTTGTTTCCAAGTTTTCTAAGTGAGCTTTTCAATCCACATGTTCATCATCTACTTAATCCCTATTGCCTTACAAAAGGAAAATTGCAAAGACTGGTATATCACAAATTATGGGAGTGTTTTAATTTTGTCGGGGGGAGGGAGGGGGGGGTAAGAAAATATAAAAGCCATAAGATCAATTATTATTTCATAGAGTAGCCATAATCCTCGTAGTCCAATGTGCCTCTGCTAAATGCAGAAAAAAAGCACATAAAAATTCTTTAATAACAATTTAACAAGCAAATCCGTGCATTTATGTTCCTGTAATTTAGCTTTCAGGAATTTAACCTACCTTACTAAATCTTATATGAGAATAATTTGTGGCCTAGGGTTGCCTTATTGACAGTCAGCGTAAAGCACTGACATCCCTGAACTGTTTAATTATTGAAATGAACTGTAACAGTACACTTGATTGTTGCTGAGGTCACTTAATAGCGGTGGAAGTAGAGAGGCATGCGGCTGCTCTAAGTGCCCCTGCACTGCCTCAGGCATTGTCTCAAACCCACACACTTTTTCTCAGCCGATTACAGCAGATAGGTAGCCTGATATGGGCACCAATTTACTGTACTTTCAGAGGTCTGACGGTGCTGTCTCAGTTTAAGCTCAGTCAAGATTGCTCTGGTGACCACCGTGACACTGTGATTCCCATGCCCCTTTGCATTCCATTCAAAGATCTCAAGCAGTACTTTTTTTTTCCCCTACGTGCCGTCCAGGATGTAGACAAATGAATTCCTGTGACCTATGCGGAGGCGTAGCTTTGGAATAAAGATCTCTCCTGTCCGCACTCTTTCATTAGCTCTTTCCCTGGAGCCATTTGCATGTAGTAATACATACAGTAGATGCTAAGACTAATTATCAAATTACACTCTGCAAGAATAGAACGTCACCCCATTATACACTTCAACGACATTTCAGTCTCTTAATGTCTAGCATTTTCTGTCGTGATGTATCTAAATTCTGATTCCAAGCTATTTTGCTGTGCTCCGGATTACAAAAAAAAGTGCACAAAGTTCCATTCTTTAAATAGAAAGTTGACCTTTGGCCTCTCAGAAGTCTGCTATTTCATTATTTTTTTCTATGTTTTTTTGGCTCAGTGTGGAGACCTGTGCACCAAAGCCTGTGGATTACAGGAAATAATGACCTATATGTGCACAGTTGTTCAAAGGAAATTAGTCCAGGCTGATTTTTATTATTCTCCGTAGCCCCACATTCTCCAGTGTAATCACTCACGCTGCAGTATAATTTACTTTTACATCATAGGAAATGTGTAACTTTCTGCCTATATTCTCCCATGACCAATCATGTCCTGCTCCTTGGCTAAACTAACCCTGATGTGGAATGCAAAGCCTTGCTAATACGAGCCAGCCTAGAAACAGAGCAACTAATCTGTTTGCAAATTAGGACCAGCAATTTTGGCAGTTTTTCCGAGGTATTCCTTGTTTACAATTTAGTCTTAGTTATAATCATCTGTGAGTTACTGCAGAGACTATTAACTCTTTCACCACTAACTTGAATGTGGCTTTTTACAAGTGCATGGCTTTCGAAGCACAGCCAGCATATGCAATAGCAATAAGTCAGCCTTCATCTCAAGGGATTGTCCAAGGATAAAAAGAATAGTAATTGAATGTATTTAACAAAAAAAACTCTATAATATGTAAGAACTATGATATTCCTTTCACAATAGGATAAATCTCAAGATTACAACTTATCAAATTGACTATGAATAAATGTTAAAATGATATTTCAACAAATTGGTTTGATGCCTTATAAAACACCAAATAGACTCTGTTATCATACCTATGTCATATCTATGTGAAGGTCATATTAGTCGTGTTTGCAGCTGGTTTTAATACATATAAATACCATTAAATTTCCATAATAACTGCTGCTTTAACATCATTGTCTTTATTCTGTTGTTTATGAGACTAACTCTCCAAAAGTAATCTCACTGGACCTGAAATATTAACTCTTTCTTTCTTTGTAGATGCTACCAGACTGTCTGAGTTTTTCTCAGTATCTACTAATTTATTTCAGATCTCCAGCATCTGTAGTATTTATTTTTACCAAAACTAACATGGGCTTGGACTTTGTGAGTCTCAGAAGTGCAGTGAAATGGGAATTTAGACTAACTCTCCCATGTCTATAAAGGCTATACAGAAGTGTCCATCACCCAGAATGTTGCACAGAATATTTGGGTGGCACATGACCTGGAGGTGCCAGTATTGGACTGGGGTGGGAGAAGTCAGAAATCACCAGGTTATGGTCTAATAAGTTTATTTGAAATCAAAAATATATTTGAAGGGGCATAGCCCCTTCATCAGGTGAAGTGGCACATTGGCAGAAGAATTATCAGCAAAATAGATATATTGATCTTTGTCTTATGAGTTAGATAATTTAGTTTTCCTTGTTGAAACTCTTTGTTTCTCTGTTCATCATGCCATCTTCAAGTAATCCCTTACAATGAACTGACTGCAAATACACCAAGTCAATTTGCAGCATTCAGCTTGTCACAGAGTGCAATTGAAATGACCGAGGTTTATTAAACATAATTTTCTTTTAATTGTCACAGCGTCCTTGATGCTAGCAAAACTGTACTTGCTCATCCTTAATTGCCCATACAACTGAACACTTCACTATGACAATGACTTTTAGAAATGAAGGATACTATTTAAAAATGTAGACCAGACTAAGTTCCCTTCCCTGTAGGACATTAGTGAACCAATTGGGTTTTTAACCACAATTGAGTTTTCATAACGTTTTTACCTTGTATCAGACCACAGCGTACCATGATTGTTGATTTCAATTTTTGCCATTTGCCAGGTTGGGTTTTAACCTCATAACTTTTGGTTTGCCAGTCGAATAAAACTAGTTCATAATGTCCTCAGGGAAATTTGCCAGGCAATAATATGGTGTCATGTTGTATTAACACAGAGTTTGTGATCTTACTATGAATGACTATCAAATTTTCTTCTCTAGTGAAGCCGCAAGATTGTGATAGCTTTGGTGTTACGAATGTCTGACTGTCCTTTAGGTCATTCCTGGTGGGGGAAGTTGACTCTGACCTGATCTCTTCCCAGATCATATCCTTGACATCGCTCTGAAGGCATTATTAGTTCCTGGTGACATGGTGAGCTACAAGCTCATGTACTTGCAAACTGCACAAATCATTCAAGAAGTAGAAGTCTCTTAATTATTTAATTACCAAACCTCAACATTATATTTACTGGGTATTATTCTTTCATGCCAACTTTCGCTTCACTGTGCTATTAATGAAATATTCCTTCAGCATGGCAGAATCTACATACTAAACACAGAGAGTTCAGTGTAAATTGTATGCAATCCTTTTCACTACCTAGAATAAGAGTGTTAGCATAAGCACAATAGACTAATGAACATACACAATAGCACAATTGATTGAAAGCAACAGTAACAAAAGAAATTCAGAGTGAATCTAGTGAAAGATAAAAATGACAACAAATAAAATCTTTTTCTAATATATCCATTATGTTTCTGAAGCTTAGCATGATCCTTTGTGGTTTTAGATTTAAAACTCTGTAAAACACAATGTTAAATTTAATACTTGTGCCCAAGGAAATAAATGGAACATGATGGCCGACAATATTTTCGATTCCTTCATCACAGTGTTTTACTATCATCTGCTTTGTCATTTACATTGAGCATCAGTTTCAACCACTCAGTGTATTGATACTCATTATGTTTCAATGCAACTTTTTATAGTTTTATACTTTTGATTTTAAAACAAATATTGTTTTTCTCAAACTGATAATTGATCATCAGAGTAATTTAACATTATCAATAGTCGATGCCCCTGTCGCTATATTTTGGTTTGATTTGTTTAGATTTGGAACTGCTGTAAATCTAGAAAACAAAAGGATGACTGTGGTGTACGAGGCTGGCAGTTGTTGGAGGGGTGGGGGAGGCTCTTTAGACCACCCGAGAAGAAGAAAAAAACTCCTAGATTTCTCTCAGAACACCAGGGAATTATATTCCACCGATAGATAGGCCACTCAGACCACCACATAAATGAAAGTCTCGGACATATCCCCTGCCTCCAGCACTATGTAAAAGGTTTCTCAGATAGGTCAGCACTCAACCATCATAGAATTCAGATGGAATTGGCAGATACTAAACATCAAAACACAATTCACGAACAAAAACCTTGAAAAAACAAGAACTGATTATTGCTCCCTCATCACTACTACCTCAGAATATGAAGACATCAAAATTCATTTTGGACTGTGATTGAAGAGCATAATTAGAGAAAAAGGGCAAACAAATGTTAAAAGCATATCTCAATGTGCAACACAATTTTTCTCTCTTAAAGGAATCATGACATGCAAGCATATATTGTCTTGTATCTTCACATATTAATCCAGCTAGAACGATCAGAATATGCAAATAATTCAGAGTCCATCCGTCTCACAATCACATCACAATATGTTTATGATTGAACATAACCAACAATCCAAGTTCTGTTATTCTATGGTGGGAGAACAAAGTTAACTGTGTAAAACAGGAATTGCTGGAAAAGCTCAGCAGGTCTGCCACCATCTGTGAAGAAAAATCAAAGTTAACATTTCGGGTTCAATGACCCTTCCTCAGAACTTGACAGATGCACCAGATCCAAATCTTTAATTCAGAATAGTAAATTTTTGTTTTTGTTTCTGATTTACAGTATCCGTAGTTCTTTCAGTTTTTTACTATATAAGTCTTTAGTCAGGTCACATCTGGAGTTCTATGTGCAGTTCTGGTTGCTGCACTGGAGAAAGGATGGGGAGGCTTTGGAGATGTGCAGAAGCGTTTTATCAGGACATTGCCTGGATTGGAGTGCATTAGCCAAGAGGAGAGTCTGGATAAACTTGAATTGCTTTCGCTGGAGCCTCTGAGACTGAAGGGCAATCGGATAAAAGTATATAAAATTATGAGAGGCATGGATAGGGTTGGAGTCGATTTCCCAATGTGGAAATGTCAAATACTAGGGGGCATTGGTTTAAAAGAGATGTGTGGGGAATGTTTTTTACTCAGAGGGTAGAAGGTGCCTGGAATTCACTGCCAAGGGAGGTGGTAGAGGCAGATGTGATAGCAAAGTTTAAGAGCCATTTAGGCAAACACGTAAACAGGCAGAGAGATATGGACCATTGGCAAGCAGATGGGATTAGTTTAGAATGGCACGTAGTCAGCACCAACATGATGGTGTGCTGTTCCTCTGCTGTACTGTTCTATGTTCCGAGGTAGAGAGACATGGAAATGTTTACTTTCAGAGGGCCCTAAGTGTTCTTGTACTTTGATCACAGAAAGTTAACATGCAGGTAATATCAAAATCAAAGTGATACATTAGCTTTTGATACAAAGGGGTTGGAATATAAGAGTGAAGAAACTTTATTTCAATTATGCAGAGGTTTGGAGAGGCCACATGTACCTAGATTACTTTGTGAGGCTTTATTCCCCTTGTCAAAGCCATATTACCCTTGAGGGAATAAATTTTCTGGTATCTGAAAAGGAAGAAATTGTCCTATGAAGAGAGAATGAGTAAGCTTGGGTTGTTTTCCCTGGGGTGTCAGAGGCCGAGCAGTGACCTTGTAGAGGTTTATAAAATCATGAGGGGTATGGATAGGGTAAATAGACAAGGTCTTTTACCTGGATTGGGAGAATGCAGAACTGGACAACATGTTTAGAGTGAGAGAGGAAAGATTTAAAAGGGACCTACGGAGCAACGCTTTCATGCAGAGGGTGGTATGTATACTATGTGTATGAAATGAGCTGTCAGAGAAAGTGGTAGAGGCTGATACAATTACAACATTTAAAAGGCATCTTGATGGGTATATGAATCGGAAGATTGCTCTGGACCAAGTACTGGCAAATTAGACTAGATTAATTGCCATGGTTGGCATGGACAAGTTGGACCAAAGGGTTTGTTTCCGTGCTATACATCTCTATGATTCTATGACTGTAAGGCAACTCGATCATTCCAGTTAATAATATAATAAACATCTTCTGTAACACCTCCAAAGCAACTTCCTCATGTCTTCACAAGATTCTTTATGACCTACTTTGGTGTCAGCTGTGAATTTAGCTCGCCCCTCAAGCCGGCTCCACAATTCAATATGGATCATGTTTCAATGGATTGTGGTCTCACTGCCATTTTCCTGTCTATAATCCATGACCTCCTTCTCTGTCAAAAATCTCAATTTAAAGGCCAGCTTTCACTATTTTCTCAGGAAGATGATTCCATACTCAAATAATCCTTTGAGAGAAAAAAAAAGCCATCTCTGAATTAAAAGAGAGATTTATATTTTTAAAGTAGGTCCATGAGATTTAGTTTTCCTCATCAAAAGGAAACGCCCTGAAAACGTACTTCCATCAACACCTCTATTGTATTTTCCCATCTGATGTTATTATACATTTGATAAATGTTTTGTTTGGCGGACGATAAATATTTTAAATACAGCTCCACAGGAATCATAGGTTAGTGCCATAATGAGGACATTAGTGCAGGCACAGTGAGCTGATGAACTTTAGAATGTCAAATGCCATATGGAACAATGTTGATTTAGTGAATCGGTTTGTAGATTTGTTTTTTAAATATAATTTTTGGTATGTATGAAATTGGCCTATATGATTTGATAGAATTGATAACGCAAGTTTAGTAGAAAATTCTATTTGCCTTGCAATCAATTTTGACTAACAGTTATTCCATCACACAATGTGTAACCATGGTATCACTGCCATCAGCAATTGATTGCAATCTTTGTTTTAAAACAAAATCTCCAACATGCAATAAAAATTAAAAATGACAGCTTAGCCATCTTTAGTAAAGAGGCATTTAGTAAAATTGTGCTTTCTAAAAACAAAATAGTGAATTGATTATCAGAACAAATCTAATATTCAAATCACCAACTTAATTGTCATTAATGATAATGGGCACAAATCAGGGGTGAACTGCTCTCACAGAAACCTGGTACTATTGCTTCTTAAATTGATGTTTAAACAGTATCTCAACCAAAAAGTTGGTATAGTCAGGGAAATCATTTACTTATGATTTTCCTAAATGAAAAGGGTTTGGCTGATTTAGTGCTTGCTGCAGATTGCTGTTAATTTTTCAGGGTTAGTGATGGGGAGGCTACTTTCAGTGCAGTGTCAGCTATCTTTCTTCAATTTGAAGGTGGCCAGGAAGAAACAACCACTTTGACCTAGGGCTAACTACTTTTGAGACACTGATAACTGATTTTATACTACAGAGTAGGAATTCCCATTTTCTCTTTGACCAAATGACAGAATGTTGAACTAAAACAAATAATGTCTCACCATCAAAACATCACCGTCCAAATACTCTCCTCATACCATTCTTTATCCTGACTCTCGCTCTCCTAATTCTTTTGTCAATGGCTTTGCAGTTTGGTTCAGACCTCTTACTTACTAACATCATCTTAGGGAAGCTAGAGGGATCTCTAGACTCTGAATTGCAGTGTTGATGCTATCCAACACACGATATGGGGATGAAAACTTTCAACAAGTTTAAATATTAGTGACATGCAAATACTATCTTCTGGAAGGCACAGTTTAATTTTAGAATTTAATGAAAATCCATAAAATTAAAAGAGCAGGCATCCCATTTGAAGGACAACTTTTAAGCACCATCGGCAATGAGAATTGATAAGATATTGGAAGAGCACTGGTGTTGTTTATCTCCCACGATGCTTCCTAAAGAAGTCAACCCAGTGCACTGCAGTTATCCTTCTCCCAGTCAGTGACGCAACAGCAAAGTTTTGTTAAAATAGCAATGCTGATTTGAAAAAATGGAATGAGCTACCTATCTCTGGGCACAGATAGAAATCAGAGAGAATGCTTCAAGTCTGTACGATTCTCATAGAGTCATAGAGATGTACAGTACAGAAACAGATCCTTCAGTCCAACTTGTCGTTGCCAACCAAATATCCCAACCTAATCTAGTCCCACCTGCCAGCATCTGGCCCATATCTCTCCAAATGTTGCAATTGTACCAGCCTCCACCACTTCCTCTGGCAGCTCATTCCATACACATACCACCCTTTGTGTGAAAAAGTTGCCCCTTAGGTCTCTTTTATATCTTTCCCTCTCACCTTAAACCTATGCCCTCTAGTTCTGGATTCCTCCACCCCAGGGAAAAGACTATGTCTATTTATCCTATCCATGCCCCTCATGATGTTATACACAACTATAAGGTCACCCATCAGCCTCTGACACTCCAGGAAAAACAGCCCCAGCCTATTCAACCTCTCTCTATAGCTCAAATCCTCCAACCCTGGTAACATTCTTGTAAATCTTTTCTGAACCCTTTGCTAAAACTCAAAAAGTTAAATCTGTTTCTCCCTTCACAAATGCTCTCAGTCCTGCTGAGTTTCTCTAGCACTCTTTATTTTTGTTTATTTGAAATTTCCACTATTGCATTGCGCTGTTTTTATTTGAAGCATCCAGAACCAATCAGGAAATATGGCATGAAAGTTCTGCCAATTTCTAGTCACTCCTCATTAGTATCATAGTTGTAAAATCTTAACTTCCCTCCTCAAAGTGGCTGTGGAATCAGTTAAAGTGGGTTAGTTATCCATTAAAACTGAGATTCCTGGCACACATTGTAAGGTAAGAATGAGAATCCTGGTTTAAGGATGGTGGGTGGAGGTCCAAGGCAGGGAAACTCCACATTTCCTTGCGAGGTCTGAAATAGCACTCCTGTTCCAGCTAAATTACAGTGAAACAAAACAGAAACTAGCCCTGGGTTCTGTTCCAGGGAGGTTTAGTCCAACAGGGAAGCTGTAAATACTCACCCATTCAGACCTCAGATGAATACAGCAACTTAGAATTGAAAGAAAAAGAGAAAATGCTGGAACATCTCAGCAGGTCTGGCAGCATTTGTAAGGAGAGAAAAGAGCTGACGTTTCGAGTCTAACTGACTTTTGACATATATTCTTTTATGTGAGCCTAAGATTCTGGAGTTAATTTAAACCCAATACCATCGCTCTATTAAAAACCTTTGTCAAAGTGTCAGTTAGACTGGAAACGTCAGCTCTTTTCTCTACTTACAGATGCTGTCAGACCTGCTGCGATTTTCCAGCATTTTTTCTTTTGGTTTCAGATTCCAGCATCCGCTGTAATTTGCTTTTATTTAGACTTGAAAGATCTCAATGAGTTTTGAAATACATATTTAAAGAAAGACTGCTTTCTGTCTTGAGAAAGGTGTCCTTGCCATTCTTCTGTCCATTATTGTCCATTCCCAACTTGGTTTCCAAAATGGAGAGGGTGTTAAAATTGACCCTGTACATATAATGTATCATGAAAATGTTACTGTATAGAGGCATGTGATTCCATCCTTTCAGAAAACAACATTAGACCTGTCTATCCTTTCTCCCCTTTGTATAACAGACTAAATGAATATCTATGTATGTCCTTTTAACATCACTCATAAAGAATTTTTACTCATGAAAGGTTTTTAATAGAGCAATGATATTGGGTTTAAATTAACTCCAGAATCTTAGGCTCACATAAAAGAATATACGTAAATTATATACGGGTCAAAAGTACCCATGGTGAGAATACCCAAAAATAAGGAGCAGAGCCCAACTGCCATTTTGTCAAATCAGTTATGTATTGGTATTTAGTTGCAGTTTTTATTACCTGTAGCTGAAAATTTGGAAGTTTTAAAAGCTTAAGCATACTATAAAACTGTTACATCTATCAAATAGTACTCTTGTGTTCTTTCCATTTTATTAATAACACAGTAACTGAAGTCTGTAACTTCAGTCCACTATATAATCCAACACATAGCAAGAGTTCTGCCATTCTAACTACAGTTCTACCTCTACGTGAGGTACTAGTAAAGTCAAAATTATAAATTGTGAGCATTTGATTAAACACTTTATCCTCATTATACAGATCTCTGGCATACATAAAATAACAGCCATCTGAAAGTGGATTACAAAAATTGAAACAAATTTGAGAGGATTTGAATAATAAATTTCTTTTTAAAAATTGTTGGGTATCGGCAACATGTGTTTTTTTGTGGTTGTTGATTAAAGTGAGGGATGCCAGTACTAGGAATAGATAATGTTCTGGTGTCACCTCAGATTGAAAGGGTGAGAAATTAGACAATCCCAAAATGTGTGGCAAGCCAGCACAACACATGCCCCTCCTTGTCGGAGTGAGGCCTAGTCAACTTTTGTATTGAAGCTGATCTCCATGTAACTGATGAGCCACAGACATCCGCAAGCAGACCAGGCTAGTTGTGTTTTAGCATGAACAGCTGACCTCAAATATGGCCAGTTGATGAAAGAGGAAACAAAAATATATCACAACTTTGGACTGTTTTTAAAGAAATCACTTTTAACAAATGCAGGTTAAGTGATCCATAAGAATGATACAGAACTGTTACATTTCTAGTTAGACCTAGTTGCTGGTCTGAGGGCCTTGATTCGTGCAACCAAATCAGCTTATTTCAGGTGAGTATCTTGACTCAATTTTGAAAAACAAAACAACTGCAGATGCTAGAAACCAGAAATAAAAACAGAATTCTCTGAAAAATGTCAGCAGAGTTTCAGGACAGCTTCTGAAGAGGGGTTTAGATTAAATTCCCTACAGTATAGAAACAGGCCCTTTGGCCCAACAAGGTAAAAACAATGACTGCAGATGCTGGAAACCAGATTCTGGATTAGTGGTGCTAGAAGAGCACAGCAGTTCAGGCAGCATCCAAGGAGCTTCGAAATCGACGTTTGCCCAAAACTTCGATTTCGAAGCTCCTGTATGCTGCCTGAACTGCTGTGCTCTTCCAGCACCTTTGGCTCAACAAGTCCACACTGACCCCCCCGAAGAGTAACCCATCCCCCTACCCTATATTTGCCCCTGACTAATACACCTAACACACTGTGGGCAATGTAGCATGGCCAATTTACCTGACCTGCATATGTTTGGATTGGATTAGGGGAGGTAATCCACGCAGACACAGGGAGAACATGCAAACTCCACACGGACAGTCACTTGGGGCAGGAATCAAACCTGGGTCCCTGGTACTGTGACGCAGCAGTGCTAACTACTGAGCCATCGTTAACTCTGCTTTCTCTGCACAGATGCTGCCAGATGTACTGAGATTTTCCTAATTATTTGTCTTTTCTTTCTGATTCAACTTTTCCTGAAGCAAACAAACTCCTGTCCAAATTTGGGCTTGCTCTACCAATTTTGGACTGCAATTGTACACATTGATGTCTAATTTATTTCATACTAACTCCAGGCCACAAATTGTCAGTGGAATAAAACACATTCATCGCTACCTCCAAGTCTCGAATGGCAATCAATATTGCAGAGATTGGGCCGGTATGATATTTCATAGCAGTCATTGCAGCAACTCCGAACAAGGGTGATATTTTAGCCACCAACAAGAGCTGTATTAGGAAGAGTTGTGTGCCAAGGATAATAGCCAGTACAGCTACAAATATCCGCATCTTCAATGATTGAAGTGTCCAGCACATCAGTGCATAAGATACATTTGAAGCATTCGCAGCAATTTATAGCCAGAAGTGCAGAGCAGATGATCCGTATTGGCCTGCTCCAGTGGTGTCCAGTAGTGTAGACGCCAATCTTCAGCAAATTTGATTCAGTCCACATGATGTCAAGAAACCGTTGGAGACACTATATAATATGGCCTCTGTCGACATTTTGGCAATACTACTGAAGCTTTGTGCTCCTGAACTTGTTGTTCCACTAATCAAGTATATCCTATACAGTTACAAAAGCTGGCATCTACACAACAATGTGTAAAATTGGCCAGGTATGTCCTGTACTCAGGTCAAATCCAAACCAGCCAATCACCACCCCATCAGTCTACTCTTGGATCATCAGTAAATTGATGGAAGGTATCATCAACAGTCAGCACCTGCTCAGCCATAACCTGCTCAGAGACATCCAGTTTGTGTTCTACCAGGTCCACTCAGCTCCTGACCTCATTACAGCCTTGGTTCAAACATGGACAAAACAGCTGAATTCAAGAGATGAGGTGAGTGACAGCTTTTTACATCAAGGCTGCATTCAACCGAGTGTGTCATCAACAAGCCCAAGGAAAACTGGAGTCAATGGGTATCAGGAGGCAAACTCTCTGTTGGTTGGAGTCATACCTGGCACATAGGAAAATGGTTGTGGCTGTTTCAGGTCAGTCATCTCAGTTCCAGGATATCTCTGTAAGACATACTTAAGGTGTAGTATCCTAGGCCCAAACACCTTCAGCTGCTTCATAATGACCTTCCCTCCATCATTAGTTTAGAAGTGGAAATGATCATTGATGATAGCACAATGTTCAGCACTGTTCATGACTCCTCAGATAGTGAAGCAGTCCATGTTCAAGTACAACAAGATCTGGTCAATATCCAGGCTTAACAAGTGGCAAGTCATATTCGCACCACACAATGCCACAAAATGACCATCTCCAATAAGAGACAATCTAACAATTGCCACCTGATATTCAGTGGTATTACCATCACTGAATCCTTCACTATCAACATCCTTACCAATGACCAGAAACTGGACTCCAGCATAAACACAATGGCATCAAGGGCAGATCAGACGCTAGGAATACTGAGTCAATTACAGGCGGCACAGTGGCTCAGTGTTTAGCACTGCTGCCTCACAGTGTCAGGGACCCGGGTTCAATTCTAGCCTCAGGTGACTGTCTGTGTGGAGTTTGCACATTCTCCCCGTATCTGCATGGGTTTCCTTCGGGTGCTCTGGTTTCCTCCCACAGTCCAAAGGTGTGCAGGTTAGGTGAATTGGTCATGCTAAATTGCCCGTAGAGTTAGGTGCATTAGTTAGGAAGAATGGGTCTGGGTGGGTTACTCTTTGGAGGGTCGGTGTGGACTAGTTGGGCCAAAAAGGCCTGTTTCCACACTGTGGGGATATCTAACTTGATTCCCACCCCAATAGCCTGTCCACTATTTACACGGCACAACTCAAGAGAGTGATGGAATACTCCCCACTTTCCTGGATGGGTGCAACAACTTCAACAACACTCCAGAAACTTGACATCATCCAGGACAAGGCAGCCAGGTTGATTGGTACCAAGTTCATAAGCATCTACTCGCTCCACCATTGACTCTCAGTGGCAGCAGTACTAAGTACAAGATGCACAGCAAAAATTCACCAATGGTCCTCAGACAAGGCTTTCAAAACCATAACCACTTCCATCTATGAGGACAAGGACAGCACTACTTGCAAATTCCCCTCCAAGCTGCTCAGCTTCCTGACTTTGAAATATATCGTTGTTCCTTCAGTGTTGCTGGGTCAAAATCCTGGAATTCCCTCCCTATGGACATTGTGGGTCAACCCACAGCAGGTAGACTGCAGAAGTTCAAGAAGACAACTCTTCATTACCTTCTCAAGGGCACCTAGGAATAGGCAATAAATGCAGGCCAGAGTCGAGAGTGTGGTGCTTGAAAAGCACAGCAGGTCAGGCAGCATCCTAGGAGCAGGAGAACTGACATTTCAGGCATAAGCCCTTCATCAGCATCTGCAGTCCTCACTTTCGCCTAATAAATGCTGGCCAGCCAGCAATGCCCATATCCCACAAGTTAATTTTAAAAAAATAATTGTATGCTGAGATTAAGAAGCACCAGGTATAAAACTCATGATACTCCCAAATCCCTGGCACACACAGTGTCTGTGACACCCCCGTGTTTGTTCATATGACAAAATATTAAATTCCAAAATAGGTATTGAGAAAAGATTTGTTTAAAACCTTTAAAATTAGTAACAAGAAGGAAGTAAAATGGCAGTGACTTTACAGTGTATTAAAGTAAATGCAATTATGTGACTTTTTGAATTCTCAACGGTGACCTTTAATACACGACCAGATATTGTCAAACTCTTTATAGCTGTCAAGACCGTGATTTTAGAAGTATTTTGTAACTGATGGAAAGGATCTGCTTATTGTAAAGAGGCATATTTAACAGCATTTTAACATTCATGCTGAATCATATTGTGTGTATTTTTACATCATATAAATCATAAGGATTCCAAGCTGATACCAAAATTATATTTGCGTAAGAGTGACTTTTGCAAAGTTGCGTTAAATTGTGAAGTTTGGTGTAAATGTTCAACCCCATTTTCGATTTTGCTGCAGTTACTTTAATACTATGCCACCACCTCCCCAAAGGTACATAGTATACATTACTATTACTGTGTGCAGGCGGTGAAGGGAAGGAATGTTTGGGGATGTGATGCCAAACAAGCAAGTTGCTTTGTCCACAGACCACAACTAAAGGTTTAGAGGTTGCAGGGGCATGAAAATTCTGCAGGTTGTTTTCTCACTACCTCCCCACCCTCATCAACCTTTCTCACATTTTGTGGCGGGAGAAGAGGTCAAAATAATTTTATGATTAAATATTTATTTATAATATAAATATATGAATGTATTATAAATAATTTTGAAATGATAGTGAATCTACCATTCTTTCTGGATACCAAGTTGCCATTTTGAGATAAGTGGGAATGCAACACATACCAGTTGAATCAAAGGTGAAGATGACAAGAAAGCATCTGGACCTCAGTTCCTTCTCTCAAGGCAGAGTGACAAAGAAGGAATCCGCAACTCATATTGCTAATTTAGTGGAGGCAGTGGCCTTTGGCCTTCCTATGCTGTTAGATTTGAGTTGAAGCATTTGTAACAGTCTGCAGTCAGAAATGCCGAGTGAATGATTCATTTTGCCCTCCTCTGGAGGTTCACAGATGGCAATTTTCAATTCACTCCACATGGTATCAAGAAGCTGCTGAAGACTCTAGATGCTACAAAGGATGAGGACCCTAAAATTGTTTTGGCAATAATACTAAAGATTTGCAGTCCAGAACTTACCACACCCTTAGCCAAGCTGTTCCAGTGGAATTACGGCACCGGTATCTAACAACAATCTGGAGAATTGCCCATATACATCCTGGATACAAAAAACAAATCCAACGCAGCCAAATATTGCCTCAGCAGTCTCCTCTCGATCATCAGAAACCTGATGGAAGGTGTCAGCAACAATGCTTTCAAACTGCATTTACTTCACAATAACTTGCCCACTGATGCTCAGTTTGGGTTCCATCATGGTTACTCAGTACCTGACTTCACTACAGCCTTGGCCCAAACCTGGACAGCACAGATGAATCTCAGAAAGAGAATGAGAGCAATTACCTTGACATTAAGGCTGCATTTGACCTAGTTTGGTATCAAGGAGCCTGAGCAATATTTTCCATGTCATAACTAGCACAAAGGAAAATGGTTATTGGAGGTTAATCACTTCTGGTTTGGGCTTACAAGTGACAAAGATGATTCATGCCATTTGCTCCCAACTTACTTGGTGAAAATAGCACCAACAATAAAGATCCTTAACACCATCCAGGAAAAAACAGCTCACTTGATTGACATCACATCCACAAACATCCATTCTCCTCACTTCTGGTACACAGTAGAAGCAGTGTGTAGCATTTATCTCTAATGAGATGATAGTGTAGTGCCAATGTCACTGGACTAGCAAACCAGAAACCAAGGCTAATGTTCTGGGAAAATTGGTTCAAATCCCAACATGGCAGATAGTGAAACCTGAATTCAGCAGAATCTGGAATAAAGAACTGGACTCATGGAAACCAAATAACCACTGTCAATTGTAATAAATACCCATCTGGTTCACTAAAGCCCTTTGAAAAAGAAATCTGCCATCTTTACTTAGTCTGTTTGATATATGACTCCAGATCCCAGCAATGTAGTTGACCTTTAACTGCTTCTGGGCAATTAGGATTGAACAATAAATTCTGGCTTAGTCAGCAATGCCTACATCCTGCAAGTGAAACAAAAATCACAAAGCTCCTGAGACAGCATCTTCCAAACCCTCAACATCCATCAGAAATAGAATAAGTTCTGCAATTTAAATGTCACCACTCAGTGTCATAATAGAGAAAATAAGTTCATGTAATCATGCATGTCAATCAGAATTAATATCCCATAGGCTGAACACTTCTAGAATACAAACAAAATTATAAAATGGAACCTGAACTAATGTACAGGAACTTTCAGGATTTTAAACAGTCACCAATTCATCGAATAATAAAGTAATTTGATCCCTTCATTCTAGATCACAAGGCTGTGTTTACTAAACTGGTCAACTCAGTTTTCTTAAGTTTTATAAACTCTGTTGAACTTTAATGATTTCAATGCATAATTGTAAACCAGGTTCTGAAAATCCATTTTGCAATGCCTTTGCAAATAAAGTTTAAAATATTTGATGAATTATGCACATGGTAACTTCCCCAATATGGAAAAAACTTGTCTTATGCCTTCAGTATTGTAAATCCACGGTTAAGAAAAGCTTTAAAATATTATTACAGACAATGTACCAAAAAATCTTTGCTGCCAATAATTGATACTAATCATTATTATAATTTGAATTTATTGTTCTTAACTAAATATTTTAAAGAATAATCATTGTCAAGTTTTTTTTCTATAATATCTATCACTAGTACATTTAGAAGTCTGATATTCCTCCCTGTCATTTGAGAGTGCTTGAGTTTCCTTTGTGGAACATGTGATCCAGTTTCATTAAAATGTTCCTTAATCTTCTCCAACTTGAATCAACAGGGGAATACAACACTGAACTTACAAATATTCAAAACATACATTCTCCCTTATTAAAGTCAACAGCAAAATGTCCTTTGAGTCGAATACAATTCAACTAATCTTGGGATATATAAAACAACGTCTCATCAAGAGAAACTCTGTATTCATTGCATTAGCCATTTCTTCTAGGTGCTATTCCAAGATAACAGCAGGAAAAAAAATGGTAAAACTTGGAAATGGCAGAATTGGTCCAAACCCATCTTGAATACCTCAAAACGGAATTAAAATTTTGACCAGTACATAATTTTCAAGTTTTGCTGATTTTTAAAAATGTTTTGGTTTCACCTCAGTGACAGCCCTTAACTGTACATTTGTAATCTCGCAACAGGATCACCTGGGTCTTGCTGCAAGGGCCAAATCATTCCAATCCTCCATCCAAGCTGAGTTCCTGTGTACATATTATTTAAGGGTATTGCAATAGCATAACAAAGCACTTAAGTCTTGCAAGGAAAGCAATTTCAAATATTTATTTAGGCTCGGCCTTTTCTGCTGATGTAGCCTAAAGCCTACAGCACAAGCAGTCAGATATTGCAAGTTAACTTCACAAGTGTTAGGGATACAAGGTTGTCTCTGCAGGGAAGGTAAGGGTGACAGCATGATTCTGATAACTGCTTAGATCAAACTGAAATCCATGTATTTTAATTTATAAAAGAAAAAGTTCAGATAAAGTTTAAAAATAGATAACCACTGTGAACATTTTACAACTTCAACACATTAAACAGCGCTGTGATCTTCGAAGCTGAATCTCTACTGTAGTTTCTCAAACTCACCTTTTCTTCCATGTTTATTCAACTTGATACATCTCTTTACAAAATTGAAAGTGGCAAAATAATTTCCACTTAAATCATATTGCTGTGAGCCCCTTTGCCCTTACTTCTACCTCACTTCAGCCCACTGCACATATCTCATATTCTTCACAGGAATTCTAGGCTTTCCTATCATTCAGCCAGGCAAGAGGCCAGAAACATAAACATGTTGAAATCTTTGGACAATACAAGATTTAATGACATAACAGTTGGTGTTGATGTTGAAGGGTTAATCTAAACTGTATGTGCAGAGCGGACAGCTGCACTGTAAAACTGAAACTTCTGTATCGACATACACACACAGATATACACATGCAGTCTTCCAGCTTTAGAATCCTTTTGTGGCTTTAAAATGGCAGATTTTCTCATAGTTTACCTAATAGCAAAACTTGGCAGCAGACACAGCCTTGTAATCCTCAGCAAGGGAGCTAGTGGGTGGATTTCAGCTGTAAACCCTACTATAAACTGAGCTGCTTTCCAATGTTATTTATTTTCCGGAACGCTGGGAATCAAAGGCTGATTGAAGGGGCAATTTTCAAGAACAAAAAAAACTTTCGCAACTTCCTGAAGGTTCTTTGAAACAAATCTAGGACTGCAAAGTCTTCTTTGTGTCTTTTTTGACTTCCAAACAGTCGGCAAAGCATCCCCAAAACATTGTCAAAACAAGAGTCTAACATAACCTTTGTTCCGTCAAGCAAAAATCTTGTGTAGCAGAACATAACTCCATTGCTATCCAAACTTTCCAAGCCACCATCCCTAAAGTGCTCACCTGCCAATCATCCCACAGTTGGCAGCAAGCAACAGTTTCAGTTTTTTTTGGTGGAGTATCTAACGTCACGTTGCCAAGATCAGAAATGTTGATTTCTGGACAAGCAGAAAATGTGGGAAGTGGGGCACATCTAGCAGCTGGAGGGAAAGGACAAATTGGAAATGGAAGATTGAAAGTCTCTGTTCTTCAATGATCCAAGTGTGTGAATGTGTATGTGGGTGGGAGGGTTGAACTATGGATAAGCTCCAAGTTTGATTTTCATTATCTTTCCAAGTTTTGAATGAACTTCAATTAGGGTAATAAACGTGGAAGGAGTTAGTGGAGCTAAAGCTTCCATTCTCATAGAATTTTCTTGTGGATGATGTTTTGGGTTTCTAGAAAATTTGCCCCTAGTGGATAATGTCTACTACAGCCAAGACCCATGCATAGGTCAACACTGTGATGCAGGAGTGTTTGATGGGTTGGAAAGCTTCCATAAGTTTGCAGCATTGTTTTTGAGACTGAAGTGTACTCCGCAAAATTAATTACTTAAAGGCACACTGCCTTTACAATAAAGTGAGTTCACAAACCTTTTAAGACTCATAGAAGAGCTTCAAGTCATTTTTGCGATGGTGAGACCACAAACAAGGGATGTGATAATAGGCTAGTCTATACCTAAAGAAACATTTTCTTATGGCATGGCTCATTTTTAATCTAAACTGATTAAGATAGAAAGGAGAGGAATTTCCCAGGAACTGTTCCTTCTCTTCATCACCTTAACTTAACTGGCATTCAGGTATGAATGGGTCTCTTCTGCACTTGTATTGAAGTCAGGGTGGCAGTGTAGAAGCAGGTTCAATGAAATCCCACTGCACATTATTTCAATCTGTACGATCCGCAATATCTTTAATCATCTTCAAACTTAATACAGTCCCAAAAATGAAATTTTTAGTTTCAATTCAATTAATCATCAGTTTTAGTTCAATTAGCTACGTGGGTTTGAACCCAAAAATAGGACTTGAACTCATAATCCAGAGTGACATTCAATTTGAGTACAGAGGGAGTCCTAGATCAGTGGACAAATATTACTTTAAAAAAGCTTATGCCTGCCTGTTCTGGTAATTCCAGGTTAGACAGCCATGCTGGTTGAAGGTTTTGCCACAGTTGCTGGAGTGAAAAGAGGGGAGGCACACACAGTAGGCCCATTTCAGAAGAGTAGAAGGTGAAAGGTGAAAGAAATGATAGATGAATGAGTCAAAGGATTTTAAATTAATTGCTTTGTGAAAATTAATCTATGACATTTTATAGTGCATTTGAACACACTTTAATCCCAATTAAACATTTAGGTTTCTTGGAATTGTGACTATTATTGTGAACATAAGCATTCGTAATATGCTTTTCATGATGTGTAATCTCTCACAATCTCTGAATAAATCCATTAAGTTTTATTACATTCATCACCATATTTTTCATCCCTTTTATAATGCTGTATCTGACAAATCATCCCATGGTCAGTGCTGCAGCCAGTCTTTTTGACCTTTGTTACATACATACAGCCAAGAGTAGGTGTGAATGTGTCTTGTCAGTCACTTAGTTGAAAGGACTGATGGTGGTAATGAGTAATGGAACAAGAAGAGAGGGATGAACTTTCTTTAGAGAGACATCTTTGGCTGCATCCTCCAGTAGGCAGGCTGGACAGGTTTATGGATTCCCATAAAATTGACACACTGAGTGCCCACCACTAGGCAGCAGATCTGCCCCATCATATCAGAAAACTGGAGACTTATTGGAAAATCCAAGATGGCTTCCTTAAAGTATTTTTAACACGGTTCTTAATAATTTAATTGGCTTAAGGTAGCTGAGTCTGGAGGACCTGATTGGATCTACCTCAGAATGCTGAGGGAGGCAAGTAAGATAATTGCTGGGGCCTTGTACGAAATTTTGGATCCTTTTTACTCATGGAAGAGGTCCGTGAGGATAGGCATTGTTCTTCCTTTGTTTAAGAAAGGCAAAAGAGATAATGGAAGCAATTACATCAATGATAGGGATATTACAGGAGAAAGTTTTTCGGGATAGGATCTACTTATATTTGAAAAAATATAGACTATTAGAAATAGGCAGCATGGCTTTAGGCGGAGTCGGTCAAGTCACACTTACTTGATCGAGTTTTTTGAGGAAGTGACAAAGATAATTAATGTGCGCCGAGTGGTGGATATTGTGTACATAGATTTAGCAAGGCCTTTAACAAGGTCCCTAATGGCAGGCTGATACAAAAGTTGAGTTTATATGATGGATACAGAACTGGAAGAATCAGGAGTGAGATGAAATACTATCCACTTTTCTGGTCAAGTGCAGTTCCAACAAATCACAAAAGACTTCACATCATCCAGGACAAGTAGTCCACTAGATTGATGCCTCATACATTAACGTAAATATTCATTCACACCCGCGTTGACACAAAGTGGCAGCAGTGTGCACCATCGACAAGGTGCATTGCAGTAATTCCCCAAGGCTCCTCTAATACAACTTTCCAAAATCACAAACTCTACCACTTAGAAGTTCAAGAACATCAGATGCATGGAAACAAACCATCTGCATCTACCCCTCCAGCTGGAGTTATATCAGTGTTCCTTCATTGTCCCTGGATGAAAATCCTGGAGCTCTCTAACAGTACTGTGGCTGTCCCTACACCCCAGGAAATGCAACAGTTCGAGAAGTTAGTGCAACACAATTTTTGCAAGAGCATTTATGGATTGAGAAATTTTGACATAGCCAGTGAAGCCCAAATCTGTGAACAATTTAATTAAGATAAACAGAGGACCACATAGCTATAAAAGACCTCATGGCACTATTTTGAATAACAGCAGAGGAGTTATCACACGTGTCCTGGTCAGTATTTATATCTCAACCAAATCACTGAACAGATTATCTTGTCATTATCTTATTGTTGCTTTTGGGATGTTGCTGTGCACTAACTCCCTGTCATATTGGTTGCAGTGCAAAAGTGGTATGAGTTAATTTTCACAAGAAGGGGAAGCAGATTCAGATGCATGCATGGAGACAAATTCTTTTAGGTATTGTTTAATGTCAAGACCCCATGTCATCACACTTCCTTTTGACTATCATTGGCACAGAATTGAATGAAAGTGGGAAATTCCAAACAGGTATCAAGTAAAAAGTTAAAATATTCACATAGCTCATTACGCACTGTTTAACTCGTCATTCTATCTTTCATACCTCCTTTCTGACTGTCAGCAACTCATCAGTTTCTCACTGAGGTGAATGCACAATGGGAAATGCAGCTCCAATGAAGTTGTCAAACCATGGAGTAATTGATAAGTTATACTGAAGAGTTCCAGCCATGGCCAGGTGATTAAACTACTGCTTGGCATGTGATTGCCAAGTCACTTCACGTGTCTTGCAGTTCGTCACTTTCTATTGCGCTTCCCTACTGCCAGCCTTCATCACGGCATGGGAACAATTTATGAAGCTCTAGAACCACCAACAATACCAGAAGCTAAGAACATCAGAGGCAACATCAGCAGGTTTCTCCTCAGATACATGCAGTTCTATAGGGCACCAGGGATAGACATCAAGTTCCATGTCCCAAAAAGTGTTCTACAGGCTGAAGCTATCTTAACATTTGACACTGCTTCAGGAGGGTCAGGTTTTCATGCTAATAACCAATCAACAACCTCCTGGAACAAGATATAGTTCCCAATGGAGGAATGAGCAAGAGCTGCCTGTCACGGAAAGACAATTTCCATTCACCCCTGACCACCTGTTCAAGTTTTGCGCTGTCTTCTCTTGCAAGAAGGAAAAACAGAGCAGGGTGTATGTGCTCAAAGGTGATTTTATGTCGACAGCCCCTGACATTAATGGAGACTACCAGGAAGGCACATGGCGAGAGTGAATGTTGGCAGCTCAGTTGGGAAAGTGAGATCCCCATGGAGAGGGAAGACTGAGTAGAGCTGTAAGGTGTAATGTTCTTGGGAGCGCTGTGCAGCCGAATGCTGGGGCAGTCAGAATGAGGGACTTGGGATTTGAAACTGCAATGCCACTCACCCTTTCCACAATGCTGAAGTCTTGGATTCTTTTCATGCACTGTTTCTAGGTTGGAGTGACCAAACTCTTTCTGTTGACTTTCTCAGTTATCCATAAATCTATGGCTGTTTGGTTAGAGAGGTTATCTCTTGGCTCCTGTTTTTAGAAACCATTTTTTCAATGCAGCCTTTCAGATCCACAGCAGCCTTTCCAATTTTCCTCTCTGCTCCAGTCTTAAAATTCCAAGTGTTAGGTAAACCTTTGTAATCCATATATTATGGTCCCTTTAATTAGAAATCCTTCCTTTGAGAGAGTGAACATGTGATCTCACCTAAAACAAAAACAGAGAAGGCGAGAGAAACTCAACAGGTCTAGCAACATCTGGAGAGACAAAAATAGAGTTAAGGTTGTGAGTTCAGTTTTGCTGATCTTCTGAACAGTTCTGAAGAAGAGTCACACTGGACTCAAAACTTTAACTTTGTTTCTCTTTCTACAGATGCTGCCAAACCTGCTGAGCGTATCCACCGTTATCTTTGTTTGTTTCAGATTTCCGGCTTCCACAGAATTGTGCTTTTACTTGAATGCTATCTCGCCTACCTTCCCTAATTTGTCAGAGAGCCTAATGTGAGGTGTTAATTCTGTGACTCAGTTAAAGAGCTCGGCAAAGCCTGCCCCATTCATCAATGAATTTCTGACCCAAAAATGATACTGCTGTTTGCTCAGGCACTGGGATGAAAATATTCTATCCTTTAGTTTAAGACCATCTAGTTGCCTACAAAGTGAATTGAGATACATTGAGGTTGTGAAATGTGCTTTAAAACTACAATTCCTCTCTTTAGTCTTAAGTCGAACACCAGCCACCAGCCTTACCATGAACTGCTGAAAGCCACACTAGTGTGACACCCAACATTGAGTAAGAGGCAGGCTTGAAACTCAATAATCTTCTGTTTTAATTTCTCAAATGTTTCAGCAATTGGGCTGCTTCCCAAATCCTGTTTAATGTTGTATGTAATCATCATTATGATGAAGATCAAATCTATGCCTTTTCACTCACACCATCTTTAATCCAGAATGAAGCACTAGTTGTATATGACAGATGGTTAAGTGGATGTGGCACATAACTGTTAAAAGGATGATTGTCATGCACAGTGTGAGACAGTTAGTATGTATGGCAGTGATGTCGTCTATGGGGCTTTTAGATTGCTGAATGGTATTGAACCTTACAAAGGTTTGTAACTAGATGAATGCAGGTTTGCCCTCTGCATCAGCAAACCAAGAGCTATTCCAGGCACATTGAAAGATGCCTGAAGAACATTGAATATATATTTAAATACCTATTACAGTTCTGTCAAAATTGATTTTTTTTCATCATCTGTCCATCCATAAAATAAAGATTATAAATATAATGTAGATATAATCTGAATGCTGAATGAAAATTTATTCCTGCCTGCATTTGTTATGAGTTCATTTCAATGCACCTTTCCACTGGACAGTTGTTGAAATATATAATCATGGAGATGCTTATTGAGGTGCAATACATATTAAAAAGGGTGAGTTCCTTATAGTAAAGTGTCCCTTCAAGAATAGTAGAGGTGATTGCTAGCAGTAACATTTCCAAAAATAAAGGTCAGGAGCACAATTGTGCACTGTGTGTTTGTGTAACATCATTATAATTATACTTGTTTGTCTTTTCTGTACATTCAGCTCGAATTTAAAACCAACATCTTTTTCAAAATATTTAAAATGATTTCATAATCTCTATTAACAAAAATGTTGATGACTACACAAAAAAAGGTTGTAAGAATTCAAATGTTGTTTGCCTCCCTTCTCATAAAATCACTATAGTGTGGAAACAGGCCATTTGGCCCATTGTGTCCACAGAGACCCTCTGAAGAACATCCTATCCAGACCCAGCCTCCTTACCCTATCCCTGTAGCCCTGTATTCACCATAATTAATCCACTGAGCCTGCAGGTCCTTGGACACTGTGGGCAAGTTAGCATGGCCGATCCATCTAGCCTGCACATTTTAGGACTGTGGGATGAAACTGGAGCACCCGGAGGAAACACTTGGAGACATGGGGAGAATGTGCAAACTCCACACAGACAGAAACCAAGGGTGAAATTGAACTTGGCCCTTGGTGTTGTCAGGCAACAGTGCCTCTGTGTCGCCTCTTGCAATTTTCATTTGCTCCTTTTGTGATGACATCACAGCTTCAGAACTCAATCCCTCTACCAATAAAACCTAACACACTGTATGCTTTCTGTGATAATCCCATCTCTGAATCTAATGTCATTTTATAAGTGAGGAGATTGAACTTGTTATCATTTTTCCAAGGTTGTTCTGTAGCCACGTGTTAAAACATTAACAGTTGTGTCCAAGGATATGTTCTTACTGAATCAATCAAGCATTGTAAATTCCCTGGGCGTGCTTGGGACTTTGAATGGGGAACACTGACTTTTTATCCTTTGTAGCAGATATTTGACAGCATAACAAAAGAAAAAGGGGACATTCAGGCCTCCTACCTGCACCCTACCTCAAGCTCCACTTCCCTTCCCCTCCCTATCCAGTGACTAGTTCTTCCTTGCTTCACACTAAGTACCATGCAGATCTTGGCTTCCTATTCCATCTTCTTCCTAATTGGTCCTCATTCAACTACACTATGACACTATTTGGTGCAAAACGCCAGTAGACCCAACATAGCTGTAGAAAAAAATCAAAATTCCATCTCTACAAAGAAAGTACCAAGAGTGGTCTTGCTTTCCTTCTAATCACTTGCACAATTACTTTGTTTCTTTTTTGAGACATTCAAAGCTAGATGGTTTATCCATCATTAGAATTCTTCAACCGTTTTAATATCATCTCCCTACAACACCACTTAATTTGCTTGAGTTGCAGTGGAAAGCTCTCTTCATTTGGTGGGAATGCTATTGAGAGTCTTCTAATGTGGTCAAATTTCTTAAGCCTAACAAACTGAACAGGGTTGTATCAAGATCAGAGTAGAAATAATGTCTCCCTTCAAACCCTCTGTAATATAGGGAAACAAGTTTAGTTATCACCTGCTGCTACTCAGTGTTTTCCTGGATTTTAGGATTGTGGAGTTCCTGAACTACTTCCTCCTACAATCTACAGGCTTTCAAAAACAGAACTTGGCATCACCCCACCTATACATCCTAATTCTGGTTTTCCCTTCTACTGTTCTCAAACAGGATGTCAAGTCCTCACTTCACACATTATGATAGTTGACAAAATATAACTTGGTTGTTTCTGGTAATAATGTCAACTTTCAACTATCCAATTTGTGTGTAATGGTTGCCACTTGGTAACTGGCTCATCAATAATTTAATGAGCTCCAAAAATCTTAGCTAACTTTGTAAAAATATTAAATATTTAAGCATACATGATTCTGGGTGCCATCACACTCCACTTGTAAACTATACTATTACAGTAAAGAAACATGTTCCTTTTTTTAACACTGTTGCAAAAGTCTCATTTACATCTCATAACAATACAAAGACAGTTGATTTCTAGCTAGGGTAGGGAGAACAAATGGTATTCCCCTTTGGTGAAAATAAATGCAGTGTCACAAGTTGACTTCTCTTTACTTATAAAGTATGCAGACTAGAACACAGGCTGTTTTTCTTTCAGAAAGCTATTAAAAATTACCATTTTTAAGCTGGCAGAATTTCCCGTTTAACACTAAAACATCTAAGCCTGACAAATTCCCTCACATTTCCCCAATCCACATATCCATTTTTTCTACCCTACATGTCTGTTTCAAAGCAACTGTGTGCTGTGTGTCACATTTGTAAAACACAGTGAAATGTTGTACATACACTACATTGTGATGAGGTCAGAAACAAGGGTTTTGAGTTTAAATAATAGGAAAGTGGGAGCCAGAAAGGAAGTCAAACAGATTTTTCACCAAATAAGCCAAATAGTCCTGTGAAGTACATTACAAAGAAAGGCCATCAAAGAAGACATATATGGATTCAATTAGATGTGTTTCTAGGGAGAAGGTTTGGTGGACTATGAGAGGGCAAAACTGAACTGTCAAATGGGCTTGTTACGACTGATGGTAGCTTCCTGTTTCTAAGTAAAACTCATTTGTTCTACAGACCTTTATGGCGCTTCATTAACATAAACTATGAAAATAGAATTTTCTGCTAAATTTCTTCAAATTTTATGCAAATTTTACTCATCCTTGCAAAAAAGAAAGAAAAATTGCGAAGATCAATTGACGTCTTTTTCAAAAAAAGAACATTGTGACTGATAAGTTAGAGCATGGTAGCAGTTTGTTTGCATCAGGAATTTGCTTACACCAGGTTTCCACTACCGTTGTATTATTTTAAAGGTTCAAGCTATATATCTCAATTGCTATAATTACCATATTACTATGGTTAGGGACTGGAATTATTCCCTTCCTAGTTGGATATGGATGATGATAAACATTTGTACGTGAACTAGAAAGAGCCTTTGATTCTTTGATTGAACTAGTTATAATATACAGTACAACCTTGTTATTACAAACACTGTTATTTTAGACCTTTTATTATAACAAACTATTTCCCTAGTCTCTGCACAGGACCTGATTAGAGTTGCCAGCCCTCCAGGATTGTCCTGAAGGCTCCAGGAATTAAAGATTAATGCCATAGATCCTGCAGTGAACAACCCAGGAGAAAAATCATAAGCATATTAAAAATGGTGCAGTTTTTTAAAAAAACTTTGAATTTTTTGATGATTAGTTGCAAAAATAGTAGAGATTAAAGTGGAAAAAAAAGGCTGTTTGACTGGCTGGAGCAGAGAGTTTATGTGTTGTAATCAACCAGGAATACAGTCAATTTAACATTGACAAAATGATCCAGCCAGAAAGAGGAGCTCAAGCCTAAATCATTCAAAACCTTTGCTAAAACAAGTTGTTCATTCCTATCAAATGATAGTGGTGAGGCCTTACGTACTTGGACAGACCCACTAGAAGGGCAAAATTTAATTCATGCATATGAATTCTCGCCCATCAGCTGGAGAGCCAGTGAGAAGCCCATATTGTCCCTTCCACCCTGACCTTGTGATCACAGTCCCAGTCAGGCATTTAAGTGTCTAGTGGAGAGTTTTCCCCAGGATCAAGAACCCCTGAGGTGGCAACCCACTTCCCGAACCCAAAACGTATTGCCAACCAGTCCGAGTCTGCCAGGTCCTCATTGCTATCAGGACTAGTGGGCACTGCTGGCAATGCACCCTCCAAAGGTCTCAGGAGACGGCATTAAATTCCACTTTTTTTTTGCCTCTCCTTTCTCAAAGGCATTGTCTCATTCCAGACATTGGTCTCACAGGCAGTGGAAACATTCCAGGTTCATCCGTTATGTGTATTCTTATAGGAGAACCTTGAAGGTAATGTCTGGATCTTTCTGTATGATCACACTTGAAATGAAGAGAGATGGTGCCATAGGTAAAAAGAACATGGGGGATTGAGATATTCTACTCTATCCTAATATAGTCCCCTCAAATGTCACTGCTTCTTTTCACAATGACTTGAAATAGCAGCAATGAATCCCCACCATTGATAGTTTGGCAGAGCTCCCGTGGATAGCTCTAAGATGGCAATTTGACATGAACATCAACCTCTGCCACCTTTGGTCTTGGTCAAAGTCTACACAAACATTCATCTAGAATTCTCTGCTTGGCTTCTTGTGCCTCTTTCCTGCTGCTCTTCCAATCCAGGGCTTGCAGAAATGGTATCAGTGGAACTCTGCCATTAACCAGTCTCACAACAAAGAACAGCACCCATCATATATCTATCCCTAGTGAAGGTCAAGGTCAGTTTCAGAGAGGTGTTCAAGGACTCAGTCTGGCCACTATCCCACCTTAAAGAGGATCACCCCTGAGCAGTTGCAGGTAAACAATGTAATGAGGTCAGCAAGGTGGACCTAATCGAATATGAATTCCTTAATAGGGGTTGTTAATCTGGTCCAATCAGGGATCCCTGACTAACAGAGAAGAAGAGGAGTGTCCCCTTTGATGAGAAGGGCACTGCTTGTCACTGGGGAAAAAATATGAACAGGGGTGTCAGAGGTTCCAGAGGCTGCGCCTGAGGGAGCTGGCTCAGTGTTAAGTACAATTTACGCTTCCAATTAAACCTGTTGGTCTATAACCTGGTGTTGTGTGATTTTTAACCATGTAAATAAGGGGTGACTTGATGACGGGAAAAAAAATGAACAGCAGTGTTAGACATCCTGTTCTCTCGGAGAGTTGGATCTGAGGAAGCTGGATCTGTCAATGACTCTCCATGTGTTAAATAAAAGGTGATTTGGTGGCGGGATACAACCTCTGTGGAGTTATTTCAAATATAGCATTAGACCATCACAGCTAATTCTCTCCAGTTCTCAAAAGGCAATTCTCTGTCACTGGGGGAGATGATGGCCTAGTGATTAATCTTAATCCATCTTAATCCAGAGACTGAGATAAAGTCCTGGGGCCCAGGTTCAAACCACCACCACAGCAGATGATGAAATTAGAATTCAATCAAAATTGGAAGTGATGAGTCCAATGATGATCATGGAACTGATGTTGATGTTATAATAACCCATCTGGTGCACTCATATCTTTCAGGGATGGAAACTACTATCCCCACCGATCTGGCCTACGTGTGACTCCAGATCCACAGTAATGTGGTTAACTCTTAAACTGTCCTTTGGGCAATTAGGGTTGGCCAATAAATGCTGATATAGCCAGTGCACTGTCATCCTGTAAATCAATTTTAAAAACTTGCTGTGTATAGTCACACAGAGATTATTACTGGAAGCAGTGTATACTAAGGAAACTGCCTTCCCATCTTTTAACATCCTGAAAGTGAACTCATCCAAAGATCTATCATTCATATACTAACTCAAACTAAGTGTCATTCTGCCATTTTATACTTGTAAATTTGCATTGGCTCTTGATGCAGCAACACATTGAGGTTAAAATTCTCAGGCTGAATAACTTTGTTTCAGCTAAATGGTATTTTCTTCAAATTTCATTAAGGGTTTCCCCCCTGGAGCCTAGAGAGTTTTCTCATGCTAGCATTCCAAACCTATTAACTATCTACCATTCCCCCCTTGCCTGCCCAATTCTCCCAATTCCTTTGCTGCACTCACCGCTGCCAGGATACCCAGTGATCCATGGCACCAATGCAATCTTTAAAAAGCCATTTTCAGCCTGAAGGTGCCTTGCACGGCTCCTGATATTTGCCCAGGCATGGGTGATAAGGGAAAATTTGTGTCCTGCTTTGTAGGCATGGACCTGAAGGTCCCTCTGAATATGATGCAGTGGAGTCTTCTTCCCACAGGACTGTTAGGGGAGGACATGACACCAGGTAACAACGAGTCGGACTTAACTTGTCACCAGGTTCAGTGCAGTCTCAGCCATCTGCAGGAACATCCGGCACTGTCAGAAGGAAGCTAACACTCCCTTCTTTGCTACATCAGGGTCACTATCTTCTCTCTGCTCCATCACACTCACTCTACCTCTGCTACTGTTCTCAACTCCAACCAAACCTCATGCTTTACCACTCTCGCTACTGCACGCATCATGTCACCTCAGATATCTCACCCACCCAATTCCCCCACACCACTAAACCTGCAAGTCCTCTCTGAAGCCTACTTCCTCACTCGGGTCCCTCACCACCTTTCCCCCATCTTCACCAACAGTTCAAGCAATTCTCTCAAATCTTTCTCCATAGTCCAAGTTAGTAAAGACCTGGAAAGATTCTGCTCCCTTATTCATATTTTCAAATCCCTTTCTAGGTCTTTCCATCCCTTCCTCTGTAATTTTCTCCAGCTCCACAACCCTCCTCGATCTCAACACTTCTCCAATTCTAATCTTTTGTACATCTCTCAATTTTCATCACTGCACTGTTGGGCATCACACCTTCAGCTCCCTGGACTCTAAGTTCTGGAATTCCACCTCAAAATCTTTTCTCTTTCTACCTCTGTTTTCTCACAAACTCATTTTAACCTATTCTGAACAAGATTTTAACTGTTTGTTCTAATAGCTTCTTATGTGGCTTAATGTCATTTTACATGCAAAGTAGATGTGAAGTGGAACTGATGAGGCCTCAGGGAGGGAAACACTCAATGAAATTTGATGAAACTAACAGCTGGCCAAAACAAAGTTAGTCAGCCTGAGAATTTTAACTTCGAAGTGTTGCTGTGTAAGACCCAATGCAAATTTGCAAGTATAAAATGGCAGATTGGCACTTAGTTTGAGTTAGTATATGATTGATAGATCTTTGGATGAGATTTTGGCATACTTAAGGCACTATATTAATACAAGTTGTTGTTGTTAGTATTGTTTCAGCTTGTGAACCTTTGGGGAAAGCACTCACATTTGACCATTTTCTGAGAATGGAATTTCCCTGTGTTCTAAGAATATACCTATTGGAATGTCCAAAGCAACACATAAATACTTCTGCAAATGCTGTTTGGTTCTGAGGTATTGGAACTATCTGAGCAACAACTTTCGCAAAAAAAAGTTAAAAGGCTCATACACATTTGCCGAACTGTATCGTAAGTCAACCACCAATAGTTGGAGAGCGACAATGTTAATTTTTTTTAAAATGTCTACACCAACAGCAATATGTACCCAAAAAGCAATAACATCACAACAGAAGCTACATGAAAATTGAGGAACTGATGCCCCTTTAACTTCAAACTGCTAACATTTTAACTGACGCAAACGATAGTTCAAGGTTGTTTAGCCGTGAGTTCAAATTGATAAATCCAGCACAGCTCATTCTGGTGGTTTATTACAGTGCCCAAACCATTTATTGTAGCCTTGCAGTTCACTCAGAAGTTTGTCTTCTGCTTCAACTACCCAATCAAACTCCCCATCCTGGAAATATATTTTTCACAGGGCAATCATTTAACAAAAATTATCAGTGATAAGCTTAAAACTTTTCCAGAAACTACAGTATTCTCACATCAAAGATGAAATGTAAATATCAATTTAAAAAAATGCAAATATTTACCTAACAGAGGATAAGTGCAGGGTTTGTATTCAGAATGCTAATATGCAGTATGAACAAAAAAGATTCGTCACTTCTTTTTGCAGTGTGTCATGCACTCGGTGGTATTTTTTTAAATTACATGTTGTCTTGGACAATGTTTGTTCTCCCTTTTTTTCCTGCTCTCTACACAACAGTTACTATGTAATTTGAAGTCATGTACTTGCTGAAAAACACAGTAATAAATGGAATGCTGTGCTGGCTGAATATGCTATGTATAATTGTGTGGCGGGGAAAATGATTATCAAAAGGATACGGAACAGTTCAGTGAAGTTCACGAGAATAAATTGGTAGTGCGCTAGTATGAGGGGGAGGGGAAGAAAGACATATACCTCCTTGTTCAGAAAGGATGACTATATAGCAAATATCGATAAATTTACTTTATTTATGCACAGATTTTAACACTTCCAACACAATTGATTCCAAATTGATTGTCAATTACATAGAACCATTGCTTTAAAATAAATTGGCCTTTTGCTATCAAATGTATGACATAGCACTTCAGCAAAGAGGTACAAGCATCTTCTTAAACTTTACTATTAGGCTAAATTTATGAAGTAGCTCTGTAATGTCTGACTGATAAATAAGAGGAGAAAAAGAAGAAAATTGCAAGGACGTTATATGGATTCGTAACGTCACAGTTAAGTTGAAGTATTTTTGAATTATGAATCCTGTTCTATTCCCCCGTTAGTGTTTAAATATCAAACACACATGATAGTCTCAAATGCACCAAAGAAGGAATTGGGCACAAAATTATTTGTCACTTAAAGGCTCATTTCTTGGAAATCTCTCACAGAAATTACAACAAAGTAAATCACACTGGAGCATAAAAGTATGCTAAATAATACCATACTGCATGATATCATCATGCTGAATAGTCTTCTGGTGACTTTGTTTCAAAGAAGATAGTCTCCCATATGGTCAAACTTTTGGAATGGATTTAAATGCCTTCATTTAAGATCAAGTTTTAACGTTTCCCAACTTTGTAATGGCTCAGTTAAATAAGTATGAAGGAAAAGTACCCATCGGTGTTGAAGAGCTAAAATAAAAGCAGGAACTGATGGAAATATTGAACAGATCTGACAACAACTGTGGAGACAGAAACAAGGTTAACAATATCAGCAATAACCATGATGTATTTTGCAGCACGTTTTTCTTGGTTGATTGAAAAATGTTGCATTTTTTGTTAAATCTGTTGGCACATGTTAAAATGGCAGAACCAAAATTTCTTATGTGACAAATTTTACTTAAAGTTACTGTGTATGCAAAATATCTGTGTTGGTGTTCACTTAATTAAAACTGTAAACAGAAGGAACTCCAATAGCCTAAATGTCATTCTGCCTGAAATGGTTCAATTGCTGCCAGAACATTATTTTCTTTGAAAAAGGGAAGGCAATCTTGATCACACCTTTTCCTTTACTAATATCAATGATGCTATGAAATTAACCCCAAAGGTGTTCAGGTTGATGCAATGGCATTAAGCCAATCCAGAGACCCTAAAATGAACTGCATAATTGTCATTCAAGGCTGTATCTTATTGAGTGCATGACAAATGCACCAATCAAAGGCTGCCTGCCATTTAAGGTTATCATTGAAACTTAGGCCATCTGAGTGACAGATTATTGCTCTGTAAAAGATCTGAGATAGTTTTAAACATGAATTTACGAGCAAGATTTTGAAGACAATTTTAAATTGTATTGTTTTAATCAGGTAACAACTCAGATGGCAGTTAGAAATTAAACATGGATTTTACATTGTGCAATTTGTCTATTGTTGCCAGTTTCTGTGATTGACAGCTTCTACAAGTCTTTCTGGAGGTTTTGTTCTGGGAAAGATTGCATGGTATTGGTGTGGGTTGAGTAAACTGTTGAACTAAATATACCCTGGTTTCACTTCTACTCTGGTTTTTTTTTCATACCCTCCCCCTACATTACCCATCCCAGTCCAAAATACAGTTCTCTTCAGGTTTTTTTATGATACATAGCGAAACCTTGTTGAAATGTTTGCTTGTGAAACTAAAATAAAATGCCTGTTTGTGGAAAATTGTCAATGTTATCTCCAGGTGACAAATACTGAACATTTATAGCCTGCAACCAGCCACTCTACAGTACAATTGGAATATTAAGGGGAGGTGACAGCCGAGTGATATTATCGCTAAACTGTTAATCCAGAGACCCATGTAATGTTCTGGGGACCTAGGTTTGAATCCCACCATGGCAGATAGTCAACATTTGAATTCAATAAAAATCAAGGATTAAGAGTCTAATCTTAACCATTAATCGATTTTCAGGAAAAATGCATCTGGATCATTAATGCCTTTTAGGGAAGGAATCCTCTATTCTTACCTGGTCTGGCCTACATGTGACTCCAGAGCCATGGCAATATAGTTGATTCTTACCTGCCCTCTAGAAAATTAGGGATGGGCAATAAATTCTGCCTAAGCCAGGGATGCCCTCAAACCATGAATGATTTTTTAAAAATCATGTTGTTTACACTTATGCTTTCTGCTTACATTTGAAGCAAGATCACTGCAAGCGCAGTTGGTTAGACTTAAATGCTTTTTGTGAGGATTCTGCAGGGAAAGAGAACCCTATGTTTGATTTTCTAGTTAACTGCGGTGGTGAAGTAGGAGATTCATGTCATGCTGTTGTAACTGGATGTATGGGAAACTCCGGCTGATTTCAGCTGAAACGTTAATCACTCTTTCTGATAGGTGAGTGAACATTTTGTGCTGGATGAATTCACTCCAGGGAAAGTCTCATGACAAACCCGAGAGGATCTCATTCTGGTCAAAGCGAACTGACCCAAATTGAAAGTGATTTCTATGGGGACTGACAACATAAACAGAGATCTTGGACGGCTTCAAACACTGTGTATTTACTTGTGTTCCTACCATATCATTTTTCCTCACTACTGACTACAGAAGCAATCGTGATGAAAACAGAACCTAGTAAAAACTCTGAATTGATCCCAACTGGAACAATTTGTATTTATTCAGAAGAATTGATTTTTTTTTCTGTATTTCCTTAAATGTTCTGAAAACTTTCATTTCTCAGGAATGCAATATAATCAGAGACAAAATTGAGCTCTGTTTCTCCTTTGCCTGACAAGAATTTTAAAAGACATGCCTTTGAGATTTGCATCACTTTGTAGTGTGAGCAAAAAGTGAGAAGATTCATATCTCAAATATGAAAAGAGTGATTTCATTGTGAAATTATACTGTTTCATATCCTCCCAGGGAGGGCAGTTTACAGAGCTCCTTACAAGTGAAGAGGTGGAAGATACAAAAAAAAGGAATTCCAGAACTTAGGAGCTCCGCAGCTGAAGACTTGGCAAGTAGTGAGGAGAAGGAAATCAGGGATACATATAAGGTCACAATTGGAGGAACATAAAGTTCTTAGTGGATTGTAGGTCTGGAAGAAGTTACAGCTGAAAGTCTAAACCTTGGCTATCAGGTGTCAGCTTAAACCAACAATTAAATGCCTGCCTAAAGGTTGTAATTAAAAAGGACTTTCAATCCTGTTTGAAATTTAAAGAAAATAGCCCACTCTTACATTCATGAGATGAAAGGTGGAATCTTACACATTCATTGGTGGTCAAGGTCAAAAGCACCACTCCAAAACCTTGTGTTTTAAAAAACCTGTTGGACTATAACCTGGTGTCATGTGATTTTTGACCTTGTCCAACCCCGTCCAACATCGGCACCTCCGCATTTATTGGTGGTGAGTGAGGAAGTGGGAAGATGATTTCATTAGGACAGGTTGTGCCATACCTAAATTAAATTCACTGTGGAGAGGCTCATGGTCAACTGACACTATCTTTGCTGCTGACTGGGCTGTCCTACCATTCTGGGACGTTGGCACGTGCTTTTACTGCAGCACCTTGTGATGCTGCAGGGCACTACAGCTGTTGGCCTCTGATTGCCTGGCAGTGTGAGTAGGTGAGACTAGCACCCTCGAATTCCAGGAGAATGCCTTCCAGTGGCTGATTTATTTGTGATTCAGCTTATCTTCAGAGGAAGATCTCTCTCCAATTCTACAGCCAGTAGATGACACCCCAAACATCCCAACAAGATTCCATTGCAAATGTGGTGCCATGAGATTGGGAAGCACCGAGAGAAGTATTAAAGTTTTCAAGCACTTCAAGAATTATTGTTAAGGACTCTTCAAATATTTAGTTGTTCAGAGAGTTACTGTTAGGAAATTAACACTGGCAGTCACAATGCTCAAGAAATTATGGAACCCATCAATGTTACTCATCACTCCATGTGCAATTAGAGGGAACCAGCTTCTAGAACTCGACAAAAAGTGGAAGTGGTGCCTTTTTAACAGAAATGGTGTAATATCACAGATTTCAAAAGGTTTATTTTTTGAGCAACAATTAATCACATTCGCAGCAGAAATGTAGATGTTATGAAAAAAATGGGAAGCGCTACAAACTGAAAGAATTATAAGATGTAATGTGATATTACTATTGACAGGATTATTCCACCATTAAACTTCACATCTTTTTCCCCAATTATCTTCTCCCCACTCCCACAGGGTCACAAAAACCTACATCAAGGTGCAGCTTATGTATAGGGATTTTAGCTATATCTTCCATAACTGTGTTGCTATAACTACTTGGATGTTGGGCAGGACTGATCAGAAGGCAGTTACGCATCTCTACCAGCTGTCCCTTTTGCTTATGTGAGCATGATACAGCAACAGATGTGATAAATGCTTGAGGTTGGGCATCCCTTTTAGCCACAATAGGAAATTCTGGTGCTCAAAATTGCATATGTTTTGAGAAGCAATTTTTAAAAGTTCACTCATGGGATGTGGACACTGCAGTCACACCCAGCAGGCAAGACTTTCCCATTTTACAAATAAATGTTTTAGCACATGAAAGCCATCATTCCTTGTTCAACATTGTCTGGAGTTTTGGTCCTCACAAATCCTCCATTCTTCACCTCATTCATTGTGTAAACAGGCTCTTGGGTGAGTTTCTCAAGAAATCAGGTGCTGTGACAGATGGCAGACAGGTGGGCAGCATGGTGGCTCAGTGGTTACTATTGCTGCCTCACAGTGCCAGGAACCTGTCTTGGACAACTCTCTGTTGAAATTTTCATGTTCTCCCTCCATCTACGTGAGTTTCTGCCTGTTTTTCTGGTTTCTTTGCACTGTCCAAAGATGTGCAGGTTATGTGAGTTGGCCATGATAAATGTGGGGCTATGGCAATAGGGTGGGGGCCTGGGGCTGTGTTGGATGCTGTTTGAGAGGTCAGTGCAGACTCGAGAGGCTTAATAGCCTCTTTCTGCACTGTAGGGACTCTATGATGTGCTCGCCACTGCCAACAGTCCCCGGCATCCATGTCACTGGTACCATATTTAAAGCCCATCCGCACAGTAATGCAAATTCTGAAAATCAGAGGCAGCCCCTCACAACATGGTGCTTGAGCCTGTACATTCAGGACATGGGGACATGGGCTCAGAGAGAAGGAAAGCCTATTCTCATCTTCACAGATAGAGACCTGGAAATGTTGATGGATGGGCCTGCAGAGAGGACTGTTGTCCTTTTTCTAGGACACCAGATCAAGTCAGCTTCAACTTATGACAACCCTAGTTGGTGCCATGTTGTCAGTGAAGTGGACAATACTCAAAAGAAGGTTGATGATCTTCTGTATTCATTGAAGTCCCACCATTTTCTTTCTGCTACACCACACTCTCAGGACCATCAGTCATCCTAACTCTGCCACTGCACACTCAGCTTACTAAGGTTATTGACAATGCAAATATCATGTCCACTGAACAACAGTCACCCACCTCATCCTCCAAAAGTACTGAACCTTCCTGACTTCTGTAATTCCTACACTCTCACTGCCAAAACCTCATAATCTCTTATGCTCATGCAAGACCACTAAGTGTCCTTCTATCTATTTCCATCATACTCTACATTGCCTTTATTTCATGACTGGAAGAACTGTCCCACTCCCACCCCTCGACTCATATATCTGTAGCACCCCAACTATTCTACAAGTAAACCTAGACTAGGTGGACTTGACCTGTCAGACCAACTGTGGTCCAATCTCTGGCCTGCAATGACATGGGTCTCTAGATTCCGGTAGGACCAACCAACTGTGTCCAATCTCTTGAAATGGAATGAGATAAGTGCCTTGATTGATTGTTCTGCAATTATTTGACTGACCATAGCTACCGCTAAGGATAGCTCTCCTTTGATAGTATGATATGACCATTTGCACAAAGAATATGCAGTGCATTCACCGGGTGAGCTGCTGATACATGCTGTACTGTGACGTGGCCTGAAACTGACTACTAAAGAGCCTTTGTGTTTAAAAAGCAATGTCACCTATCCAGAAGTCAGCAGTGTGTAGATCAGTGCTGATGTTAGTGACTGAATGCTAGGAAAGCAAGCTAAGGTGCATCCTGCCTAGATGCACGAGATGTGTATGTGACATTGCTGACAAAGCTACCTGGTAGAAGCATCTAGGTTGTAGATGTGCCGAGTTCCAAAAGTAAAGGGCTAATGGACAAAGGTGGTATGAGATTTGATTCAAGAGCAGGCACGATGATGTGTTGACCCTGGTGGTTGGCATGTCTAATGCTGACTTGTATAGATGAAGTGTCAAGTAGGATGGAAATCTTGGGGCACGTAAAGAACCTGTTGGATGATGACCAAGACAAGCAGCCAGTAAGCTGCTCAGATTTACAAGTCAACAATGTTCTCAGAGGAGAAGAGAGAATTGGAAATGACATACAGACACAGCACAGTGGCTCAGTGGTTAGCACTGCTACCTTGCAGTGCCAGGGGGCTAGCATCGAAACCACCCTTGGATGACTATGTGGAGTTTGCTCATTCTCCCAGTGTCGGTGTGTTGTTCCTCCGGATGCTCTGGTTTCTTCCCACTGTCTATAGTTGTGCAGGTTAGGGGGTGGATTAGCCATGCTAAATTGCCCATAGTGTCCAGGTGGGTTGGCCATGGGAATGCAGGGTTGTAGGGATAGAGTTGGGAGGGTGAGTCTGGGTGGGATGCTGTTCAGAGGGGTGGTATGAACTCCATGGATTGAATTGTCTGCTTCCACAGTGTCACGATTCTATGAAACTAAGTTGGGAATTGTTTGAAATGCATATGCATGGGATTAAGGTAATCACCACCAGCATTCTCTCTAATATTTAAAACTTCTGTGTGAACCTCCATGCGTAGCAGTGACTCCTGGAACTGAAAGTCAATGCTGTGATCCACATTGTCAGGCCAATTGCTCTGCACAGAATGGCATACAGCTTAGAGGGAAGGTTGATCACCACTCAGTTCTGAAATCACTCTTTAAGGCTCAAGTAAAAAATTGGGAAAACCTTTCTCAGCATCAAGTACCTGATTTTTTTAAAACTTCTCACCAAACACCCCACATTTCCCAAGGTCTCTTGTGCCATGCCAAGAAGGGGAAACTTTGTGCAGCATTTCATGCCTATTTTGATTTATGTTTTATCTAACTTGTGGCTAACTTGTAGGCTGGACCTGTTAAGGACTGAAGATTTTCTTCTTTAAAAGGACGCTAGTGAATCAGATGGTTTTTTATGATAATTAATGATAGTTTTTATGAATAACATTTTCGACATCAGCTTCCAATTCTCGAATTTGTTTTAAAAATTCCACCAGTTGCCATATTTGGATATGACCTTGTTCTCACACCATTAACCTGAATCTCCGGATTATTCGTGCAATGGGATAAACATTATGTGACCGCATCCCCCTGAGTTTTCACTAAAATTTATTTGCATTTTGCCAGAATACACAATTATCATTATAATTATTAAAAGGGAATGCTCCTACCCTCTTCCCAACTCAGACCATGTATAACAAAATCATTGCAAATGAAATGTAGCTGGGTCTTGTAAACGGCCCCTTCAACATTCTAACGTACAGCAACATTGATCCTGCAGCTTTGCTCAACAAAGAGGCATTAACTCTGTTCATCCTGGATGTTGTGTGAGCCATTTTTCAGTTGCATTGTACATCAAGCGAACATGAAGTGAGGGTAGGGAATGCAGCTTGGGGTGGACACAGCCACAGACCTATCATATTGAACTTCATCTTTGAGAGTCCTCTCTGCTCCCTGGACATCATCATTACACCTTAATGTTGCCTACCCTCTTCCTCTATGCTTCTACTGTGCTGGTCACTGTCAATACTACCCACTTCCAGAGCCTACAATACCCTCCAAAGCTATTCTGTAGAACCCCATATACATTGATTTTCCTCTTCTATCTCTAAAATATCCCTCTGCTTTCCCACCTTTCACACCTGAGCCTTGACATCCCATCCCTTTTTGGCAGCTTAACATCTGTCATTGTGAAAACACTGGAGTGAAGGATTTAATAGCAGAGCATTTCAAAATATGTAATAAAATCAAGTAGAGCTAACATGGCTTCATTCAGGCAAAATAATGCATGCCAAATTTATTCCATCTCTTTGAGGAAGTAGCAAGCAGGCTAGATAAATGGAACCCTTAGAGGCAATATATTTGGATTTCCAGAAAGAATTTGATAAGTTTCCACACATGTTTAATAAGATAAGAGCTCATGTTGTTATGAGTAGTATATTAGCATGGTTAGAAGATTGGATAATTAATAGAAGGCAGACAAAGCACTCCCCCACCAAGTGGATTGAGTACAAGCCCTCCACTCGGTATCCAAAACAGCCTTCTGAATGGATACATGTGCAGTGTGATACAAGCAACTGGCACATGTTGCAAATGTTTAATCAGTGTCTCAGACATCAAGAAGTCCTCTCCCAACATCTCAGACAGATTTCTACTGACAAACAGCTTATATGTGGATCTGCATGAAAAGGCACATCAATACAACAGTACTGATAGCCTTTGGCTCTGGCTTAAGTACCAACAGATTTTAGATTAGAGTGGTACTGGAAAAGCACAGCAGGTCAGGCAGCATCCGAGCAGCTGGAAAATCGACATTTCGGGCAAAAGCCCTCCTGATGAAGGGCTTTTGCCCGAAACGTCAATTTTCCTGCTCCTCAGATGCTGCCTGACCTGCTGCGCTTTTCCAGCACCTCTCTGATCTAAACTCTGGTTTCCAGCATCTGCAGATCTCACTTTTGCCTACTTAAGTACCAACACACTAATAGACATTGTAGACAAAGTAAGGCATGGAGACTGCAAGTGTGCAGGTAGATACTAAATGAGCAAATACTGAGACAGCAAGTGAGCAATCCTGAGATATAGGCTAGTGCAATGGTGATCTTGGTGCCTATTCCCATGTGCAAAGTGTTTTGGTTGCAGTCTTTCAACCCTATTTGCTGGAGTGTCCTGTAATGCAAGTCTATGCTTCTTAAGCATCTTGCAAGTGGTTTGAACAAGGCTATATTGTTTTTTGGTTTGTTGTGGGGAGCTGTTGGCAAATACCTGATGCCAGTGTTCATGGATAAGGGTTGCATGTAGCTGGAAATGATGCTTCATGCCCTGAGATGTTGCTATATGCTGAGCAGCATGGAGACTCTTTGCAGCCAGAGGCGAAATACAGTCACCAGGTTCTGACCATCCTTTCTGACCTTCATGTCAGGAATCCTGAACATTTAGCTTTTTTGGAAGGTGTGGTGAGATAGGAAGTTGAATATTAATGAAGCAAGGTGGGCCTTAAGTAAGTCATTTAACAAGCTATCATCCCCCTTAATTGGCAACTCACTGCTGTCTGGAGAGAAACCTTCCTCACAGCTCAGCAAAAGACAGAGTTGAGTTAAGCCTTATTGAACTTTGTGTCCAATTCTGTCACATCTCTCGCTCTAGTTCATGTTACTCAGAGCTCTATCAGATTCCTTTATTAGCGTACCTGTTCACTGTTGGAATCTTTGAAAAATGTGCAGCTGATTTAGGCATAATTTGAAATGAGGAGATCAAAGCAAGATTTGGTCTACAAGGAGAGGCTGATTAGGTTGGAGCTTTTATCCCTGGAGTGTTGGAGGCTAAGGGGTGACCTTATAGAGGTTTATAAAATCAAAAGGGGCATGGATACGATAAATAGACAAAGTATTTTCCCTGAGGTGTGGGAGACCAGAACTGGAGGACATAAGTTTAGGGTGAGAGGGGAAAGGTATAAAAGGGACCTAAGGTGGTGTGTGTATGGAATGAGCTGACAGAGGAAGTGATGGAGGCTGATACAAAGGCAGCATTTAAAAGGCATCTAGATGGGTATATGAATAGGAAGAGATACGAGCCAAGTGCTGGCGAATGGGACTAGATTAGGTTAGGATATCTGGTCAGCATGGATGAGTTGAACTGAAGGGTTTGTTTCCATGCTCTCCTTCTCTATGACTCTATGACTGCACAGATAAAGTATCTTAGGAGTGTCTTGTGAGACAATGCTGTGCACAAATTGGCTGCTGCATCTCTTATAAAAGATCCATGACTACATTTCAAACGTACATCATTTCTGTAAAATGCTTTGGGACCTCTTGCAGTGAAAGGCACAACGTACATGTACAACTTTCAAATTTTTTTCTGTTTGCTCTCCAAGAAGGAGTTGTGACAAAGCCATCAGCAGTCTTTGCTGATTATTTTTTAAAACTATCCCTGTTGTAGATTGCAGAACATATTCTGTTCCGGTTTTAGCAGTATCACAATTACTGCTGTTAATGATCTCCTGAGACTTGTGCTCAATGAAAGCTTAAGTATGGATAGGTTTGCACACAAACCTTGAATAAGTCCAGTCTACTTTAGCTCAAGCAGATGGGCATTGAGAGCAGAGTGATTTGTACCGCTATTTACATTGAATTCACAGTTGGGAAGCATAAGTAAAAATTAAAAGAGAGAAAAATCACAGCGTAAGATGCACACAAGACCAGATGCAGAACATATGTCAATGTGGCACCATCAGTAGATGCAGATGTGACTGGATTGGCATTTGCATTGCATGGAAATAGCAGCAGCAGCAAGATAGAGGCAGTTTGTTTTACACTATCTCTATTCCAGTTAAAAACTAGCAATGAACCTAGGACTCCTGGGAGAATATCAGATTTAACACAGAATAGCCGATTTGTTCGGGTTTCCACTGGAAACATTAGAATCTATCCCATTTCTGGGTCTAACCCAGAACAAAGTCTCCTTTGTGGACTGAGCTGCTTTTAAATAATTGTGAGATTTCAACAATATCCCAGGTTTGTAAGTAAGAACACAAACTCTGAGAGGGAACACCCCTGGCAGCAAAGGTCAAGAAGATGGAATCTCATTAGGCAACAATTATTGACAACATTTTTCAAACTCTTTGCCTATCGGAAGAAAACGTCTGCACTTCAAAGACAAAGCATTTCCTGCAGAAGTATGGTAATTGTAGCTGGAATGTTGCTCAAGAACATAACTGACCCTAAGGTGTTGCCAGATTTCCACACTTTATATGAAAATGAGGATGACCATGATATGTGAGGGGGCCTGACAGAGGTTGAAGATTACATTACTTCCTCCCACGTTCCTTCAACAGAGCCAGCAATGAACAGATGTGTCACATGAACCAGACTAGTAGGTCAGCAGCACTCTGCCATGGACTACACCGAATTTACAAATGAGCTGCACACATTATGCAGAACAAACAATCCCATTCCAAAAATAACCAAACATAAGTGGAATGGTGCAGGGGCGCTAATTGAATATGACAGAAAAATATCCCCCAAATTCCTTTTTAGTTAGGTGCCAAATCCAATAAGTGACGAAGAAACTTCTCACATAGAGAGAGAGAGAGAGAGAGAGAGAGTGTGTGTATGTGTGTGTGTGTGTGAGAGAGAGAGAAAGCACTGAAAAAATTGAACATATTCTGTTCCAAACCACAACTTCCACTTGGATAAATGATGCTCATGTGGGGCCTGAATGACTCGGTTGTGCTGGAACCCAGGACTACACCCATATACTTCCCAACAGCTGGTCATAGCAATGAGTTGAGGTCAGCCCACACTACAGGCACAGAACAAGCCTCCTCCTTTTTTTAAAAAAACTGCAGTCTCCTATTACATTGTCCCTATACAAGCCGTTTAAAATTATTAAATAAAAAGCACTTTCACATTTCCTCAAACATACCTCAAGCTTGTCATCAGCTTTAACCTTTTTGCAGTTGTGCTTTAAATCAACATTTTAGAAGTTTTTAATCCTCTGAGTACCAAATTTCCTTTGCAAGTGTACGAAATACATTCTATTGCATAACATCTGCTAAAATTATTACTTTGTCAAATTTGACTGCCAAACTAAAATTAACTTAACTGGTATATTTTGTCATCTTTATTCACTGATGGAAGCTTTTTCATGAAACCATGCCTTAGTTGTTCTAATTGAACAGAAACAGCTTCACTTTTTTACAGAGTAAAAATAATGGAAAATGTCATAAATTCCACTTGGATCTTTTTGAGATGTATAATACTTACTGTAAGCCCTGTATAACACCTTCAGGGGTATGTTGCATCTCTTTCACATTAAGATCAGAGTCCAAATATCTTCTTTGATGCTGTTTATTTGCAGTGATGCTATTCTATTATTCTATAAGTTAGTGACATTTATTTTGCTTATTTCTATGAAAATGCTAACTAGAAAATATGTTAGAATGTAGAGTTACATGTCATTAAAAATACCAAATATTAGCAAACACCCTGCCTTTAGACACAGTACTGTAAAGCAAATGAGAACATTTCTCAGAAGCTGACATTCCCTGGCACCTCTGGAACAGCAATCCCAAAGCAGTAATGGAAAAGCTGCCTCCAACAGCACCAACTGCCAATTTTCCTCATTATGAGAGGGCTAAGTAAAGCCCACCCATCCATAGCAGTTCTCTCATTGCTGACCCATGGGAATCTTACCTACCTTTAGGGAAGGTGTGTCGAGTAGGAAATAGGATGACAAATATTGGTTGTTTTGATGCTGCAGAATATTACCAAGAAGGATTTTGTGACAACACAGCCTAGGGAATTGCGTCTTGAGGTTGCAGGCAATAGTAATAATATAACAGTACAAACTGAATTTCAAGACATTTAAGGATGCCTATAATATACATTGAAGACTACTAAATCTATTGAATATCACTGCTGTGTGACATTCAATCCTATAACAGTTACACACGCCCACTTCAATGTTCAGCATTTCATCTTTATAGCTACAGGTAGTACCAATAGAAAATATACTTTCAGTCCTTTTTTTATTGATTCAAGGGATGAGGGCATTGTTGCCTGGGCCCAGCATTTATTGCCCATCTTTAATGCACAAAGAACAGTTACGAGTCAACCATATTGAAGTGGGTCTGGAGTCACATTTAGACCAGGCCAGTTAAGGTTGGCACTTTACTTCCCTAAAGAACATTAGTCAGCCAGATGGGTTATTTTTCTGACAATCAACACTGGATTCATGGTCATAATTAGGCTCATAATTCCAGATTTTCATTTTATTGAGTTTAAATTCCACCATTTGCTGTGGCAAGATTCAATGGCCCCCAGAACATTAGCTGGGTCTCTTGGTTAACAGTATAGCAAAAATATACTATGCCATCATTTGTATCACATAGCTCATTGGTAAGATAAGGGTAGCTCAGAGGCTGGGAATTCTGTCATTTGCACCTCTCAACTCCCTAAAGCTCATTCACCATCTGTAAGGCGCAGGTCATGAATTTAATGAAATACTCTTTACTTGTATGGATGAGTCCGGTTCCAAAAACGCAAAAAAAGCTCAACACCGTCCTGGATAAAGATTCAATTAATGACCATACAATCCACCAACTTAAACATGCATTCCCAACATGCAGTGGCAGCAATCATTGCCATATGCATGATGCACTACAGTGGCTTGGCAAGATCTTTTCAAACTCACATGTTCTACCACATATGAAGACAAGGGCAGCAGATGCATGGGAACAACATCAAATGCACGAGTCACAAAATATCTAGGCATGAAACTATATCACTATTTCTTCACTGCAACCTGGTTTAAAATCTTAGCTACCTAACAGCACTATGTCTACTCCATATGGATTCCAGCAGTTCAAGAATGTGCCTCATCGCTACCATCTCAAGTTCTCAAGGACAACTAGAGATGGGCAACAAGTGCTGGTCTTGCCATCAATGATTAGATGAATAAAAAGCCTATGGTCAGCTGTCCTAATATCTCAATGCAACTTGGTCAAATAATTTTGTCTGATAATGCTCTTCTTAAAGTGCTTCAGGATGTTTTACTATAGTTTGTTTTTTATACACTCATGGGGTGTCGCTAGCTGGCCAGCATTAATTGCTCATCCCTAGTTGCTCTTGAGAAGGTAGTGACGAGCTGCCTTCTTAAACTGCTGCAGTCCACCTGCTGTAGGTTGACCCACAGTGCCATTAAGGAGGGAATTCCAGGATCTTGACCTAGTGACAGTAAAGGAATGACAATACATTTCCAAGTCAGGATGGTGAGTGGCTTAGATGGGAACCTTCAGGTTGGTGGTGTTCCCATATATCTGCTGTCCATGTCCTTCTAGATGGATGTTGTGGGTTTGGAAGGTGCTATCTGGGGATCGTTGGTGAATTTCTACAGTGCATCTTGTAGATAGCATACACTGCTGCTACTGAGCATCAGTGGTGGAGAGAATGAATGCTTGTGCATGTGATGCTAATCAAGTAATCTACTTTGTCCTGGATCATGTCAAGCTTCCTGAGTGCTGCGAGAGCTGCACTCTTTCAGGTAAATAAGGTGTATTCCATCACACTCCTGAATTGTGCCTTGCAGATGGTGGGCTTGCTTTTGGGGGTAGGGGGAAAGGTGGTCAGGAGGTGAGTTACTCGTTGCAGTATTTCTAGTTTGTGACCTGCTCTTGTAGCCACTGTATTTATGTGGTGAGTACAGCTGAGTTTCTCATCATGGTAACCTCCAAGTGAGGTGATGGTAATGCAAGAACATCATTGAATGACAAGGAGTAGTGGTTAGATGGTCTCCTTTGATGATGGTATAGCTTGGCATTTGTGTGGCATGAAGGCCACTTGCTATTTGTTAGCTCAAATCTGGATATTGTCTAGATGTTACTGCATTTGTACATGGACTACTTTAGAATCTGAAGAGTCATGAATAGTGCTGAACATCATGTAATCATGGCAAACAAATCCAATTCTGATCTTATGATGGAGGGAAGGTCATTAATGAAGCAGCTGAAGACTATTGAGCCTAGGATACTATCCTGAGGAGCTCTGCACTGATGTCCTTGAGCTGAGATCACTGACCTCCAACAACCACAACCATTGTCCTACGTGTCAAGCATGACTCCAAGGACCAGACAGTTTCCCCCGATACCAAGTTATTCCAGTTGTATTAGGGTTCCTTGATACCACACTCTGTCAAATGTGGTCTTGATGTCGAGGGCTGTCACTCTCACCTCGCCCCTGGAATTCAGCTCGTTTGTCCATGTTTGAACCAAGGCTGTAATGAGGTCAGGAGCTGAGTGGCCCTGGCAGAATCCAAATTGGACGTCACTGAGAAGGTTATTGCTAAGCAGGTACACCTTGATAGTTCTACTGATGGCACTTTCCATCACTTTGCTGATGATCGAGAGTAGACTGATGGGGCAGTAATTGACTGGGTGAAAACGTCAAAATGTTTAAATATAAACACAAGTTTTTGTTGATGCAACTCAACTCCATAATTAGTTTTTGTTTAAGAGGTGGTGATTCTTATTCTGCGCAAGACATTTTTTGAAACATTACAAAGTGTAAGTTTTATGAACATATGTTTTGTTCTTAACTAATTTGATGCAAACTCTTAATAATGTCTACAAATTAGAAAGCCAACTCATGCATTATTTGAAGTTCAATGCCACTGTTGTGCACCGATTATAACACTATTTACAGAATAAACCATCCCTAGGAGCTTTACATACAGAGTTGTCAGTGTGGGGGAATGGTGGTAGAGGAAAGTTCAAACACAGAGCAGAGCTTCAAAGTACAGTAAAGTAAGGTGACTCATCATCAATAAAGAAGTATATTTTAAGGGGCTTTCTGAAGATTGGGAAAGATGTAGTAATGGAAATTTAGTTAAAGAATGTCTAATAAATGGAACATAATTTGACCCTGGTAATTGGGGGAAATGGCAGTGGCAAAAGCAGCACACTGTAGAACAGAAGCAGAATAGTGAAGGATGTGACCTGTGACAATGGAAATGAGGATTTAAAAGCAGCCTGCTAGATTTGCACAAGGATGATGGAGGTCAGGCACTGGGCTGTATGAGAATTAAAGCAAACATTAAACACAACGACTTCAATTTTTCCAGTGTTACGTCAGAAAAATTCTAAGAAGATGAATGGTTGTGCAGCTCAGCAAGAGTCATGAAATTAATGTGGGAAGGAATTGGGACTAAATTTTACAAGGGTCATCAGGACTGCCAACATTACATGCAAAGGATGTCCTCCATTGGCAGCAAACTCTGCTTAGCCATTTTACCACAGATGCCTTTCCAATTCATCGCCTATGGATCAGCTGTCTGGTTAAAACTGACAGGTAGGCTCTTGATGCTGGCTCAACATCTCTGAAGCATCATAAACACCAGTGGGAAAGGTTCAAAGTTTGTGTGAAGATTTGTAGCTCGGGTGCTCGTTGTTGTGGTTCTGTTCACCGAGCTGGAAGTTTTTGTTGCAAACGTTTCGTCCCCTGGCTAGGCGACATCATCAGTGCTTGGGAGCCTCCTGCGAAGCGCTTCTTTGATGTTTCCTCCGGTGTTTATAGTGGTCTGTCCCTGCCGCTTCCGGTTATCAGTTTCAGCTGTCCGCTGTAGTGGTTGGTATATTGGGTCCAGGTCGACGTGTTTGTTGATGGAGTTTGTGGATGAATGCCATGCCTCTAGGAATTCCCTGGCTGTTCTCTGTCTGGCTTGCCCTATGATAGTAGTGTTGTCCCAGTCGAATTCATGTTGCTTGTTGTCTGCATGTGTGGCTACTAAGGATAGCTGGTCATGTCGTTTCGTGGCTAGTTGATGTTCATGTATGCGGATTGTTAGCTGTCTTCCTGTTTGTCCTATATAGTGTTTAGTGCAGTCCTTGCATGGTATTCTGTACACTACATTAGTGGGAAAGGTGCTTGCTGATGAGGATCATAGACAACTCCAGCAGCTGAGTCTTCTGAGGTAATAAAATCTTTGAAAGAACACCTCTCCAAGAATGTCACTGGGGTCATGGATGCAGTCTACCCTGTCCCATGGAGATGCATCCTCACCTCTCTGCACCCCTAAAACCAGCCACTCACTGGCAGGCCATCCTCCCTTCCCTGTGTGGTGAAGATCGACTCATCCTTAAAGAAAAAAGCACCAAGAAGCAGAATGTATATGAAGATTAGGAGAGATTTAAACTTCGAACTTTGGATGAAGTCAGAGGCCACCTTTTCAGCCATGGGAGCAGTGAAGCTGAAGGCTAAAATGAAATAGAATGGGAAGTAACAAACTATGGATGGGTGATACCCTGTTGGAAAGGCAGTGACAGAGTTTGGATTGACCAACTATTTTACATATAAAATGAAAGAAAAGTATGATGCAAGGGATCACACTTATACAGATGGTCAAAGAAACTCACTTTGGTACTTGTGCATTCAAGAGCTTTGAGGAAGAAAGAAATTGGATTAGAGTGGTAAAGATGAGGAAGATTTTTGAAGAAAGGCAATGCATGATGAATTGAATTGCTTTGAACTAACTTTACTGTCACAAAAACTCAATGAGTACAATGATAAGTTTATACATCGCCACTTACAACTTCACCTTAGGTACAAAAGTACCTAGATACAACTTCTTTAGTTACAAGAAAAGATAGTAACCCTGAGTCAGAGGGCTAAGAACCATGGTTAATTTAAGGATCTGTGTGGGAATAGGGTTCAGCAGCTGGTGAAGCACATCAGGGAAATGATTGTGATGAGCACACATGAGAAAGGAGGGGACAAAGCTGCAGAATACAACATGACCATGGATTAAATAGAGAAAAGCCTTGGCACCTCCAAACGGATCCCACCACCAGGGATATATTTTCTTCCCCTCCCCTATCAGCGTTCCGAAAAGACCACTCTCTCCGTGACCCCCTCGTCAGGTCCACACCCCCCACCAACGCAACCTCCACTCCTGGCACCTTCCCCTGTAACCGCAAGAAATGCAAAACTTGCACCCACACCTCCCCCCTTACTTCCCTCCAAGGCCCCAAGGGATCCTTCCATATCCATCACAAATTCACCTGCACTTCCACACACATCATTTACTGCATCCGCTGCACCCGATGTGGCCTCCGCTATATTGGGGAGACATGCCGCCTACTTGCAGAACATTTCAGAGAACACCTCTGCGACACCCAGACCAACCAACCCAACCACCCCGTGGCTCAACACTTCAACTCCCCCTCCCACTACACCAAGGACATGCAGGTCCTTGGACTCCTCCATCACCAGACCATATCAATACGACGGCTGGAGGAAGAGCGCCTCATCTTCCACCTAGAAACCTTCCAACCACAAGGGATGAACTCAGATTTCTCCAGTTTCCTCATTTCCCCTCCCCCCACCTTGTCTCAGTCCCAACCCTCGAACTCAGCACCACCTTCCTAACCTGCAATCTTCTTCCTGACCTCTCCGCCCCCACCCCCACTCCGGCCTATCACCCTTACCTTATCACCCTCACCTTAACCTCCTTCCACCTATCGCATTTCCAACGCCCCTCCCCCAAGTTCCTCCTCCCTACCTTTTATCTTAGCCTGCTTGGCACACTTTCCTCATTTCTGAAGAAGGGCTCATGCCCGAAACATCGATTCTCTTGCTCCTTGGATGCTGCCTGACCTGCTGCGCTTTTCCAGCAACACATTTTCAGCTCCGATCTCCAGCATCTGCAGTCCTCACTTTCTCCTAAAAGCCTTGGGATAGTTAGGAAAGAGGGAAAATGTGGCAGCAGGAGGTGAGATCGACTAAATAATCACAACTTAAAAAGGAGAATGCCATGAGCTCCCCATCCATTCTTGTAGGTGGGTGAATTTGGAGATGGGAGAGGCTGTATGATTGAGTGAGAGGGAGCTGTCAGGTTCACTTGTCAATTAGCATGGAGGTGGGAAGAAAAACAGGATGCATCACTTAAAGATCAAGGGAAATCAGCAACCTTTGGTGCTTTGTGGGACCCACAATGAACCCTGATTAAGGATATATAATATTAACATTACTGTGCTCCTGGGAAGCACTGTTAGTGTTGAGGATATGTTCTATTATTCATTTATGGAATGTGGGTGTTGCTGGCTAAGCCAGCATTAATTGTCATCCCTAATTGCATTTGGGAATGATTCGGAGATGCCGGTGTTGGACTGGGGTGTACAAAGTTAAAAACCACACAACACCAGGTTATAGTCCAACAGGTTTAATTGGAAGCACACTAGCTTTCAGAGTGTCGCTCCGAAAGCTAGTGTGCTTCCAATTAAACCTGTTGGACTATAACCTGGTGTTGTGTGATTTTTAACTTTGCGTTTGGGAAGGTAATGATGAACTGCCTTTGCACACTTAGGGTAGCCAGGGATGGAGAGTAATGGTGCTAAGTACACCCATAGTCCAATGAGGAAGGCAGCTTTAGGTTACACCTGACACTACTGAAGGAACTGCAATATAGTTCCAGGTCAAGTGAAGCTGAGAGGGGAATTTTCAGCTGGATGTGTTGTCTTCATTTTTCTAGGTGGTGGTAGCCGTGAATTTGGAAAGACGTTATGATAAGTTGTTGCAGGGCATCTTATAGATGGCACACACTGCTGCCAATTTGCTGGGAATGAACGTAATGGAGGTGGATGGGGTGCCAATCAAACAGGCTGCTTTATCCTGGATGATTTTGAACTTCTTGAGTATTGTTGGAGCTACAGTCCTCCTGGCAAGTTGAAAATATTCCATCGCACTCCTGACCTCTGCCCTGTTGATGGTGGACAGGCACTGGGGAGACAGTGGGTGAAAAATCTGCCATAGAATTCCTATTGTCTTGTAACTACACCATTTATGTGGCTGGGGCCTAGATTAGAGTGGTGCTGGAAAAGCACAGCAGGTCAGGCAGCATCCAAGGATCAGGAAAATCGACATTTTGGGCAAAAGCCCTTCATCAAGGGCTTTTGCCCGAAATGTCAATTTTCCTGCTCCTCAGATGCTGCCTGATCTGCTATGCTTTTCCAGCACCACTCTAATCTAGATTCTGGTTTCCAGCATCTGCAGTCCTTGTTTTTACCATTTATGTGGTTGGTCCCACTCAGTTTCTGATCAATGGTAAGCCCCCAGAATATTGGTAGTGGGGGATTCAGTGTTGGTAATGCCAATGAATGTCAAGGGAAGATGGTTAAATTCTCTGATTTTGGAGATAGTCATTTCCTGGCAGTTATGTGGGGCAAATGCAACTTGCCACTTAACAGCCCAAGTCTGGATGTTGACCACATTGTACTGCATATGGACAGGGGCTGCTTCTGTATCTGAGGTGTTACAAATAATGATAAACATTATGTGATCATTTGTGAACATTCCTCTTCTGACTTTTTAATGGAAAACTGTCACTGATTTCTTCCTTTTCTGGAGGAAATGAAGCAATTAAATGTTTTCCTTGAAACCAGAAGCCCTGGTAGCAGAGAATAATTAGGGACCTAATTCTCTCAGACTTCCCAGAAATCTGGTTGGCGTAGGTGTTGCCAGATTTACACATTAATGTTGTCCCCACCATGCCATCATCAATGGATCAGAAATAAAGGAGTAGCAAGAAGTAAATTGAATCAGGTAGTTTCTAGTAATGAAGGGAAATTTGATGTTTTCATGGCCTTCTTGATTGATGTTTTGAGTCATAGGAAGGTTTCATCAGTGAGTAAAAGAGGCAAGAAGCCAATGGATAGTCAAAGTGTTTTTTCAAGAAAGGTCAACAATGGGAATTAAGGAAATCATTAATAAGAGCGTCTTGACATAAATACTTAACGGGATTTCGAAAAGTAAACACATTGTACAACACATGTGTGGGAAGAAGTTACATGTGCAACATATTTATTTGTTTGCAAACAAGTGTTACAAACTTTATTTGTTTTGTTGTTGTGACATTCTTCAGCCTGTTCTAACCTTATTGGAAAATATTTACTCTTGCATTGTACAAAACAACTGAAAATGAAACCAAATTCAAATCAGAAATTGTATCAGGACAGAAATGGAGAGGGCTGGAACTTTACATGTTGAATCTGTACTTGATATAATTTTCTCACCCAAATACAAGACAGTCAGCCACCCGTGTAGAATAAAATCATATTAGAAATTCCTCAGTAAACTAAGAGGAAGTTAATAAAATTTTTGTGAAAAAAAGCTCACTATTTTCCATAGCTACAATGCAAAAAATATGTTTTTTTCTTCCTCAGAGCAAATAATGAAGAAAAGGAGTCTTGCATTCTTTCTGTTTTTGTTATAAGCTGTGAAAGCAGAATTTTTACAGCTGTCAAGCCAAACCAAACTGATTTCATGTTTCTCATGTTGACTAAGCAGATGGACAATTCCTTTTACAAGTTTTTACTTACCTTTTACTGACACTTCGTTTCTCAGTTTATGAATAATCCTCAGGAGCTGTGGCTGTTGAAATAAAATATGATATTTGGCAAAGCAAAGGGCCAAGACTGGGAAACAGCCTGATTTGTCATGAATCCTTAATTCTCCCTTTAGAATTACATCATCAAACGGGATTGGTCAAGGGTGGGAAAAAAAACACATTGCTCCAGTTTTTGGAATACTTCGAATAGGGAAAATCTAAGAAACCAGAAATTCACTTGGTTTGGTCTTGTTTAATGGAGAAGGAAGTTATGCTTCCTGTAAATGATGTGACATGCAGGGCTTAAGTTATTGTTATCTTCAGCCAGAAAATAATTACTATTTTGTAGCATTTTCTCAAAACTGAGAGACATTGAATAAATATCTAATCTGATCAGTAAGTTAAATTTTCTGTTCGACTGGAAAGATGAAACCAAGTGAATCTGGGAAGTGTGACACTGGGCATGGAGGGCCTATATAAGAGCATATTGCCAAGAAATAGTGGAGTGATTTTTCAGATAACCTACTTTATTTTCCACAATATTTAATTGTGTTTGTCTCTTCCTGTGCTGGAAACAATTTGTCTGGCAGTATCTTCTCCAACCTCTACCAATGTGCGAGGAGAAACACTGGAGAATGGCCTAACTTGATTAGCTCCAACCACCTTCCCCTCCTCCATTTTGTTTCTTCTGGAGAAGTGCATTCTGCTCTGTGACAGAGTTGAGTTGATGTTGAAGTTTCTTTTTTTTCTTCACAATGTCACATGAAAAAACTGAGTCTTTATTAGTGGACTCCTCCTAACCATACACCCGCCTGTCAATATTAGATAGGGCTTAAACTCGCAGCTTTATGATCCAAAAGCAGAAGTGCTGTTAATTGAGCCAAACATCTGTTTAAATTTTTCTTGGATTATCCACCCATTCATGTAACCCTTTATAAAACACTTACAGTTAAAAATTCTGGCCATGATGAATGCTTGCTGGCTTTTGCATTTATTTTTAAAAGTTATTACAAAAAGTGGGCGGCACGGTGGCACAGTGGTTAGCACTGCTGCCTCACAGCGCCTGAGACCCGGGTTCAATTCCCGCCTCAGGCGACTGACTCTGTGGAGTTTGCACGTTCTCCCCGTGTCTGCGTGGGTTTCCTCCGGGTGCTCCGGTTTCCTCCCACAGTCCAAAAGATGTGCAGGGTCAGGTGAATTGGCCATGCTAAATTGCCCGTAGTGTTAGGTAAGGGGTAAATGTAGGGGTATGGGTGGGTTTCGCTTCGGCGGGTCGGTGTGGACTTGTTGGGCCGAAGGGCCTGTTTCTACACTGTAATGTAATCTAAAATAAAGCATCATCAGAAGTCGACACTGGACAATATTCTTCTACACTCGTAATAATATTTTACCATAATTCTGAGGTGTTTTATTTTACAAATTAAGTGCTCATTTTGTCTCACACCTGCAGTGAAGTTCACTCTCATGTTGACGTCAAGCAGGTAGGGAGAAGCACTTTGAGAGATGATTGTATTTGATGGTTGAGGTTAATCCACTAAATGTTAACAGGAACAAAGAGATGCAGCAATGAGTTTGATGGTCTTTGCTCTGCTGTAACTTAGCTTTGGTTCTACTCATGATTGACAATTGTAACTGCTCATGCTACATAAATTTACTAAGATGTAATGTGTGGAAATTATAAGTTGCAGCAGTCTTAGCCCATATTTCTATCAGCCAGTCTATTGTGTCTGCTGTGCTGAATGTCATTTATATTTTCTATTGATTGCTGCTCGTTTTCTTTTTAAAAAGAAAATCACCTGCTTTGGATACGTGCATATAACATACATACATAACAACTGCAGCCAATGATATGTCCATCAATACAAATGGGAAAGCTTTACTCAGTGTGCTAGGAACAGATTTTTATCAACGAATCTTCAAATATACTGGCAGAACCTGGACATTTACAGCTTTTTCCTGCCAATAAGATTTTGGATCTCCTAAAAATCATTGTCTAATAAGAAGGAATTGGTTTGATGCTAGTTTGAGGAGGTTAGTTGCTAGGCTGGATCCACAAAGCATGTGAGATCAATTCCACGCCATGGAAACCTGTATTATAATTAAATTAGTTCAGGCCTTGCATGCAGAATACAATAAGAAAGGGTTGCAATAAAGTAGTGGGGAGTATGTATTTTAAAATAGATTATATTACTTTCTTAACTAAAGTAATCTCATCTGATGAGTTGCTTTGTTTACATAAAGAACAATTTATTTTCCTAACATGTTGAGAGTTTCAGTGAGTAGGGGCATACAAGAGGATATAAAAATCATATTTGAAGCTGATCCAAAGGTCAGTTGATAAATATTTATTTATTAAGTAAGTGTAACAGTGAATCCAGTATTCACATGCATTTACTCTCTCTGAACCTTTATGATACTTTATGATTAATCTAGCGATAATTAACTTTGTGTTTTTAGCAATATGAGACAAAGAATCTTCTCCTTAGTTAGGAAAAAATGGTATCTACACCAATACATGAATAAAATCAAGCATGATTACTTAATGATTTTACTTCACTCACAAGTATAACCCACAGCACACAGAAAATGCTGTATGATTTTAAAAAGTTAGGCAGAAAGGAGGAAAGTCAGCATTTCAAGAACTTTAAATACTCAATACTCCCGAGAGTAGTATATAATTATCTCCCTGTCTGTATCCGTACCAATACACTATTTGACACAAAGTCTCTCAAAAAACTGTTACAACAACTCTTGATATCACACTCATTATTTATGGCTGTCTGATATAACAGATCTGTTTAAACTCCACCAGAATGCTCATCATAAGGTCCATGAAGTCATCCATCGAAGTGCACCCCAATATGCTTCTATTTTCCTTTTTACCTATGACAAGTGTCATAGATGTGAGAGGTCAGTGGGAATTTATCAGAAATCAGTTCAATTTTATTCCACATTTTTAAAGAGTTCAGGAAGCAGAACTGCTTTAAGCAGTCCTGTTTAAAAATTGGAAAGAATCTATGAGACAGAAACATGCTTGCTTCTTTCGTGGGTCGGGGAAAACAAAACAACAAAGCTAATTACAAAATGATCATAGGCTCACTAATAAGTCATCAACATGCATCCCTTGCTGGGAGCGTGAATGCAGCTTGATGGTAGGAAAGGCAAAGTTAATGAAAATTTTCATCGAACATGCATAATCTGGGCAAGATTTGCACCTGTGCAGCTGTTAGAGATAAAATGAGCTGCACACTGTACCCTTGCTTGAATCTCTGCAGCAGTTCAGACAGTTGTAAATGCCTTGAGTAGAAACACTGAGTACTGTTAATGGATAGGTTTATTTTAAACCATGCCATCTGCTATCAATCACAGAGAAGTATGGGAACAAGTTGGCTGTGCTCCCTTCTGTGAAGCTGATAGAGATAGGGCTGCAGCATACTGGAACATTTAATCCCCAGGAGAATAAAACATCAAACTTACTCACCAGTCCCACTAACAATAATAAGAAATGCCTTCTCCTAAAGGTGACATTCCTAATTTACGATTATTTGTGTCTATAAAGTGTATTCTTTGGCACTTGGCTCATTCATACTGTCTCACTATAAGAACATTACTTCAGTGCAGCTTTCAGCAAATTGAAATTCAGTTTTGTCTTTGCTCTTTCCTTCACTCTCCAGCACTCAATAAGTTAATTAATTCACCACCGGAAACTACCTTTCTTTAATATACATGGTAAATGAAATTGTCTTCATGCAATGACTTTCAAAAACCCTATTTATTGGAAAATATCTGTGAAGCTTGTTTATAAAGGGTTGCTGTATCAAAGGCAGCTAATGGGCACAGTAGTATCAGAAACAACACAGGTCCAGGCAAGGACATAAGCTCATGGACAAGCTTATTGCTTCTTTCTGTTCCTTATTCCCTTTTGTAATAACCATAACCATTGAAGTGACCATATGTTTATGGATCATTTGTAACCAATTGACAACATAAAACAAGATTTCTTTGAAGAGAACAAGATTTCTTTGGTTGAAAATAAATAAATTCGGTTAGTGAGAGTAATAAATTAATTCAGCTATGTTGTAAACGATGTAACTGTACTAGTTTAACGGGAACAACATTTCCTATTGCAAGGAGACTTTTGCAACCTGTTCAGCAATGTGTAAAGGATTCCCTTTGAAACTAAAAATAGGTACCTCCTTGGGAAAAATCCATTTAGGGAAATGAAAGACCTCAAGTTACCCAGGAGCTAATACAGTCACCCTGCAGAAACATATCAGTTTACCTAAGGCAACTGAGATTGCATGATCTAATGTAGATCATATTGGTGCATTATGTTTTTTTGCACTCTTAGTGGCATTATTTTTTTCTTAATTGGTCAGTTACCTCAGTAATGAGAAACTGGCAAGATGTCTGGGGATCAGCAGGAGTGGGCAATGAGCACAAGTAATACAGGTGCAGACCTCCAGCAATATCTTTTGAGAAATGGACAGTGTTGTGGGATGATGCTAACATTGCTCATGCAAGTTAAATATAAAATCAGGAAAGACATCATAAAGCCATCTATATGTGTGTTTTTTCACTACTAATAAACGGATTAAATTTGGTTAACTTTGGCATTATCTTTCTCAGCAGATAAAGAACTGTAAAAATTGGAACTACATGCACAATTCAGAAAAATATTTACCACAGTTCAAATTTGTCATGTCTTAAAATTTGGCAAACTTTGTTTTTGATGTATTAATAGACATACTTCTCTCAGATTAGTCCATTTAGCGCATCAAGTGTCAGCTTTATTCACTTACTTTTGTCAGAAGGTTTTCACATGAAGACCAATATAGGACATGAACATGTACTCAGTACAGTAATGGAGAGAGTACTATATTGTTGGAATTACAAATTTTCATGAGATGTTAGGCCAAAGACCCATCTGTCAGCCCAGATCAACATCCATTGGGTAAATTTGAGGGAAACGAAAGATGTACTTTTTTGCCTCAACCGACATTCATCCTTCATCATTGCCACCAGAAAAATTAAGTTAATATTCTACTCACTTTTGCTTGTAGAAGTATGTTAGATGCAAATTGGCTGTCATATTTGCAAACATATCAGCAGAACTCCAAAGTTCTCAATCAATTATAAAGTATTTAGAAAATTGTTGGATCATGAAAGTCAATATACAAATTCAATTCTGTCTGACCTATGTTATACAACTGCCTCCAATTCTCATGCTTGAAGTTCCCTACTACATTTCTTTGCTTATATAGTCTGGGTAGCTGTTAGGAAATAAATGAATAATCCATTTTTACCACAGCATCAGGGACAAAAGCAATTGTCTCAGTTAAAGTTATGAAAAACCTTTAAAACCCAATCTATCCCTTGCTCCATTGATCAATTTGCAAGGTAATGTTGGTGTCATCATTGTCAAAAGTCATTCCATTTAAATGTGTTTAAAACAATAAATGTTGTCATTGGGTCCTGAAGTCTCAATGTTCCTTCCAACTTCCTTAATCTTTATCCTCATGGACCTTTTATTTTTATATAATCCAGCATTGTTATTGTTTATTTGCATTGGCAACAATCAGACACGTCTAGAAAGCAGGCCTGTAAACTAAAAACAATGATTTGTATGCATGAAGAAAAGCATTAATGGAGTTCCTCAAGAGTAAGCCCTACATTTTTTTTCAAGAGTAGGCCCGAAATGCTTTTTTTTCTCTCTGGGAATGGCATGAACAGGATGCTTTACCAGTCACACTGATTTCCAAAGGATCTGTCATTAGTGTATAATACTATCAATATTTGCTCAAATTTGTGATACTTCTGAGATTTGGATCCTTTACAACAAAACCACAAGCTACATTTGCTGCCAATAGTCAATCCATTGCTATATTTGCATTTAGAAAGAAGAATGATCATTTTAAAAGTTTTTCCAACACAAGGGTTTACTTGGCAGAAGGATGGATATTCTGTGATGTGATGCACTCAAGGGAATAGTGCTGGACAAGAAAAGCACTAACACAGTCACGCTAGCATTACTTTTCAGTGACTTTCCTGCTAGCCAGCTAGCAAATCTCACCCTCCTTTTAAAATTGCTTCTAATTCCTCTTCCTACATGTGATTTAGTTTGTGCTGAATCTCAATGAACATCTAACAGTCTCCAGGCAAATAGTATACGAATACATTGTCAGCCTGAGCAGTTTGGAAAGTCTGTTGTTAAAAAAAACTATACAGTACAGTAACTCTCATTAAAATAGACAGAGACCAGAAGAAAATGTGGTTGTGAAGAAGGTTGCACAATTGACATTTGCCGATGCATGTCGGCACATGCTGATTTCCAAGAAGTAAAACTAACAGCAGTGACCACTGACCATCTATTTGTTGCTGTGTTCTGATGTGGAAAGAGGTTATGGTAGCTTGCCTTGCTTGGTGGTTTTTGGTGTTTTCCTGATTCTGAGAGGTGCATGATGGGACTTCAAGATATGTGTACTTAGCAATATTGATGAAGTTAGCTTTGTTATATAGAGTCATTTTCTAGCTTCTTTCCATTTTATTCCTGCATGATTGTCAGAATTCTACAATATAGCTTTGTTGAGAGACCAGTTGACCATCTTTTGATCCACCTGAAGACTTTACCTTGCCCCCAGTAATTTAAATAGAGCATAATGGGTCAGATTCAGCTAGAACATTTCATCCCGTGGCAGGCCCATTAACTTCCATTAACTTCTGCATCCTTCAGTCCAAGATGGTTTGAACGATGACTTGTTGAGCTTTTGTCCCTGATGCTGTGGTAAAAATGGATTATTCATTTATTTCTTAACAGCTACCCAGACTATATAAGCAAAGAAATGTAGTAGGGAACTTCAAGCATGAGAATTGGAGGCAGTTGTATAACATAGGTCAGACAGAATTGAATTTGTATATTGACTTTCATGATCCAACAATTTTCTAAATACTTTATAATTGATTGAGAACTTTGGAGTTCTGCTGATATGTTTGCAAATATGACAGCCAATTTGCATCTAACATACTTCTACAAGCAAAAGTGAGTAGAATATTAACTTAATTTTTCTGGTGGCAATGATGAAGGATGAATGTCAGTTGAGGCAAAAAAAGTACATCTTTCGTTTCCCTCAAATTTACCCAATGGATGTTGATCTGGGCTGACAGATGGGTCTTTGGCCTAACATCTCATGAAAATTTGTAATTCCAACAAGCTAATGATGGCATGACAAGTGCAATGGTGTATCTTAACCTTGAACTGGGGAATGCTGGCATCGACAGTGCATCCTCTTGGACTAGCATTAGGAAGGAAACAGAGAAATAACAGAGGTAGCTGACTAAGATTTAAATCAGACAGATACAAGAAGAAATAATGAAAGGAAAGAAAATGTTTAGATTGAGAGGGACACAGGAATAGAGCCAGAAAGGAGTAACAGGAAAAGACAGTTAACATTTTTAAAACTCACAGAACAATTTACCACTTGAATGGTAGAGACTTCAGAGTTTAAATCATATTTCTGACTTAGACGGTAAATGGCATTGCATTAATAATTAAATAAAAAGGTTCTGATAGCAAACTGGCTATTCTTTCTGAGGCAGGTTCAATGGAATTAACGTACAATTGTTTAAGTATAACTGTGAGGTTAAGGGCAAGATAGCATTTGTGGAAAGTAAACAAAAGAGCAGCATAAAGCTAACAACACGTTTGGAGATTTTCAATTCACTACATCTCTTAATCTCCTGAATGTGCTGCCAGTTAGTATGTTCAAAAGGGTGTGTGTTGTCAACATGTCATTATCTTTCTATCAAGATCTGGTCCAGTACTTTACAGATTAATACTGTAGGGTTTGAGGGGAGGGTGGGAGTGAGGGGTGGTAAGCACTCATACTATAATGATAAAAGAAATGAGCTGAATTGAAGTGATAATAAACTTAAATCACCCCTAATTGTTTGTGCCATCAATCCTTGCTGGCAGGTACAATTTGGCTCTTGTCAGAGTAATCCATTCTTTCATTGTACTGTTTATACCGACAGTATCGGACAAACTTGGTCATGCATTTCTGTTCATTCAGTTGAGAAGCAACATCATTTTAAAAAATGCTTAAAGCTTAAAGGTTTGCTATACCTTTCAAGAGGGAGATGCAGATCAAGTCATTAATAACCTTGTCATTGATACTGTTTTATCCTTATTGCATTGAGAAGATCAAGAGGATAGTTTCACCATCCCACTTGAGGGATGATGGCAGGGTCGGGGGTGGGTTGGTGGTGTGGGGTTGGGGTGGGGTGGACAGGTTTGCTTAAAATTGGTGAACCTGTGCCAGATTGGCTCCCTGATAATGTCCTGACTTTGGGATCAACTTTTGATAGACTTCTATCTTAAGGAGATGGGAAAAAAAGACCATTTTATCAAACCATTGTCATTTTGCCAATGGCAAATCAAACAACCACCCCCCCCCCCCCCCCCCCCCCCCTCCCTCCCGGATGGAGAATGGCATCCACAGGAAGAGTACTTATTTACAAGAAGTAGAGAAAACTGGCCCTGCAGACCTAGAAATTACCCCTGGGAGTTTTCTCTTTCATCAATGGAGTGTGTCTGTTTTTCTAAAGCATCTTCAGTCATCTGAATTTTGGAGGTGAGGTTGGTAGGGTGTCAGGAAAGTGTGAAGACACAATTTGAAAATTCTGTTCACAGAGGGCACTCGGGATCCCAATGCCTATCAAACAAACTGCCTGTTAATTTCCATCTGAGGTTTGTTAATGGGCTAAGCTGGGTGAGACTGCAATTACTAATGTGGAGATTGCTGATTCCCAACAGTATGATGCACACTAATACAGAACTGTTGAGCTCCATGAGGGGAGAGGGTGTTGGGCTTTCTTCATATGATGAAAAATCTCAGCAACAGGGGATTTTACAATAGATCTTGTAGATCACCTTTCAGTTGGTAAAATGTTTTGATTGCATTGAGTTTTCTGACCCTCTGAGGTGCTGTTCTTTTGCAAGGGGCTCATGTGTTTCCCACGATAGACCTTCAACATCAATCTGGTAGATCCTTATTGCTGGTTCTGTTTCTTAACGGTTTTGTTCTTGAAAGAATCCTGTTCCCAGTGGTTTTCAATTGCTTGTACCAAGAACCGAGAGGCTGTGGTTCTATTGCCTTCTTGACAATGTCAGTTTACAGGTTGAAAATTGCATTTGAGAACAGGGTTCCCTCCAGAGAAAGTAAGTCCATATGCACCATAAGTGGAACAGAAGGACCACCTCAAATTGTGACAGTGCCTATCCAAGTCAGGCCATTGCCCACACATTGATCCTTGGCCTAAGAGATCAAATTCTGGTGGGATTCCAACCTTATACACTGCATCAGGTTGATTGCTTTGCCAAGATCAGTCTCAAATTAAATTAATATATATCTGCTATTGGCTTGACCATTTTTGCTATTACATTATCGACATGATCATTTGGTATTAATTGAACAGACATAATGAACACAATGGGCAAATTTTTCTAGGGGTTTGAACAACGTGGGATATGTTGAGAATTGTGGTGGAGTCATGTCAGAGGTCCAGCAAAGCGAATACCAACGTTAAAAAAAATTAAAAAGTTGTTTCCAAAGTTCCAGGTTTTGAGGTCAGATTCTCGCTAGGGAATTGTGAGTTGCCTATTAAGGGGGATTATTGCTCGCTAATGATGTTACTGCATTTCACCTCATTAATATACAACATCCCATCCTACCACTACTGCAAGTAAGCTCGACCATGAAAATTCTTGATAGAAAAGTCAGGGCACCTGGTGATTTCAATTCGCCACTGGCTCCAAGAAGCCACTGTATTGGTGACACGGTGGCTCAGTGGTTAGCACTGCTGCCTCACAGTGCCAGGGACCCAGGTTCAATTCCAGCCTCGGGCGACTGTCAGTGTAGAGTTTGCACACTCTCCCCATGTTTGCGTGGGTTTCCGCTGGTTGTCCGGTTCCCTCCCACAGTCCAAAGATGTACAAGTTAGATGGATTGGCCATGCTCGGTTGCCCACAGTGTTCAAGGATGTGCAGGCTAGGTAGATTAGCCATGGGAAATGCAGGATCCCAGGGATGGGGAAGGGGGCTAGGTCTGGGCAGAATGGTCTTTGAAGGATCGGTGTGGACTCAATGGGCTGAATAGCCTGCTTCCACGATGGAGGGATTCTATGACTGGCTGAGGCTTTTAAAAAAAAGTGAAGTCACATGTTCTGCAGGGTGTTCTAGCTAGGTGGATAAAGAACTGGTTGAGCAACAGGAAACAGAGTAGTAGTTGAAGGGAATTTCTCGAAACGGAGAAAGGTGACCAGTGATATTCCACAGGGGTCAGTATTGGAGCCATTGTTGTTTGTAATATACATAAATGATCTAGAAGAGGGCACTGTTGGTATGATCAGCAAGTTTGCAGATGACACAAAGATGGGTGGAGTAGCAGAAAGCATATGGGACTGTCAGAGAATACAGGAGGATATGGATAGACTGGAGAGTTGGGCGGAAAAGTGGCAGACAGCTTTCAATCCAGACAAATGTGAGGTGATGCATTTAGGCAAGACTAATTCTAGAGTGAATTATGCAATGAACAGAAGAGCCTTGGGAAAAGTTGATGGGCAGCGAGATCTGGGAGTGCAGGTCCATTGTACCCTGAAGGTTGCTGCACAGGTGGATAGAATAGTCAAATAGGCATATAGTATGCTTGCCTTCATTGGATGGGGATATTGAGTATAAGAGCTGAAAAATCATGTTAAAATTATTGGTTCAGCCGCATTTAGAACACTGTGTACAGTTCTGGGCGCCACATTACCAAAAGGATGTGGATGCTTTGGAGAGGATGCAGAGAAGGTTTACGAGGATGTTGCCTGGTATGGAAGGTGCTAGCTATGAAGAGAGGTTGAGTAGGTTAGGTTTATTTTCACTAGAAAAAAGGAGATTGAGGGGGGAACCTGATTGAGGTTTACAAAATCATGAAGTGTATAGACAGGGTGGATAGAGACAAGCTTTTTTCCCAGGATTCAATAACAAGAGGTCACGCATTCAAGGTGAGAGGTGGCAAGTTTAAGGGGGATACACGCGGCAAGTATTTCACACAGAGGGTGGTGGGCATCTGGAATGCGTTGTCAGCAGAGGTGGTAGAGGCAGGCACAGTAGATTCATTTAAGATGCGTCTGGACAGATGCATGAGTAGGTGGGAGCAGAGGGATACAAATGCTTAGGAATTGACCGACAGGTTTAGACAGTGTATTTGGATTGGCTCAGGATTGGAGGACCGAAGGGCATGTTCCTGGGCTGTAAATTTTCTTTGTTCATTGTTCTTTGCATTACTTATTACACAAGAGCATCTCAGGGCACTACTGTACACACCCTTTGTCCATGGACATTGGCATCTAATATTTGCCAACACCTCGGAATCATCATGCTATTTCACACTTGGTCTACTTGCGGAACACTTCAGAAGTGTAGACCTGCATTGAATTTAAGGTTTGTTGCAAAGACACATAGTGCACAGGGACAGGACAGACTACGCTACATCTCAGGGCTGCTTGCTTGCTCTCTTTGCACCCACTCACTTAGCATCTACCTGCATGCTCACAGCATTCATGTCTTCCCATGCCATGCCATGCCATCCCTTGTTAACATGTTAGATATCAGAATTGCTGTATTGATTTGCATTTTGTGCAGACATACAGACAGGCTGCTTGCCAGTAAGGGATCTGTTTTGAGGTATGAGAGGTATGTTACAGTCTGGGTACAGTGTAGTCCAGCGGCTTAGTCATTGTCAGTCATCTGACTGGGCCAGTCACAGTTGGAGATATGTCTGACTGCAGTCTGTGCAGTGTTTCAGTGATTCCAGTAACACCATCACAAGTAGTGTGAGGAATTGCGTCTCCTCAGTCGGGGAGCTACAAACACAGCAGTCTGCTCAGTCATGTCTGAGTCTTGAGTTGCATGCATTGGGTGTTGAGGATGATGCAAAGGAGGACTATAGGGGTGAAGGCACCTTATTGACAAAAAGGGGGTGGGGCAATCGAGATTGGGGGAATAAAGAGACATTTGTTGAGGTGGGGTCAAGGACAGTGATAGTAGGTAGCAGGGTCAAGGTATCAGGGTTTATACAGAACAACAGCAGAAGCTCTGGTAAGCTACAGAAAGTGGGATTTCTGGGAGTGGCAATCACTGTGTTATCCACAGTAGGAACACAGAGGATAATGGTGAGAATCCTTAAGATGCAATCTTGGGGGTTCAGGTAACAAGGAGGATGGATGGAGGAAAAGTTCAATGTGGCTGATTTATAGATGTAAGGATGAGTGGAAATACACTGCCAGTCAGTCAGATGAAGGATCCCGATTTGGGGTGGGGGAGGGAATGTGGAGACTAGGTGGAGGCCAGTGCTGACAGTGCCCTCCATGAGCTGTGTACCCTGCCATCACTTGCTGTTCATTTGATGGTAACTGCAACTGGAAAATGGCTGGGACAACGCCCAAGGAAAGCAGAGTCAGCATCAGTTTGATGGGCAAATGTGTGAAATAGACATCTGCCGGATGCTAGGTCATTGAAGGGACAAATACGTGAAACATGGGCTCGCAAACTGGGCTTGCAAGCTATATTTAGTTTGCAATCATTTCACCATCCATTTGCAATGCGTGCAGAGCGAACATACTTAGAGTTCAAACGCAGGAGCAACAAACCGCAGGAGCAACAAACCGCAGAAGCTGAAGAGTATGCTGCCCAGATAGAGATCACAGCCGAGGGGTTTCTTGAGATGTGTCAACTCTGCGAGAATCTGAGAGATTTTCATCCCCAAATCCATTTCTAAGGGGTAAGCACAGTGCAGTGTCAACATAATCTCCATATATTACTGGACCCTGTGACAGAATTAAACTAATGTTAGAGTGGGACCCGAGACTTGCAGGAGTGGGAGGCAATCCTCTCCCGGTGGCTGTGAAGATAGTTGCCACTTTGACTGACTGCTTCCAAGGAGTGACAGAAGACCTACTAAAAATCTCCCAGGCATGCAGCCATGAAAGGATTTGTGGAAATAGGCTGCTAGTCAATGAGATGAAGGATCCCGATTTGGGATGGGGGAGGGAATGCGGAGACCAGGTGCATCAGGGCGTTGACTGGTGTCATCTGTGCAAGTTCAAATCAGTTCATTTTGTTTCCCAGTGATGCTGTGGCCCAGTCAGTTGGATTCAGAAACAAAATGGGCTTCACCTGGTGCAGGATATGGGGCTAAATGGGTTGTACATTGCAACAGGACTAAAAAAGGCTTTGAAGCTCGACAAAATAACACTTCATCAAAAAATAATCCTAAAATTCAGCCTAATCTTTGAAGCAATGAACATTATAACATATATTTCCATCAGGGATCCCTTATGGCATCCTTGACTTCAAAGGATTTAGGGTGTTCGTTCTAGCCTGGTGATTGGAACTTGCTGCAGTATCAGAATCTTTTTGTTTTAAGTTCTACTCCAAAGAGTTGAGCACATAAATCTAGGCTGACACTCAATGCAGTATAGAGGGGCAATTACATTGTCAGAGGTGCCATTCTTTGGATGAAGCATTAAACTGTGGGCTTTGAAGCATTCCTACATCACAACAGTGACTCATTGACTGTAAAACAGGATGGGTTATGCTGATGTTATGTAAGTTGAAGCCTAGAATCAGGATATGTGAGGAATTGTATTTATGTACAAAGACTCACTTGAAACAGAATGGAAACAGAAAAACGAAAGTAAATGGGTGGAACAAATTTACTACGTTTCCACTATTCTGTTGTTCTATCTTAAGCTTATAGGTCTTAATCTAACTCTAAATGTAATGATAGCAGCAGTTATACTTGGAATTGCACCCTGACTAACCATCATCAACTTTTGAGATGCGTTAACCCAAGATTCAAGTATTAACAATGTGTTCCGCTAACTGGTTCTATGTGACTTGGCATTTGCACACATTTGTTGCTAACCAAAGGCTCAACCAGCAAACCTTCCTTTTTTCCATCTTTGTCATGGTGAAGGCAGAAATCAAGCATGTGATGGAATATTGTCTACTAATTTGGATGGGTGCAGCTCCAAAATGTTTTAAATAGCTCAACACCATTCAGGCATGCTCAATTTGGCATCTCATTCACCACTGTAAACATTCTCTCCCTTTACTTGTGCATTGTGGCACATTTACGATATGCATTGCAACAACTCACCATCCCCACCCCATCTGAAACCTACAACCTATAAAGAAGCAACGGCAGCAGGTTTATAGGAAGAACACCAGCACCAAATTCCCCTTCAATTTACGCACCATTCTGGTTTGGAAATATGACAGCATTCTTAATCATCACCAGGTCAAAATACTGGAGCCTCCATTTTAACAGCATTGTGGGTATACTTTCACCACATGGCTGCAGCAGTAGTTCAAGAAGACAGTTCAACACCACCTTCTCAAAGGCAACGAGGAATGCACAATAATTGCTGGCACTGCCACATTACTTAAGGGAAGCAATGCTGAAGGTAGAAAGGAAAAGAAAGAGCGAAGGCAGAATGTAAAGGGGCAGAGATCCACTCAAGGAGAGAATTTTTCATCTGTAGGAGCAGTTACAAGTGCCTCCCAAGAAGGTTTCCTGTAATGTTGATCATTATGTTCATCATATTATTTATAAAAGGCCTCACAATGCTGAATAGTAACTATTTGTACATATGGTTAGGATCTAATTCAATGAGGTTATTGTAGCACATGATACACAAGTTGACATTTACTGTACTTCAGGTTTCAGGCTGGAACAGCCTTCTTCTATTGCTTTACAGATGTAATCCATGCAGTTTAAGATTTTGGACATAGATTAATGTAGAGCAAATGGACTCTTTCTCACAAAGTTTCCCATGAAGCCAAATAAAAAAGTGCACCACACACATAATTCAGCCTTTTTTTTACTCAAACAGGTCCACTGAATAATCTACTTTCTCACACTTCAAACAGAGGACGTGAGTGACAGTGGGTGTACATACTTTTTGCCCATGTAATCCATTTCTCCCTATTTCCAAAGAAGCATTTGTCTTTCTTTATAAATATGAGTTATAACAGCAGCCAGACTGACAGAAACCATAGTAGACACGTGAAATGGAAATAGCTTAACAGAAAAATTATGTCAGATGTGAGTGTGACAGCCAAGTATTAAAAGTATTTTATTGACAGAAACTGTGCACATATTTAACACTTTTAATATAATGCTAGAGTATTCAGGTTTATCAACCTTCTAGTATTTTCCAGGACACTTGTGTACTTTGGGTTTCTGACTTTCCTCCTGGATCATGCTTTCCTGCCATGTGATTTGTCCCAGAATTTTCTGTCCCTGTAGGCTTGCTTACTGTGCATGTGATGGGCACTGCAGATTGGCAGTTTATTATCAGGGTTGTCAAGGAGTAGCTGGGTTGGTGTGGTTTGAGTCAACAGCATACAACCTGGGAGGGTTACAGACCTGCAGATTACAGACTTCCTTAAGGTTTCACCAGCACCCCATGGTGAAAAGTCTCAGCTTTTTCCACAAGGAGTTTGTCACCCTGAGTGCATTTCCTCCATAAGTTGAAGGATATTTAGAGATGTGACAGCTGAATGGTGAAATGGGTGGGAATTACTTTTAATGCATTTCAATTACCACTATTATTACACATAGCTCAAACATGGATTGAAGTTCAATATTTTTCTTCTATATAGCAAACTAATTTTGTTTACGCTCAATTAAACTTTCATTTGAATAAATTTACAGTTACCCAGTCTTTGTCATGAAGTGGAAGAACACATTCATTTGCTTGCCTACTAACATTAAGTAGGAGAAAGTGAGGTCTGCAGATGCTGGAGATCAGAGCTGGAAATGTGTTGCTGGAAAAGCGCAGCAGGTCAGGCAGCATCCAGGGAACAGGAGAATCGACGTTTCGGGCATAAGCCCTTCTTCCTGAAGAAGGGCTTAGGCATAAGCCCTTCTTCCTGAAGAAGGGCTTATGCCCGAAACGTTGATTCTCCTGTTCCCTGGATGCTGCCTGACCTGCTGCGCTTTTCCAGCAACACATTTTCAGCTACTAACATTAAGTAAAATGTAACTTAAAACCTTCAATGCTATAACTAGCCAACTCTTCAAAACTTAAGGTGAGGTTCAATCTGTATCCAGTGCTGGATAGTGTAAAGTCTAGTAAGGAAAGCGTAGAGCTTAGCAAGGCCAGTTGCGAGCATTTATTGTTTCGGGTTCTGCCTAAACACTGACCAGACATGTCACGAATGGAGACCAACTTAACCTGCGAAATGACGCTTCAGTAATAGCACCTTCATGAATAGACAGGAGAACATTAACAACTAAAATCCATTAGTACAAAATGTCCACTGGCTTTTGCTTCATTTTAAATTGAAATCACAATCCAGTAGTCCACACATGTTCCCAGCAGTCTGGCTCCTGCAGTACTGATCCAGTAGCTCTGAGTTAACTGTGATGGAGGTATCTGGTTTCTGCATGATGCCACTCCCTTACTGTTATGACCAACACTGAAAGCTTATCTCCTGAAGTAATTACAGGCATGAATCTGTGAGATGCACCACTTCATTCAGTTATGAAAATAGCCTACATTTCAGGGGTGGCACAGTGGCTCAGTGATCAGCACTGCTGCCTTAGACCGCCAGCGACCATGGTTCAATTCCACCCTCAGGCAACTGTGTGGAGTTTTCGTGTTCTCCCTGTGTCTGTGTGGGTTTCCTCTGGGTGCTCCAGTTTCCTCTACAGTCCAAAGATGTGCAGGTTCGGCGGATTGACTATGCTAAATTGCCCATGGTTGGGTGTTTTAGCCATGGGAAATGGAAGGTTACAGGAATAGGGTAGGGGATGATCTTTGGAGGGTTGGTGTGGATTCGATGGGCCAAATGGCCTGCTTCCCCACGTTTGGGATCCTATGATTAATAGCAACAAATGTAAGATATACAGTACTTACTCTCAAGATTAAGAACAAAAGCCATGAGAACCATCCAGCTAAATCGATAAGCTACCTATTTAATGTTATATTATATTCAGTTTATTCAAATACCATCAGTATAACACACCCAGTAGTCTTGCTCTCTATATCTATTCCTTTACGGATTCAGATTTAGACTTTGTTTTAAATAGCCTCACAGATGTTAGATTATGAAAAGCAGGTTCTTGCTTTGCAAACTCCTGTGGGAAATTTCAACCTCAAAAGGTTAAATCAGACTGAAGCAGAATTAACATTGTCCGTTTGAATACTGGTCAAGAACATGTAAAGCTCAATGAAAATGGTTGTTATGGCTGACAGGACCAGACTGCAGCCTGTTTGAGTTTGAAAAATCTTAACCCTTCAGTGAACTGAACCTATAGGCCATCTGTTAGAATATCCTATTGTAGTGAAGGACACCCCATTGTTGCATGTTGTCGTCTGAATTGAAACTCTTTCATTGTGCACCAAATCTCTCAGACAGGATCTGATTTCACCCTGGGAAATACAGGATTTCCTGAAAACTTATAAAAGTAGAAACATTTGCTACAAATGAATTAAAGTGATTTAATTTTGTCCAATTATTTTAATTCACTATGTGTCTTTTTCAGGGTGGGTTCTTTCTGCATAGTGTCTGCTACATATCAGAACGCATGCATACGTCAAGTCCATAAATTGGATATCTAAATACTTACCTAAAAATTGGATAAACTGCCAATATCAATGTAGCTTCATAATTCTCGCAGATTCTGGCAAATATTGTTTCCGACAAAAATTGTTCTTACACTCTGTTCCCACTTTAACAAGACCACGTATAGCGCACGTGGACAAGGAGCAGGATGTGCAAAACTGATAGAATTAACCTTGAAAGGGAGAACGGGTTCTCTTTCCTTGCCCATTTCTGAATGAAACTTGATTAAAAGCTTATTCAGAATACAGGACAATTGTTCATATGTTTATGAAGGGAAAGGATGCATAAGTTCACTTCACAACCCCTGCTCTTAACACACACTGAGCTCCCTTCTGCCCTTGTGGCACGACCATATGCATATTTCAAGGTGACAGTTATGTCCCAGAATGACAAATTTCAATTAATTTAAGTCAGAAAGCCATTTCATTCTAGCATGTATTCATCCAATATTCTTTTCTAATATACCTAAACATTACTTTATCTGAGCATTCTGTCTCAAAAGATCTTAAACTGTCTTTCACAAAGTGGCATAAAGCTTAAATGGGGGGGTATTTCTTATCTTACATTTGAATTAGGCCAGTTTAGAACCATTTGGATTGATTCCAGCACTTAAATCTATCTAATTTCAATTAACTTTGTCTACAGTTGTCACCTCTAGAATTTCAAATATAATCCCTACTGTGTGGAAACAGACCTTTCTGCCCAACAAGTCCACACTGACTCTCTGAAGAGTAGCCCACACAGACATATTCCCCTCCCCTATTATCCTACATTTATCCCTGACTAATGCACCTAACCTACATCACTGTACACTATAGGGGCAATTTAGAATGGCCAATTCACCTGACCTGTACATCTTTGGACTATGGGAGGAAACCGTAGCACGCGGAGAAAACCCACGCAGACACGGGGAGAATATGCAAACTCCACACAGACAGTCGCCCAAGGCTGGAATGGAACCCGGGTTCCCAGCACTCACAGCAGTGTTAACCACTGAGCCACTGTGCCACCCCAAATAATAGTGTTTATATTTATTCAGATGCATGTGGAGGAACGTCAAGTTTTTTGACGAGCTAACAGAGAGTCTACATGTCATTCATATGGCTGATGTAGTGAATATGAGCTTTGAAAAGACATTTGATAAATTGCTGTATGAACAGGTTGGTCAACAAAGTTGAATCCCATAGAATAATAGCATAGGTACACATTCAGCTGAATGCTTGAGAACAGTAAGACGGGCTAAACAGTTGTTTTTCATACTAAGGAAGGTATAGTCTCCCTAGTAACTGGTGGCATTACAATTGCTTTTCTTGATATAAGAATGAATTACTTTGAGTGCAGAGGGTATAATTTCAAATTTGCAGATGGCACAATATTTTGACATATCATAAACTGTGAGAAAGACACTGATAAACTTTAAAAGGACCTAGACAGGCTGTGGAATTGGTGAAATATGGCAAATGAAATATAATGCAAAGAAATGTTAAGTGCTGCATTTTGTTAGGAAGGTCAAAGAAAGGCAATATTAATAGCACATAATTATGTAGGCGTGTTGGAACAGACAACACTTTGTAAATATAAGAATGATTGAAGGTTGCAGGACAGGTTACAAGTATGATTAAAAGAACATATGGAATTATAGAGTTGATAATTAGAGGAATAGAGTACAAACTCAAGAAAATACAGCGACTTGACCTGAACTGGAATTTTGTGCATTACACTTCAGGAAGGATTCAAAGGCATCAGAGAGGGCACAGAAAATATTGACGAGAATAATTCGAGGAATGAGGGTTTTCAGTTACATGGACAGATTGGGGAAGCTGGGTTTGATCTCCATATCAAAGAGATGGTTGAGAGGAAAGTCAATTGAGATCTTCAAAACCATTTGGGGTGTCAACAGAGTTGATAGAAATAAACTATCTCCATTCGCAGAAGAATTAAAAACCAGAGAACATTGGTCTAAGGTGGTTGGAAAAATAAGTGGTGGCAAGGGGAAGATCCATTTTGAGTATTGTTGAAGAAAGAGGCATGGTGTTGAAACTTCTATCTTGTACTCATTAGGCCAAATGAAAGAATGTCAAATTTCAAAGAAAGCAACAATCTGTACTGTATGAGAAAAGGGTGCTGATTGGTTGGCAAATAAAGCACTAATAAATTATTGTCCCTCAGATATTTCTTTAATTTGAAAAATAGTATAATAACTAGACATTTTTCTTCTTTCCTGCAGAGAACAGGTACCTAAATATGCATGTACTGCATGCAGTGTCTCATAGGTGAGTCACTTTGTGGGCCAACTGATAATTTGTTTCTTTGTGGTAATTCTTAGCACACTCAGGATCACTGCATATGTGGTGACGAACTGTAGAATCACATCTAACACTGGACACTATGTTCTGCATTCTTTAAGCACATGCTGGTTAAATATAGTCAATGATTCTACCAGTTGCAAACAGATGAAGGGATATGCTTGGGCAATGGATTACTATCTGGAATGTAATGCTGGAGAACATGTTAAGATAGATTAAGTCCTAATATAAGATTCTTTTATGAATTAGATAAGAACCTGTAAAGAACTGATTCCCAGGATTATGAGAGAGACAATATGAGAATGGAAATAGCTGATTTGTTTTTTGCAGAGAAACAGTATGAACACAAAAGCCAATGTCTTCCTTCTGTGATGTGACTACTCACATGCATCAAAATGCATCATCAAGACTTTGCACTCAATAAACAGTAAATCAGAATGGTTTGATTGAGATTTTCCACCAACTGATGATCAAATACTAAATGGCAAAGCACCCATGATCTTAAACATGAACAGGTTGTGTGACAGTGATGCAAAATCTTTGCTACATGTGATCATGAAATCCAAATGTATTTATAAGGTCAGTCATACCATTAAGAAAAATAAAGGTTTGAGATAGTGTTGTTGAGATGAAGGGTGGGATTTTCATCCCTCTTGCGTGAAAATCCGCATCCTGAAACCATCAGCATCAACAGAATCATCATACCTGCTCACCTAACAACCCAGATACTGTTTCAACCTTTCAATACATTATTTTGGAGTTAGAGGACACTTTACATGCTTCTGCCAAGTTGGTTTATGTACAGATACAGACACACATTGCGTGCAACTTTTGGCTCTTTAGTTTTTTAGCATTCACTTATGTTGCACTTGCATAGAGACTGCCAGTCTTTCTATTTCATATCAATGTCTTAGTGCACATGGAGTTCAGTGCTCAGTTAGAAGTTGCCATCCTTTGTGACTTACATCGGGTTTTTTAGCACAGAGAAAGTGAAAGAGAGCTTGTTAAAGTGGGGAGCACAGAGAGCTTGTTAAAGTGGGGAGTGGACACATCATTGTGTGGAACCATGCCCCATGTGCAGGATGCGTCAGCAGTTTACAAGGAGAGTGCATTGCATGTGATTCAAGCAAATAGCCTTGTGTGAAAGTCAAAGTGGAGCAGTCCTAACTGAGATGAACTATAGTCAGTCAGGGAATACTATTACAATCAAAGAAGGGAGGTTCATCAATTTCCAGTCTAGAGGGTAGGTCAGTTTTTCTCAGATCCTAACTACTCACTGTATTAAGATGCTTTTCCTGATACTGTTGTCGCTTCTTCTGCCATTACCATTAGTTGATGTCCTTTGATTCTCAACCAATCCCACAATGAGAATGGATCCCTCCATTTACTTTGTCCTGAATCCTCATGATTTTGAGCACCTCTATCAAATCCCCTGTAAGTCAACTTCCTTCAAAAGAAAAATGACCCATGCTTCTCCAATCTATTCATGTAAATGAAATCTCTCATCCTTGGAATCATGTTTGTGAATCTTCATGCATCTTCTCTAAGGTCATCACATCCATCCTAGTGTGTCATGTCCTGAATTACAAAAAATATTTCACTTGAGACAAATCACTGAACACCAATAACTTCCTTGATTTTTTTTTGAACACCTTCATTTATGAAGTCTAGATTACATAGACCTTTTTTAACTATTTTCTCTACCTCTGCTACTATCTTCAATGATTTTTGTGCAAGTAGTGCATCTCTTTGTTCCTACACCCCAGTAAGAAATTTACCCTTCATTGTGAATTGCTTCTCATCATTCTTTCTATAATTATCACAATCTCACACTTGTTAACACTAACTTCTCAACATGTCAGTCATCAATTTCTGGAAATTAGGCAGGATGAAAGCCTATAGAAGGATTTTAGGATAAATAGAATATTAGCATAAAGCTCTGTAATATTTTGCAACATGTGTGTAAAGCCTAGACTAGAGAAAACATTAAATCTTAAAGCATTTAAAGGTTTTCAAACCACAAGCAATTGCCATACAACTAGCCTTGACACTTCCACCCAGCTTTGCCTGATTGCAGCCAAAGATCCTTTTAACTGTCACTTCCTGACTTGTACCATCTTGTCCCATCTGGATGAGGGTGGGGCAAAAGAACTAGCTGTGATCTAGCTGACTGAGACAATCTAAAAAGGATCAGCGCCAGTTTGTATAAAAAGACTGTTTCTGATTGGAGACTAGGCCTCCACAATGAAAGTCTACCTCACAGTTAGATGGACAGCTACTTGGCAACAAGTCTCAGCAATTTCATCAGCCCTATACGTTAGTTCTCCACTACCAGCCAACTTTTAAGCATAAGTCGAATTCTATTATGACCAAAATTATCCCCAACATTATTTCAGCACTATATCATTGGGAAAGACCAAATCAACTCTGATCTCCCTGCTATATGAAAGATGTTGTTAAAATTGAAAGGGTTCAGAAAAGATTTACAAGGATTTTGCTGGCGTTGGAGGGATTGATGTTTAGAGAGTGGTTGAATAGGCTGGGGCTATTTTCCTTGGAGTGTCAGAGGCTAAGGGGTGACCTTATAGAGGTTTATAAAATCATGAGGAGCCTAGATAGGGTAAATAGCCAAGGGCTCTTTCCCAGGGTAGGGGAGACTAAAACTAGAGGATATCGGTTTCAGGATAGAGGAGGAAGATTTAAAAGGGAACTGAGGGGCAACGTTTTCACACAGAAGGTGGTGCATGTATGGAATGAGCTGCCAGAGGAAGTAGTAGAAACTGGTATAATTACAATATTTAAAGGGCATATGGATGGGTACACGAATGGGAAGGATTTAGAGAGATATGGGCCAAATGCTGGCAAATGGGAGTAGATTAATTTTGGGTTCCTAGTCGGTATGGATGAAAAGTCTGTTTCTGTGCCATACCACACAATGACTCAATCCACAACTCACTGTAGGCTTCTTGGGAACTTATTTCATCACATGTACATTATAACAGAGCTGAGGAGCAGGTCAATACTTGGACTCATAGCTGATGACTGCTGTTTGTTGTGAGTTAAGAACAGGACAGGAAAGAAGTTCTAAAAACAGTTCTTTTTAGATTTCAGGGGAAAAAATTAACAAACATTACTTCTCAGTTTGAAGTCCAAACAGGAGTTTCTACACTGCCAACTGATAGAGCAAAACATCTTCTTTCCACCTAAATTTCAGACTGGGATCTTTTAGAGAAATTGCAGTACAAACTGAGGACTGACAAAATTGACCAATAATTTAAAACAGAGAAATGTGAGGTGATGCATTTTAGCAGCATGGGAGATAGAGAGGCAATATCTGTTCAATTGCACAGTTTGAAAGGTATACAAAGAAAAAAGTGACCAGGAGTTTATTGCACAGATCTTTGAAGATGACAGGATATATTTAAGACAACAATCAGCAAATGTTATAGGACCTTGGGTTCATAAATAGTGATACTGTGAACAAAATCAGGACACATAAAAACAATCAGCAGGAGTAGGTCATTCAGCCTCCTCGAGCCCCTCAGCCATTTAATATGATCATGGTTGATCTCATCTCAGCCTCAACAGCACTTTCCTGCCTGCTCTCCATAACCCTTTAACCCATGTCAATTAATGCTCTGTCTGTTTATCTCTTCCTTAAATGTATTCATTGTCCTGGCGTTCTTAGTGCTCTGAAGTAATGCCTTTCACAGACTGGTGACCCTTTCAGAAAAGTAATTCCTCCTCATCTCTGTTTTTAATCTGCCATTCCTTAGCCGAAAACTACGATCTCTTGTTCTAGATTGCCCCATAAGGAGAAACACATGCACTACATCTACTTTGTCAATCCCCTTTACCATCTTATTTACCTCAATTAAATAGAGTTATAGAGGTCTGCAGCACAGAAAGAGGCCCTTCAGCCCATTTTATCCATGCCGATTATCAATAATCACCTGTTCTAATCCCACTTTCCAGCACTTGACTCATAGCCTAGGATACCTTGCCATCATAGGTGCTCAATTAATTCTTCTTAAAAGTTTCTGTCTGCAGTGCAGCAGAGAGTTTCAGATTCCCACCACTCTCAGGTGAAAAAAGTTTTTCATCATGTCTCCTGTAAAAATTCTGCCCCTTAGCTTAAATCCATACCGCCTCATAATTTTATACATATCAATAGTGTCCCCTTTCAATCTCTTCTGCTCTAAGACAAAAAAAAACCCAACCCTACCCAATCTCTTTTCATAACTGAAACTCCCCAACCTAGGCAATATTCTGGTAAACCTCCTCTCTATCCTCTCCAGTGCTATCACATTCCTACTCTAATGTGAATTCCAGAACTGCCTATGATATTCTAGCTGTGGCCTAACCAATGGTTTACACATTTCCATTATAACTTCACTTTTCCTGGACTCCATGCCTTAACTAATAAAGACAAATGTACTTTCTTATCCACTTTATCTATCTTTCCTAATACCTTCAAGAAAACCAAGATCCCTCTAATCCTCAATGATTCATAGGATCTGACTGTTCATCATGCATTGTTTGTCTTGACAAAATCTAGTCATCTTACATTAATCCAGATTTTCTTTTTCTTATGAGGGCTCCATCACTCTTCACCTCGCCACCTCCTCCCAGTGAGCCCCCAACACCACCACTTCAGTGGGGGCACCTCCTCAACCCCCAACTCCTGCTAAACTCTAGAGTGTAGACATAAATTGCTTAATGCCTCTTCATAAGACAAGCATTTCACCACTGGGATTGATCCAGTGAATCATCTCTGAACTTCCTCAAGTAAGGGGACCAAGCTGAATGTAATACTCAAGATTCAGTCTAGAAGTAGGTTCTACTGAACCTTGATAAAACTATGATGTGGCAGCGCTGGTGTTGGACTGGGGTGGATGAGGTCAAAAGTCACATGACACAAGGTTATAGTCCAAAAGTTTGTTTGAAATCACAAGCTCTTGGAGCACTGCCCCTTCATCACTTCACCTGACGAAGGGACAGTACTCGGAAAGCTTGTGATTTCAAACAAACCTGTTGGACTATAATCTTGTGTCATGTGACTTTTGTCCTTTACAAAGCTATGGTTAGGCCATAAAGAAGGCATTGATGCCAGTTCTATTTAAAGTTTAGAAAAGTGTGTGTTGTTGGATGACTAAATACACTTATGAAAGTGCGGAGCAGATTTATCAGAATGGATTTATCAGTTACAGGGCTATGTTGGAGAAGTTGGGTTTTTGCTTGGTGTAACAAAGAAAATTGGGGTGGTCAGTTTGATAAAGGTCTCTGCAAGATTATAACAGGTTTAGATAAAGAAATAATGTTCTCACTGGTGATGAAAAAATGAGGGGTCACAGGTATTGAACAACAGTTGCAAGGTAGATTTGTCAGAGAACCTTGTCATCTACCATGTTACTGGGGTTGTGAAGTCTCATGTAGGACAGATGGGAGTCACGATGGCAGATTTCCTTGCCTGAATGATAATGGGTTGTTACAACTGTCAACAATGGCTTCAGGGTTATTGTTATTGAGACTAGCTTTCAAATTCAAATTTATGAATTGAATTGAAATTCCTTTCATTCCATTGTGGGATTTCTTGATGAGTGAGTGGTTGGGTGAGAGAATGCTTAATGGCACGTGTCATAAAGTGGTGAGAAGGTGAGATGAACTTGTGAGGCTATTCTTAAAATGACTAGAAAGAAAATAAAGAGGAAATCAGGTGAGATTGGGATGCTGAGGAATGGAGTTACTTTGTCACTTTCAAGTTGAAGGAGTGATATCAGAATTAATTTTCTGACGGGTATAGCAGGGCACAGAGGAAAGTGAAGCAATATATCATCACAAAACTGAAGTAACATTGACTATCTGCTCCCACCCCCTCTCCATCTCTGACATCATGTTCACATCCCACCAGCCTCATCCCTACTCTAACCTGCTGAGATCCAGAGAGTGATGAATTCTTCCAGAAATGGCATGTGGCAAGATGGGGCTAGAATCAAATTAGAGGGGTGCCAGAAGGATAAGGTAGATAATTAATGAGTGGACTTTGGTAAAATACAGTGAAAGATCATGTTAGGTGTTCAAGTAAAAAAAAAATCTTTCCATAAAATTTAATGAAATGACATTTAGCCAAAGTGACAAGATTTTACTGGTGCTGCTTGATTTAGTGTCAGCGATTGCATATTGCACACTTCAATTTAGTTTCTGACTTGCTATAAAACTAAAATGGCCCTTATCCTTCTTTTCAGAGTCTTACTGCTCCCACCTCTCTAACTTAGTCAAGACTTATCAAACTCCAAGATCTCTGCATAGCTCCATTTCAGGCCTTTTGTTAATCAGAGATGCACTCTGCTCCATAATTAGCAGTTGTGCCTTTAGGTTCATCATCCTCCCTTTCTAAAGTCATCCATTTTTTTCTAGTCTACTTTCCTCTTTTAAAATGTTCCTTAAAACAAACTTTTTTGTCCACCTTGCTGGCCACATGTAGTGAGATTTCTGTGTGGTATTGTCAAATTTTGTTTGGTGACATTCTAGTGAAATGCCTTGGGACATTGTTACTATGTTAAAAGGTGCTAAAGAAGAGGTTTCTGTTCTGCAATACATTTGGGTTGGCAAACAGGGCTCTTGCTATAAAGATGGCCCAATGACTCACCTTGAAATTTCTGTTCTGTGCAAATTGCAGAATCTAGCTTCCATTTCAGTGAAGCATTGCAAAATACTAGAATTTTCAGAAAAGCCACAAAATTATTCTTTTTTTAATAAACAACATGCAAAAATTCTGCTATCAAAGCAGTGCCACATCCACATATGCCATGTGTCACTCTCTGACCATAGTCTGCACTATCTGACCCACAGTCAGCTAGTCATTTCCTGAAGTATCAAAATAAGACTTGTTCCATGTTATTGTTCTTCCAAAAGGAAGGAGGTTACCTCCTTGCCAATGCTTCTTGTTGACAACTGTACATTTAAGATATGTGAATCTCTCTTCAGCTAGGAGTTGATAACCTTCAGAACAAGTTGTATTTTCAATACGATAAATGCAAGAAGCCAGAGGGTTTTTCATTCTGCAAAGCCCTGCTTATAGATTGCTACCTAAGTACCGAAACAAAGGTTTACAAACTGCAAATAGGGTACAAACCAAACTGGAACTGAAAGAAAGAACTTCCATTTATATAGTGTCTTTCACAACTCCAGGCCGTACTAAAGCGATTTAAGCTAATAAAATATTTTTTTATATTTTCTAATCGACCTGCTGAGTGATTTTATGACACAACTCTTGAGTAGGTGGGATTTGAACTTTGTCTTCCCAGTTCAGAGGTCGGCCCACTACCACTACTACAGAAAAGCCCTTTTACCTAATTTTTGAAGTGTAGTCTTTGTTGTGAGAAAGCCAATATGTGAATAGCAAGGTCCTCTGCAGTAAGCAATAATGACCAAATAACCTGGTTTCTCAGTGAATGATTTGTGCAATAAATATTGGGCAGAATGATACAGAGGACTCCTTTGCTTTTCTTCAAAAGTTTTGTCATGGGATCTTGTGCATTCATAAGACAGTAAGACATAGGAGCTGAGTGAAGCCATTCAGCTGATTGAGTCTGTTCCACCGTTTGGCCATGGCTCATATGCTTTTCCACCCTGTTCTACTTTCTCCCTGTAACTCCTGGTTTACTTACTCATCAAGAATCTATCCATCTCCACTGTAAATACACTCAATGACTTGATGTCCACAGGCTTCTGCAGTAATGACAGGACAATTTGGCGCCCAGTTCAAAGTTCCATCAAAAACATGGCACCTCTGAAAGCAAGGGAAGAAACCTTTTTCCATGACAGATGGATCAATGGCTGGGGGAATAGAGTTATTAAAATAGTTAGGTAGTTAATTTTAACTGGCACAGACTTTATACACCAAAGTACCTTTTTCTGTGCTGTAGGTGACTCTATGACCCTGCACTGAAATGCCAGCCTGGATGATATATTCCAGTCACTGTAGCAGGATTTGACCTTCTGACTCAGAGAGAGTGCAACAATTAAGCCACAACTGACAAAAGATGGTGTCTGTAAATGTGACCATGACATTGTTGGGATTTTCATAAAAATACAAAGTGTTCTTTTTTTTAGGAAAGGATCTATCTGCTGTCCTAGCTCTCAAGTGGCTGATTATACAACTCCAGTCCCATACCATCTTAGATAACTCCTAACTATCTGCTGAAGGGGCTTGACAAGACACTCAGTTGCAATGAAGATGAAATAAATTAAATTGATCATTGATACCAATAAGGTCCACATCCTAAGAATTAATAGCATTACAAAGTAATTTAGTGTCCCTTTCCTTTAAGTTGTTAAATAGAAGCATACATTGTTTGAACTTTGATTGTCACTGAAAATTAGCAAATGTAGCTTATTGTCAAAATATATAGTATACTAAAAAGTCGCCTAAAATATTTTTTCTCAATCTCTTCCATTGTAATTGAATAACATATTCTAGAATTGAAACAAAAAGAGATCCTGACTGAAATGATCTAGGTTTACTTCATGTGATCTGTTTTATTATTGCAGCAATGCTTCCTTGCTAACATCAGCAACTTTTACAAAGTTTATGAAATCCTGTGTGAAGTTCAGTTTTGAAAAGAGCAGTTTGCATTCTGTGCTGGGAAATATGAATACTTTTGTAATTCTGCCAAGTTGAATCCGGAAAAGGCTGCTAACTTAATTGCTTTGTTCTCGAGGCCATTACAATTGCCTTCAATTTGTACCTTAAAAATAAGATGCAGATAAAAAGCACTGTCACTTGCCATTTTTCAATAATATCTTTAACAAATTGCTCAGGCTACTCTGAAAAATCAGAAATTCTTTACAGTTATATATTTCAAAGCATTTCCTAGTCTGTTAGAGTTGCTCTTTGGTGGAATTGTTTAAGGTTAGAGAATTTAGAGATACTAATGGTAGGTGATGGATATTGACTTGGGATTCACTTGGGCTCCTACAAATAGGAACAGCCTGGAACTGGGGTTTGGGTTCAGGAGGCCAGTGCTTGTGATATGAATAAATGCTTCTACAGGTGTGTAAAGATTGTCTTTTGTTCATCTTCCACCGTTGAGATATCTGGGAAGTAATAGGAGAGACCAAGATAAAGCTTTGTTCTGGTGCATGCTATATTTTGGGCTGGAAAATGAGAGGTCTTGAGTTCATGACCAAACTTTTATCTGTGAACTGAAGAAGGCACAATGAGTAAAAGAAAATCAGCTTGTGTGCATCCTGATTTGTGTTAAGTTAACTAACTGATGTATAGGAACAAGCCATTGACTCCGAGCTAATGGATAGTGTTGTACAGGATAATCAAGGACTAGATTGAAAAGATAACAAAAAATATAAATATAATTCAATTGTGTCAACTGTATAGGTTTAGTCTGTATTTGAAGCTGTGATTGAAAGTCCTTTTTGAAAAAAAATGGTGCAAAGGTTCCCATTCCACTGACCATCATAGGATACATTTCACACTGCAGCCAAAGGGCAAATGCGCACATGAGCTTTTTAAAAAGAGATTGTACTTTGAGGTTCCAGAAACTGAGCTTGCCTGAAGCTTCACTTTGGGGAAAAAAAACATTTTAAAATCTACATCAATCTGCTGTGAGGAATTATGATTAAACAGGACTTACTGGCTTCCTGTGTTGTAGTTTAAAGCTCACAATCTATTCTTCTGAGAGTCGAGCTGTTTGTAGCTATACTGATCAAAACCTAGGAGAATTTTTATTGCAGTTGACTGAGATACTAGACATTTCAGGAACTGGAACAAAAATCAATGCTGAAAGGTTATTTATTTGTCTGGTAAATAGTAATTGATTGAGTGGCCAGGTAATATTTTAATATATTGGCTCTGCAGTAAACAGCAATTTACTGTTTAAAAATAAGTATCATACTTACAATGTATGCAGGATAATGCAAAGCTAGCAGCTATTTACACAGCAATAACTCAGTTCTGTTTATTCTGAGGACACTGTAGACTTTGAGTGCAAAGCTGGAACAGTTTGTAAATGACACCAATATCTGTGGTTGACTTTAAAACAAAAAAAATACTGCAAGTACACAGTTGATTAGCCAGTATTTATAGAGATAGAGACATTTCAGGGAGGTGGCTATTCATTAGGGAAAACATAATGAAAAAAAATAGTGCTGATGGAGGAATTGCAGTCATATGGCAACAAATGAGCAAATTATGAACAAAACAACAAAACAATATAAATTGGATATTGTGCTTATGTTAAATAATGTTATTAATTTCAAGAACTGGAAAGTTTTCTTGTTCAAATTTAGTCCGTCTCACTGAGCCTTGTTGTGGGTATGCTTTCAGAGTACAGATTTGCATATTTGATTAGACCACTGTCCTTTTTCCTCCTGTTTCCAAGATTTTCTTAATTGTGGGAATCATAGGGATCTTGGTGAAATGTATTTTGTATTCTCAACCAAAATTCCTTCAGATGAAAGTCCCAGCATAGAGGGTAAGTTAATATTTTCATACAGAAAGATCACCATTTTGCTAATTAGGAAATCTATATCAAAATATTGTTGCAATAACTATGTTGTTTTCATTGAAGCCAAGGTACATCAGTCGAAACTTGTTGATGAATTTTTGCCCTATATAGTAAAATTGACATCACCATGAAATCTGGCTTCCATTTTCAACACATTTTATTCAGCCTACATGATCTGAATCAAACACATAGTGAGGCGATTTCTTATATCAGCTAATTTGAAAATGAAAAGCATCCTGACCAAAATGGCCCACACCATTTATGTTTCCCTCAGTCACCCATTTCAACCAGCTCCCTAAATACACTATCTGACATCAGACAGTCTACCACAAGCTATGGCATAAAACTACAGCTGAATAAAATATAACCCATTGACTTAAATGAAAGCAATCTGAATATATAAAAAAGAACAATCCACAATGTGTCAGTTTAAAAGGGTATTGTGCAAAGGAAACACTGCACAAAACTTTGAAATTTCTGTCAACATTAACAAGTAGAACTAAGAAAGTCCTAAAAACAAACTTCAAATTCGAAACTGTCAGCAGAAAAAAAGCAGAACAAAACTATCTTACCTAAAAGAAATGTAAGAATGACTCACCCTGAGTCAAATGTTATTCGCTGTGTTGAATGATCCAGCATGTTCTTTGAATCTGTGCCTTAATTAGTGCTTAGGGCCCTGTTCCAACACAGCACTGAATCATTCACTATATTCACCTGATACACTTACGAGTGTAGAAGCATCATTTCATGCATATAGATTCCAAAACATCTGAATGGGAAATGTGGAGATTTTGTGAAGAGCCAGTCTTTTCCAGTTGATGTTAAACACTCACTTCTGTTTGTATGCAATGCATACAACATTATGTCCTATTCTATTTCATAAATGCAGGATTGGCTCTTTTATTTCATGAACTTTTGATACATTGCGTTTACATTTTTTTGCCAAACCCCAGCTCTCATGAAAGATTCTTATCTTTCATGCATCCGAACTTTAATTTGGAAGAGTGGGATAGTAAACCATTGTCTGACCAGTGATTTCAACTGAAGTACAAATGTTTCCCTATACTGAATTAATGGGAGATAGATTTGATAAGATATTGGACAGCCTTTCATCATCCTCAAATTGTGAGAGACAAAGCTTCAATCTGGTTACTTGAACTGAAGTTCATGAAATGAGTGTGGTTTTATATCAAAGGGTCCCACAGTTGCCAATGTAACATTCTAACTGATAAGCAGACTTTTGCGAGGTAGCTTCAGGGATTCCACTTGGTTCAATGAACCATCTTTCTACTTATGGCTAATAAAAGATGACAAAGCTGATTCAATTGTTTCTTTTAAGAGAAGTTATTTCTTCTGATGCTTCTATGAATTTCTGTCACTTCTGGTATTTGTATACCATGAATGAAGCACTCTAAAACGGTGACATTTTCCCAATTGACATAGTGTGAAATTCTATTATTTCCGTTCTGTGTCAATGCATCCAGGTCATCTGACACATTTCTGCACTGTACATGGAAATGAGATTGAAGTATACATTGATGATAGATGCAGCTTTTAACAGGATGAAGTCAACTGCGCTGCCCTCAAAATAACACCAACTTGCATTTATACAATGTATTTAATGTGGAAATCACCTCGAAACTCTGCAAAGTGACCTTCCAAAAATGGATGTTGGGAAATAGGAAAGGAAAGCTGAGTAAAAGGAGAAACATTGAGGATTGTAAAAGTCAAAGAGGTCACTTGAGTGATTGATTTTGCTGCCAATTAAGAGTTTTGCATTGATAGAGCACATTCCACCTTTCAGTGTGCTGGTTGTGGTGATTTTAGAAGTGAAGGCATTGTTGGACAATAAGAACAGAATGGCCAGGTTGTCCTGGTGTGGGTGAGTCCTGATGTTAGGATCACATGTGGATTCTGAGTCCATGAAGGGCAGCCAAATGAGTCCTCATGCAGTGGCAACCTTCCTGGGATGATGGCCAATTATGAAAAGACCGTTGGGCCTACAGTACATTGTGCCAACACAATTAATGCACTGGCAGTGCCCTGCGAGGGTTAGCCAATACTGAAACTGTGAGAGACAGTGTGGTACCTTGAGAGGAGCAAGAAATGTATCTTAGCTGCTGTGACCTGCCAGCAGCTACCAATGGATATCATTCCGGTGGGAAGTTTGAGGCCATGGGGTTGCTTATTTTTGCCAAAAACAAGCTCCTTGGGCCTCTGGACGCACTGAGAGAAAGTGAGGACTGTAGATGCTGGAGATCAGAGTCAAGAAGTGTGGCACTGGAAAAGCACAGCAGGTCAGACAGCATCCAAGGAGCAGGAAAGTCGATGTTTCAGGCATAAGCCCTTCATCAGGAATGTGGCAGAGGGGGAAGGGGGTTGAGAGATAAATAGGATTGTGGGGTGGGGTGGAGGGAAGGCAGCTGGGAAGGCAATGGATAGATGCAGTGGGGGGTGATGGTGATAGATTAGAGGGGTGAGTGGACCAGTAGGTGAGAAGGAAGATGTAAGATGGACAGGTAAGCCAGTTCAAGAGGGCAGTGCCGAGTTGGAAGGTTGGATCTGTGATGAGCTGGGGGGAGGGGAGATAAAGAAACTGGTGAAGTCGATATTGATGCCATGTGGTCGGAGGGTCCCAAAGTGGAAGATGACGTGTTCTACCTCCAGTCATCGGGTGGCTCGGATTTGGCGATGGAGGAGGCCCAGGACTTTCATGTCCTTGGTAGAGTGGGCGGGAATTAATAGTCATAGAGATGTTCTGTACGGAAACAGACCCTTCAGTTCAACTTGTCCATGCCAACCAGATGTCCCAACCCAATCTAGCCCCACCTTCCAGCAACAGCCCCATATCCCTTTAAACCCTTCCTATTCATATACCTATCCAGATGCCTTTTAAATGTTGCAACTGTACTGGCCTCCACCACTTCCTCTCACAGCTCATTCCATACACATACCACCCTCTGAATGAAAAACTTGCCTCTTAGGTCTTTTTTATGTCTTTCCCCCTCACCCTAAACCAATGCCCTCTAGTTCTGAACTTCCCAACCCTAGGGAAGAGACCTTGTCTATTTATCCTATCCATGCCCCTCATGATTTTATAAACCTCTATAAGGTCACCCCTCAGCTTCCAATGCTCCAGTGATAACAGCCCCAGCCTATTCAACCTCTCCCTTTAACTTAAATCCTCCAACCCTGGCAATATCCTTGTAAATCTTTTCTGAACCTTTTCAAGTTTCACAACATCTTTCTGATAGGATGGAGACCAGAATTGCATGCAATATTCCAAAAGTGGCCTAGCCAATGTTCTGTACAGCTGCAATATGACCTCCCAACTCCTGTATTCAGTGCTCTGACCAAGAAAGAAAAGTATACCAAACACCTTCTTTACTATTCTATCTACCTGAGACTCTACTTTCAAGGAGCTATGAATCTACACTTCAAGGTCTCTTTCTTCAGCAACACTCCCTAGGACCTTGCCATTAAGTGGAAAAAGCCTGGTAAGATTTGCTTTCCCAAATGTACGGAAACAGACCCTTGAAGTTTATCTAAATTAAACTCCATCTGCCACTCCTCAGCCTATTGGCCCATCTGATCAAGATCCCATTGTAATCTGAGGTAACCTTCTTCACTGTCCACTACACCTCCAATTTTAGTGTCATCTGCAAACTTACTAACTATACCTCTTATGCTCACATCCAAATAATTTATATAAATAATGAAAAGTAGTGGATACAGCACCGATCCTTGTGGCACTCCATTGGTCACAGAACTCCAGTCTGAAAAACAATCCTCCACCACCACCCTCTGTCTTCTACCTTTGAGTCAGTTCTGTATCCAAATGACGAGTTTTCCTTGTATCCCATGAGATCTAACCTTGCTAACCAGTCTCCCATGAGGAACATTGTCAAACTCCTTACTGAAGTCCATATAGATCATGTCTACCGCTCTACCCTCATCAATCCACTTTGTTACTTCTTCAAAAAACTCAATAAAGTTTGTGAGACATGATTGCCCACATACAAAGCCACATTTATTATCCCTAATTAGTCCTTGCCTTTCCAAATACACGTACATCCTGTCCCTCAGGATTCCCTCTAACAACTTGCCTGCCACTGATGTCAGGCTCATTGATCTATAGTTCCCTGGCTTGTCCTTACACCTTTCTTAAACAGTGGCACCACATTAACCAACCTTCAGTCTTCCAACACCTCACCTGTGACTATCACTTCCAAAATTGCCACCTTTCTACTCAACAGTATGTAGGATGGTGAGTGAAAGTTTGTTGAATGAAAAAGGAGGGCAATAAAATCACAGTGCAAGCTGACAAAATTAAACACCAACTAGCACATTGATCCTATGACAACCAATGGCTCATTACTTCAGGAGAGAAGGAAGGAGGGTTCATCAATCCAGTGGAAACGAATAGTGAATTGGGACCAGGGAGTGAATAAAATTAATGTAAATAAAACATTGGCAATTAGGGAATTAATGGAATTAATGAGTGACATCTCACCAGGAGGAGATGAGTTCCATCAGACCGTGTTAAAGGAAGTAGGGGAGTACATTGCAGATGCCCTAAATGCAAGCTTTTAGAGTTTCCAATATGTAGGACTCATCCCTCTGGATTGGAAAATTGTACATGACACTCTTCACTTTATAAGAAGTGTGAAAGAGGCTAGCCTGGGAATTAGTGACCAATTAACTTAACATCTGTTATGGGAACATGTTCGGAGTCTATAATCTAGGATGGGGAACTGAACATCTTGAAAGTTTTCAGTTAATCTGGACAGCTGGCATTGATTCATGATAGGCAGGTCAAGCCTGACAAATCTCATTGAAGTTTTTAGAGAGGTGTCTAAGATAGGGAATAGGGGAATGTCTATGAATATTATTTATATGGACTTGCAGAAGGCATTTGATAGAGTCCCACATAACAGACTGTTAACTAAGGTAGAAGCACGCAGAATTGAAGACAAATTACTCATGTGGCTAGGATGTTGGTTGAGAGGTAGGTGACAGAAAGTAAGAATAATAGATAGTTAGTCAAATTGGAGGGATTTAAATAGTGGTGTCTCACAAAGATTTGTTTTAGGGGCCCAACTATTCACATTTTTTATTCATGACTTGCATAATGAATTTATATTCAAATTTTCTGATTACATAAAGTTAGATGGAATTAGAGACAGTGTGGATGGTAGGACAAAATAAGAAAGGGTTATTTAGGGACTAAGTGAATGGGCAGAACTATGGCAGTCAAAGTTCAATATAAACAAGTTATCCATATTGGACCAAAAAAGGACAGATCAGCGTACTTTCTAAATGATATGAAGTTAAATACAGTGGATGTCCAAAGAGACATGGGTATAGGTGCATAGATCCTTAAAATGCCACAAACAAGTACAGAAAATAATCAAACAATCTAATGGAAAGCAGGCCTTTATATCTAGAGGGCCGGAGTATAAGGATGCAGCGCTATACTGCAGGTTACACAAAATCCTGATTAGACTTCACTTGGAGAATAGTGAGCAGATCTGGGCACCACATTTTCAGAAGATGTTATTGGCCTTGGACAGAGTACAATGTAAGTTTACAAGAATGATACCTGGACTTCAGTTGGTAAGTATTAAGGAGAGATTATACAAATTAAGCCTGTTTTGTCTCAAATTCAGAAAGTTAAGGGATGATCTGATTGATATCTTTGGGATATTAACAAGACAGGATAGATAAAGAAACTATGTCCCCTGGTTGGGGATTCTAGAACTAGAACAGAATCTGAGAAATAGGGCCAGACCATGCAGGAAAGATGTTAGGCAGCACTTCTGCACACAAAGGATAGTAAATACGGGTGGCATGGTGGCACAGTGGTTAGCACTACTGTTTCATGGTGCCTGGGATGCAGGTTTGATTTTAGCCTTGGGCAACTGTCTGTGTGGAGTTTGCATGTTCTCCCTGTGTCTGTGTGGGTTCCTATTGAGTTCTGTGGTATCCTCCCACAGTCCAAAGATGTGCAGGTTTGGTGGATTAAGTGATAAATACAGGGTTATGGGAATATCTGGATGAGATGTTTTTTGGAGGATCAGTACAGAGTCAATGGGAAGAATAGCTGCTATCTGCACTGGCGGTGTTCTATGATTCTAGATGTTTGGAACTGTCTTCCACAAATGACAGTGAATGCTAGTTCAATTGTTAATTTTAAATCTGAGATAGATAAGTTTTTTTGTTAAGCAAATATATTAACGAATATGGACCAGAGATGGGCATACGGAGTTGCCACAGATCAGCCATGATCTTATTAAATGGTAAATTGGCTTACTTCTGTTCCTATGTTCTTCATCTTAGGGTAACGTTAACCTGCCAGGATGGGTGGTTCAAGGGATGTTGTCTGCTCTAAACTAGAGAAAACATTCAAAGCTTGGGTGTCGGATTTTAGTGGGACAAGGTGACTAACCTGATCTCCAAAGGTGGGATCTTAGTTTTAGTGAGGCTTTGTGACTCAAATTTTAGCTGTGTTTCAAAGTTGAACAAGTGGAATCCGGGATATCCCACAAGCTCCGAGTAGGCAGAAGGTCTGTATCCAACCGCCGTCCCACCAGTTTCCCACCCCATCCCTCCTTACCAAGCATTCCTGTTTCCCACTCCATGTGATTGGACAATGTAATAATTCACTCATGATCAATCTCTGGCACACCCTCCAATCTTTTCACTTTCAAAATATTCACTGCAAAATTCCATTTCCCAATAGCCTATTATACGAGTATATGAACAAGGAACAAAAGTAGGCCACTCAGTCCTTGAAGTCTGCTCCGTCATTCAATAAGATCATGGCTGATCCAATTCTACTCAAATCCATATTCCTGCGTATCCCAATAATCTTTCGTTCACTTGGTAATCAAAATTCTACTCCTGCCTTAAAATATTTAAAGATTCTGCATCTATTACCTTCTAACTAAGGGAATTCCAAAGACTCTCACCCTCTCTGAGGGATTAAAAATATTTCATCTATCCAAATAGGCAACTTCTTTTTCAACTATAAGCCCATACTTCTAGATTCTCCCACAAGGTGAAACATCCTTTCGAAATCCACCCAGTCCAGTCCACTCAGGATCTTATATGATGGAGCGAAGTCACCTCTGACACTTCTAAACTCCAGAGGCTGCAAACATAGCCTTTGCTTAAAAGGAACTGTGCTCATTTCAGGTAGAAATGCTTCCAATCCAGTTCATATCCTTCACATCCTCTGAAGAGACTATCCTACTCCAATTGCTGATGCTCCTCCATTTCTTGGTTACTCAGATTATCGACACAGAGACACACTAACTCTAATGAAAGTTCCTCACCACACCCTCAACAAAAGATTGTTGTCACACAATCTTTTCCTCCTTCCTCCCAATCCTTGGCTGCAGCCTGGTGCATTTTGTCTTCCCCTTCCATCTGGTTGGCTGACCAATCAGGCTGAGTTTCTGAACTTCTAAAACATTAAATTTGGCAGGGCCTCTAGTAAATGCATGCTTCTCAATTTCATGGCCTCCCAATGAACAGCCTTTGAGACTGGTCGAAATTTTTTCATTAAAAGCATTTTGTATTTGAATTTGTATGGTGGAGCTGAAAATCTAAAGCTTGTGTTCCCAATACTTTCCCTGAAATTTTATCTATTATTGTCAATCCAACAGAGTTTCAGAGTGTTGCATAGGCAAGCATTACTATGGGAGTTGTCTACCTAACTAAAGTCAAAATACCTTGGATGCTGGAAATCTGACAGAAAAACTGAGTGTTAAAGTAACCTAGCAGGTCTGGCAGCATCTGTGCGGACAGACATAGATCAAGTTTCAAGTCCCTCATGGCCCTCTGGGTAAACCATGAGGTTTATCTTTTCCTTTTGAGGTCAGGACCATGTGCTTGGCCCAAACCAATATAGTGAAGCCCACTTTACTTCTGAAGGCTGGCATTCCCAACTTCCTCAGTGTTCCCTCCTTTACTGCATGCCAACTGAACTGAAGGAATGTATATTACTTGCATTGGATCTCCCATTTTCTCACTGCCTTTTCCAGCAAGGCAAAAAGGCAACTGATAGAAATAGAAAAGACTTGGTTCCGATAGAGTTGTAAATAAAGAACATGGGATAGAAATTTCATCTCTGATGAAATCAGCAATCAAGGCACAAAATTCACCAAGTGTTGTGCTGGTTTTAGGATTTTTTTTTCAGGTTTTCAGTTTGCACGTTGCTGAATATGATATCTGTCATGCACCAGTGCAATGGGTAATGTAGAATAACATTGCTTGAATTATTTAAGAGTGGTAACTTAGTAGAATTTCTTTGATATAGGTGAAAATGGATTTATCACAGAAAATCAGCATGTGAACTTACATGTGAAAGTGTGATTTTTGCACTGATTTCCCCTACTTAGGGCAAATTGTACTGAAAACACATTACAACAGAAACTCCAGGCTAATCAGTTTAATTTGTGCTTTAATTTTTGTTCATAAGCATACAAGCATGTAAAAAATACAAATTCTATTACCAAGACTAATCTAAACTGACACCATCGTACTGCTCAGTGAGCAGTCTTTTGAATGATACTCTCTCCTGAACAGCATTGTGGGTCAACCTATAGCAGGTGGATTGCAGTGGCTCAAGAAGTTAAAAATCACAACACAAGATTATAATCCAACGGTTTATTCGAAAGTTTAAGCTTTTGGAGTACTGTTCCCAGTTATCTGATGAAGGAGCAGCACTCCGAAAGCTTGAAATTTCAAATAAAGTTGTTGGACTATAACCTGGTGTATTATTTTGAACTTTGTCCAACACCAACACCTCCACAATGTGGTTCAAGAAGGCAGCTCACCATCACTGTCTAAAGAACAACTAAGGATGGGCAATAAATGCTGGTCATCCAGTGATGTCCACAATCCATTAATGATTTAAAAATACTTTAAATGTCACACCGCACAGTCACGAAAGAGTGTGTGAGTTCTATTTGGTGTTCTGATCAACATTGGTCTTCAACTTGCATCACTGAAAAAAATGGTCTTGTCATAATCTCAGGACCTTACTCTGGCAAAGTTATACATAGAACTTCCCTACAATACCCCAGTGCTTCAAAAGTACTTAATATTTGAAAGCAAATGAAATGCCCTGAAGCTGTGTGTGATAAGTGTTGTATAATACAACTGACATGGGTGGAAATTTCAGTTCCTGTTAAAATTGCTCATTTTTTCTGGACATAATCTTAAATGTGGAAATCAAGACCCCTTCTGTCAGAAATTTCCAAGAGGAGAATTGATCTTTGGGCCTATCAAAGTTGATTTCATGTCCACCCTAGTTATCCGTTCATATTACCTAATGTAATGAAATACTTCCATTTTTATTCTATTTTTACTACCCTGCCTGCTGGATTATTCCTAACATTTATTACCCTTCAAATGAAGTACTTCTTCCTGATATGTTTTAAATCACTTTTCATTCATTTCCACTTATGCTGACTTGTACTTCCCTTGCTTACTTTGAAGTAGTAATTACCTTATCTGTGCCATTAAAATGTTATGTACTTCAATGAAATTCCCCTCCCTCAAGTGCCTTCTTATTGACTGTAAAGCTTAAGCTTCTTTAATCTTTCTTCTAGTTTGTCCTCCTTACACTTGGGATAAGTGTTGTTGTCCTTCTCTGTGCCCTTTACAATGCTCATAGCTTTTAGTGATGTGGTGACTAAAAATGAATGCAATAATCTTAGTGTGATCTGATTAGTGCATATGAAGGTTTTAACATACATTTTTATTCTATTTTACTAGCATCCTTGTCTTTTATTTACTCCTTTTAATATCTTCACCATTCTGTCAGGACATTGTAAATGACAAATAATGATTACTCCTAGATTCCTTTCTAATTCTCCTAACTTAATTCCACTTAAAATGAAACTACAATAAATATTCATTTTGACCTATGAACAGTAATGATTTTAATTTAGCAGGTTTAAATATAATTCACAAATTGTCTGCCTAATTACGTACTCAATCAGACTCCTCAATTTCCACCGTTCTGTATTCTGCTGTCAATGGCTTTCTTGATGGATGGTTGAATGCTTCCTTCTGAGAGGTTAGTCAGGTAAGAACAATCCCACCACCTACTGCAAAATAAGAAAATGCTCCCGGTTGTTTTACTTGATATCATACAGCTCCTTTCTCCAAAATGTCTATGAACACCACTGGGTCAGCCAGAGATTTGGAGGTGAGTTTTGTCTATTGTCATGATTACTGCATTAGCCATCTGGAATACCAGGTTATAGTCCAATAGGTTTAATTGGAAACACTAGCTTTCGGAGCGCTGCTCCTTCATCAACTACCTGATGAAGGAGCAGTGTTGCAAAAACTAGTGCTTCCAATTAAACCTGTTAAACCTGGTGTTGTGTGATTTTTAATTTTGTACACCCCAGACCAACACCAGCATCTCCAAATCATCATAAATGTTTTATTGTACTCTTGATAAGTTTAATACATCACCATGCTAATATGGAAATATAACAGTTTTCCCTCCTTCATCGCTGGATTAAAGTTCTGGAACCTCTCACCTAAGAACATGTAGACTGCAAGACAATAGTTTTACTTCCATCCTCTCAAGTTAAATAAGGGATGGGGTAAAAAATGCTGTAATAAATCCACACCCCATGGCTTATTTTTAAAAATGCATCTTACTCTAAAAACAATACCTAAAAAAACTTACTAAACAGGAAAGAATTGCTCATACTTTAGATTAGACATTTATTTTTCCATGCCTTGTGTTTGGCCTAACAAATCCCCTCTGTCTACTGGCTGTAAATGTGATCCCAAACAAGTTATAATTACAGACGTGGATAGACAGCACAAAACTCACATTAATTTGCCGTTAATTGATGTTAAATTGATGAAGTTAACTGAGGATAATAGCTGAGCAGAAGAACCCGCACTTATAAGGTTGGACTTAGGAACATTGTCAGATCACTGTAGAGGGCCATTATTCTATTACTGCTCATGTATAATAATCCAGGGAGTACCCAGTATTGGAATGTTGTCCAGAGTAGAAAAAAATTAGTTACCAATTTTCATCAAGTGAATATGAAAATTCACCAAAAAGCATTTTTTTAAATGAAATCCATAATTATTGAGACATATGTTTGAGCCTTATTAAATGTTTTATAGTCAGATTCAGAACTATAATTCGAAAATATGGGCATCTTTTAGTTGATACTTACCAAAGAGAAATTTACCTCGCTAAATAAAGAAAGATAGGAAGAAAAAAGCACGTGTATGTTAATACATAATCTGCTATCTCACTGTAATCTAGAAAGCAGAGAATCTGAGAATTCAACAATCAGTATTTATCAAATTAGATGAAAGAAACTAGATGAATAGAGTTTTAAAATGTCACCTACACCCAAAGATTTCTGTAAGTATGTCTCCATGTAAGTGTCATCCTTTGTTAAAAGGACAGCTTTGAAAAGATTCCAAATATTGGCAACATTAAGAGAGATAGCTAGAAAATTCCTCTTTTTGCTGCTCTCCTGGACATATTCACTAATTTAAATTTAAATATTTTAGATAGGAAAAAGAAAATTAGATGTAGAAATGAGCAGAAGCAGAGATTTGATTGATTTAATTATCATTGCATCACATGAAGAGATCACACAAATCAGATGAATGAAGTGATACCAAGTAATAATGTATAAGGTATGCTGTTTTCCTATAGCATCCAATTACTTATTTTTACTTCAGTTGTAAACCTAACACAACAATGAAATCCATCTCTGGGTTCACTTTAACATTCTTCAACAAATAAAAACAACCTATGTTCAGTATTTATGATTTTTCTTTCTGAATTCTTCCTTTTATTCTTGCTAATAAAGATATTTTTGTTTCCTTCAATTTAACCCTTCCCCATGAGTTAAGCAGTTTTCCTAAAATGAGAGTAAAAAATTTTAAAATTTCATATCAACAGGGACCCCAATGGCTATCAAGCTAAGTGACATTTCAGCACGCCCACGGTCATAATTGAGGTTTAGCTGCTCTTTAACTTGATAATTACTGCCTATTAATGTTCATGTGCTTTCTTCTGCCTAGGGTCTTTTGATTCACTGCAACTCTTTTAGATCTTTGTCCTCCTCCTGAAAAAAAACTGCTTAATTTATATTTTTAGCAGTGTTTGGGTCTGCTATAGGATCCATAAAATAGACAAAAAACATTGTCAGCTAAATTTGTGTTGATAAAATTAATTTATTGAGATTGAAAAATTTAGAAGAAGGCAAAATCAATCTTTAAAAATTCCTTTGGCAAAAATATGACACGAATTATGTCTAACATCCCAACTGATTAGACTTTGCCTTGAAACAGACCCAAAGCAGGCTCTGACCCTTGTAAGACAAGTTACTGAGAGACAATACTGTGTGACCACTATCTGCTCACTATGAATTGAAAATAAAGTCAGAACATTGCACTGGATCCACATTGAGAAAATGGTAACTTAAATACAAACGTTTCTAATTCAGAATTCTTAATTGTTTGCTTTTCCTTGAAAAGGATTTCATTTCTTCCCAACACACCAACATTTTCAGGCTTGCATCTGGGTAACTCTGCTGCAATTTATGTAATCATCGTGCAACAGTTACAGTAATGTAATTTTCTCACTAAATTTACTCATTTAAATAAAGAATATTTTTAAAAACTGTAATAACATTAATGCTTAATTGTATTCAATTTACAGGTCGTTCTGCACTAACACGCGGTTGTTAGACGCGCATTGGCTATAACGCGATTGACCAATTATAAACATTATAACATGAACTTTCTACTGAAAGGGTATAGTGATTTAAGGTTAATGATCTTCTATAGTCTGATTTTACGTAGCAGATTTTCATAGCCTGATTTTCTATGGCACAAGTTCGCAGAGGAACACAACTAACACGTTATAGCAGAATGCCCTATCTTGATTAGTATACTAGTATATGCTAGCTGTGATGTAAGTTGGTAGACCTGCTTAAAGGGCTGAATCTTATGAATGTTTTTGGCAAAGTGAAAGTCACGTCAAGTTTGGTGGAATGAATCTTGAGACCGAGCGTATTTTTCTTGCTGTATCTGACCAAGCCCACAATAATTGGCATTTCAGCTCTTATGGCAAATATCATCATTGATTTCTAGCCTTTGTACCATACACCATCCCCGGGCCAACACGTCACTCAACCGAAGTTCCAAAATGGATTGACATCCCTAGTACCGATGCCATATTTAAAAGATTATTGTGTACCTGGTCAAGCCCTGTCAGTCTGGAACTGCCTTGCATAGTTTCTGACATTATTCCTGAACATGGCAGACAGAAGAGAATCAATGGCCCGCTTTGTGATTATAGTGCTGGAGCTTTGCTGGACTGGTGGTACATAGGCCGGACTTTCTCTTCTTTTCCACTCCTGGGATTTTGGTGTCACTGGTTCACCAGCATTTATTGTCCATCCCGAGTTGCCCTTGAGAAGGTGGTGGTAAGCTGCCTTCTTTGACCACCGCAGTCCATGTGCTGTGGATAGAGCTATAATGAGGGAATTAGACAGGGAATTCCAGGATTTTGATCCAGCGACAGTGAAGGAACAACAATATATTTCCAAGCCAGGATAGAGAGTGTCGTGGAGGGGAACATTTATGTGATGGCGTTCTCATGTATCTGCTGATTTTGTCCTATTATATGGAAGTGGTCATGTATTTGGGAGGTAATATCGAAGATCTTTGGTGAACTTTTGCAGTATACCTTGTAGCTGCTGCTACTGACTATTGTTGGTGGAGGGAATGGATGTTTGTGGATGTAGTGTCAGTCAAGTAGGCTGCTTTGGCCTGGATGGTGTCAAGCTTCATGAGTGATGTCAAAGTTGCACTCATCCAGGTAAGTGGGAAATATTCCATCACACTTCTGACTTGTGCCTTGAACATGTGGACAGGCTTTGGGGGAGCCAAGGAGTGAGTTACTTGTCACAGTATTCCTAGCTTCTAACCTGCTTTGTAACTTCCATATTTATTAGAATCACTACTGAGTGGAAACAGGTCCTTCAGTCCAACAAGTCCGCACCAACCCTCTGAAGAACCTCCCATCCAGACCCATTTACCACTGACTCATGCACCTAACCTATACATCCCTAAACACTATGGACAATTTAGCAAAGCCAATTCACCTAACCTGCACATCTTTAAATTGTGGGAGGAAACCGGAGGACCCGAGGAAACCTATACAGACACAAGGAGAATGTACAAGTTTCACACAGTCACCCGAGGCTGGAATCCCTGGGTCCCTGGTGTTGTGAGGCAACAGTGCTAACCACTGAGCTACCATGCTGCCTGCACTTTATATGTCTTGTCCAGTTGTTTTTCTGATTAATGGTAACCCCAGGATATTGATAGCGGGGGAATTCAGTTACAGTAACGATACTGAGATCAAGAGGCAGTGGTTAGATTATCTCTTACCAGAGATGGTCATTTCCTCACATTTGTATGGTGCAAATGTTACTTACCAATTGTCAGAACAAGCTTGTATATTGTCCAGAACAAGTTGCATTTGAACATGCACTGCTTCAGTATCTGAGGAGTCATGAATGGTGCTGAACATTGTGCAATTGTTTACCTTGCGTAAAAATTGGACATTTTGTCCATGACATCTGCTATCCTTTTTTTTCCAATCTCACCATATTTTGGTAACTGACTCTCCTCTGCCCACATTGTCAAGGACTGCCAGTAAACCTCTTGTTATCGTTGGAAAAATGCTTGATTCTTTGCCAGAGATGACAAAAGAGTTGGAGCCACAAAATATAATGAGAAAAAGTGAACATTAATGCCAGAAAAGAAAGTCAATTGATCAACTGCTTGAAAGCTTTGAAAAAGTATTGGAGCAGACAGGCCAATGCATTGGATTTGCCATACACAGGATTTCTTCGATGAAATGCTATATAAGAGACAAATGAAGAAGATCAGGGCCTGCACAGACAAAGGTCCAGTAACAGATAAAGGGACAACAATGAATCCAGTTTTCAATATGGAAAGTAGAAAAATGTGTACAGCAAGAGTCAATGTTCAACCCAGTGTTCAATGCACTTTTTATAAATGATTTCAACTTGAGAAATTACATGTTTTTCAGATGATAACCATTGTGTGGAGGGATGAGGACATACTTCATAATGTGGAGCTTGTAAAAGGACAAAATAAATCCAACATATAAAAGTACCTTTGGTTCATTTTGATTGAAGGAATAATAAGGCCACAACTCCTTAAGACAAGAAACCACTAAAGTAAATGAACAAAGTATTGTTGAGTAGCAGTGTAAATTGAAGAAGGGAAAACTGAACAATCTTTCATTTTTATAGAAATGTAATACAAAAGAAAGAAATATTGCAATTATACAGTGTCTTGGCTCGATTACATTTGGAGTAAAATGTTCAGTTCTGGTTTCTCATACCACAGAAATACATTGAATCATCTAGAAAGTGCAAAAAAGAATGACAAGGTTGTTACCAAAATTGAAAGGCTTCAGCTATCAGGTTTAACAAGCAGAGTGGGGGACAGAACAGGATCTTGATTTGTTGACTTGGTTGAAATTTTTTAAGTTGTGAAGTAGTTTGATGGGGTGGATGTGAATAAATTGTTTCCAATTAAAGTGGAATAAAGATAGCCATCCAGATAAAGAATTTAGGAAGAATATCTTCACTGACAATGGATGAATTGTCAAACACAATTTATGAGAGAGTGGTTCACATAGCATGATGAATTTACCATAATGTTTGATGTCTACCTGAGGGAGAAGAGAAGAGAGGTACATGGGGCCAGGATGGGAAATGGTGATTAGAGCAAAGGTGATCCTTGTGGAGAATGAAAACTGATTAGTCAAATTAAGCAGAATGGCTGATTTGTATGCTCTAGATTCTATGTAATGTTAATCAAATAACTTGGATAATGGGATCTGAAAATGCATATATCAGTCACTGAAGTCTCACTTTTTGCTTCAGTTCCATTTAAGTTCCAATTAGCAGGCTAGATATTCAAAAATACCCTATTATGTGGAATGAGAGGTGACTAGTTTTGAACATATAGAAAAATGGGTTATTATCATGAACAATCAAATATTTTAACTTTTAATAAAAAATGATGGGACCTATGCAGCCTGATCTGCCTGATCTGTGTGTTTTTGGTGTAGAGTTTATCTTTAATCAACAAATCAAGTTGGATTATTTTCCAAGTTTAATAGCAAGTTTGTTTAAGCTAAAAGGACAGGTAAAGATGCATACTGTTAGTGCTATCCTAATGTAGCACAAATTTATTTGTTACATCTGCATTCCAGCATTGGATGACATAATGTATGAAATATTATTGAATTTGGATGGGAATCTTTACTTCAAGGTTTGAAGTAAATCTTGTGTTAATTTAACTTAAGGAATAAAAACGAGGGAGTCCCAAATAGGGCTCAATTTTGCAAAAATAAAGGATGACAGAAGCAGAACTTACTGGAGAAATTCAGGAAGTCTGGCAGTACCTGTGGAGAGAAAGGAGGGGTAACATTTCAAGTCTGGTGTCCTTCAGAATGAAATTTTCATTATTGTGAACATTGGGAGATCAGAATGAGAGTATAAATGCCATTCCCTGATTGAGGAACAAAACCATTCAAGAGGTTCACGCAAGGCAACGATTTAGTTTTTAGAATACTATAATTGAATCTTTTTCATTATTCACCTAAGACTCAAATTTAATCAGAGAAAAGTTCTGGCAAAGAAGAATTGCTCCTTTATGAAGTTTTTAATGTTATACAAATATGGCACATAATATTCTGGTCATCACTTGCTAATTATGATCATTTAAATTACAATTTATTTTGAATGAATTAGTCTATTAGTTCATAATGTAATCTAATCTCATTATTGAGGGAGTGCAAACAATGTATACCAGATTTATAACAAGAACAGAAATTGTTGGAGAAGTTCATCAGGTCTGAAAGAATCTATGGAAAGAAAGCAGAGTTAAAATTTCAAATCCAGTGACCCTTCTTCAAAAACTCAAAATGTCAGCCCTGCTTAGGATTTCACTGCTCCTTGGATGCTGCCTGAATTGCTGTGCTCTTCCAGCACCACTAATCCAAAATTTAGATTAGATTACTTACAGTGTGGAAACAGGCCCTTTGGCCCAACAAGTCCACACCGACCGGCTGAAGCACAACCCACCCAGACCCATTCCCTTACATTTATGCCTTCACCTAACACTACAGGCAATTTAGCATGGCCAATTCACCTAACCTGCACAGTTTTGGACTGTGGGAGGAAACCAGAGCATCCAGATGAAACCCACACAGACACGGGGAGAATTGCAAACTTCACACAGTCAATAACCTAAGGCGGAAATTGAACCCGGGTCTCTGGCGCTGTGAAGCAGCAGTGCGAACCACTGTGCCACCATGCCGCCCACAGTTGCTGCAGATCTGCTGAGTTCCTCCAACAATTTCTATTTTTGTTTGAGATCTTCAGCATCCACAGTCTTTTGTTTTATGCCACCAGCTTTGTCCCTGCAAAGGCAGGACTGTCCTAAGAAGAGAGACTAGGAAAACTGGAGCTGTATTTTCGATATTACCATGAAAATGAGAGGTAATCTCATTAAAGTGTAAAGGGGTGGACAGGGTAGATACAGATAAGATGTTTCCCCAAATTGGGTAGACTAAAACAAGGGGGTATCATTTTGAAATAAGAGGCAAAACACTTGTGACTAAGATGAGGAGATTTTTATTTACTCAGAATGTTGGAAATACTTTGAATTCTTGACTACAGAGGACTGTGGAAGCTTAATCATTGAATTTTGTTTTGTACAAAACAGCAGATTTCTAAATACTAATATCAGAAAACATATGGATATCATGTGGAAATAAAAGTTTTGAAGTGGATGATCAACCATGATCATATTGAGTGGCAGGCTCGATAGCCTAAATGGACTACTCCTGCTTCTAAGTCTTTAAGTATCATTTTGAATTAACTGAGTTGGGACAAGAAGACTATAGTAAGTACCTTAAACAGATTATTGCTACTATGTGCATTTTTAACCAATAAACATACACCTCTATGAGCACAGAATGTAGAAATATTACTTTGAAATTATAGACAATAAGATTTCCTCTCGCAGGAGTCATTGTGAAAGAATTGAGTAATCCAGTTCTAAAAGAATAATTCTCTAATCCATGACTTCCAGTGGGGAATTTCAATTCAAAGGGAGTACTGGTTAGAATGAGGGCAATGATACTGTAGTCTTGAATTTTGAGCTAGCTTCCTGTGAGCATTGCTTTCGACTGGGAACACAGTTGATATTCATACTTAAGGACTCCAATACTGTGGAATTCTTATACCCTGTCTTAACCATAAATTCTCACTCATAAAAAGTTTGTATAGGCAGATATGTGCATCTGACTAAAGCTCATTTGAAGTATATAAACATTGTCTGAATGCATTTCACAATAGATCTTTAACAGACATTGGACACATTCTCATCATTTGGATTACATTTGAACTTGAAGCCATGAAATTAAACTATTTTTGTCTAAACCTGATGAAGTGCCCTCAATGATATTACGGGCTGCTTTAGGCAATTTCAATAAAAACGAACAAATTTATATTCCACAGTTACACTTTCCGACTGGTGTTCTGGAAGTAACGTCCTCTTGATCGAGGGATAGCAGCTATGTCAATGTTACAATCTACAAAAACTGCTGGCTAATCTATTAACAAAGAACCAAAGAAACTGTAAAGATCTATGATAATATATAGTCAGGATGCATCTTCATTATTTACCCAATGAATATTATTTCGCAATATTTTTCAGCACAGTGAAAATTGGTCTGGTTGATAATCTAAGATTAGAAAACATTTTAAAAAATCAAATATTACATGGTACAAAGGCAGAAAATGAATAACACAATACAGTACATGGCATCAAAGTAACACATAGCAAAAAATCTAATTGGTTTTACAGACACATTTCACCACTTAAATCAGTTCATTTATGTATTGATGTCAGCCATCTTCAAAAGCTGCAAAGAGTAAGAAGCATTCAAAGGGTTACCTAAGAGTGCAGAATCCTGAGGGATTCCTCACAGAGTTTTTGAACAAACCATATGGGAAACTGAAGAACAAATTGGAAATTTGGCAGGATTTGCTTCTGTCTCATTGGATCTAACAGCATTCTATAGGGCAAATTCTGGATCCTATAGCAACAGAGTAAAGGGTTTTTTTTCATCTGTTCAGGCCAAAACATTTACCCTTTCAGAGAAGTTAATTATATGTAAGAATAAGGGGAGATAATTAATAATAGATTACGGTTTATGATTAAATATTTGTAAAGGTCTTCAGTTCTATCATCAGCACTTGTAAGTATGTTCTGGCAGCAGCTGCATTATAGCAGTCAGTAGGAAGATCAAGTTTAAGTCTCAGTGATTCCCTGGGGCTTTAAAGGCTTATCAGAGGCTTTATTCCTATTTGTCATTGATCTGAATCTTGAAATTTTGATGCGACCTTCACAGTCAGTTATTTTAGAATGAGTGCAACTTGAGGAAGCAAATATACCCAATAATTTCTAGTAAATGATGGAATTAAGATTCTTTTTTAGCATTTCAAATTACAACAGATAAGATCTGCTTTTATAAACAATTGGTGCCAGTTCAAAATACATATGTATACCTTTGGAGTAGCTGAAAAATTACTCATGACCATGGAATTTTGCATGACAAATTGAGTCTATGCTTCATCTATGATAAGTGTAGCTATAACCTACTTTTTGAGCATTTTTAACATACCCTTCTATAATTACTTTATTTTGGCATCCCCCTTTTCCTGGTTAGACAATGAAAACAGTGCAAGATTTTTTTTTTAAATGGGGTAAAGTCTCGGTTGAATAGGAACACTTCACAATGACTGATGACTGCTTAATGTGATTTAGAGGATATTATTTTGCGTCTGATAATGGGTGGAGAAAAGAATTTGTGTTTTTAGTGAAGATACAGAATTGATTAGCTTCGGTCTTATGTTAAGTCATTTAAAATTGTTTGTGTTCAATAGACAAGTAAAAGCTTTTTTTTATATCGTTCATGGAGTTTTCTTCCATTTTCAAACTTAATATCAAACAGGTGTAGTATTTTGTTTCCTTCTAGTCATTCATCTGTGACACAAGTTATCAGCCTGCATTTTTGCCATTATGAAATTCAAGACATTTCCAGGCTCCTCAAACCCAATGGAGGAATAAGTGGCCCAGAAATTTGGGTTGTTGTTCTGGGGTGCCCTGACTGTCTAGGAGACATTTGGATGTCTACAGAATGGCAGCAGATTGCCAAATGCACAGGCAAACTGAGCAGAACGCCCACCATGTTGCACCAGTTAATATGAAAAAGAATACAATAAATAAACATCCCTCTAGCCCTAACCCTTCTTATCTCCTTCCCCTTTGTAAAAATTCCCATCCACAACAACCCATGACACCTCGTGCACTCTATGCCAACGTAATAAGCCCTGTAACCCAGCCCTGTGGATCTTCATACCTCCTATACCAGTCCATGCCCCATTACCGCCATTTCCTTACTCATCCAATGGCCACCATCGGCAGACATCAGGTTCGGTGCAGCAATGCGATAAAATAAAATGATGTTTTAAGCAGCCTCTTCAGACTTCACTATATTAAACAAATCTAGTTTATAAAATAATTACTGCATTTACTCTCTTTCAACTCAATGAAGTATTATAACCAATGTTCATTCAAGTGCACAAACCATTATAGCACAATCCATTATAACAACACATTTGTTCATAGTCCAACATCAAAGAGTCTACAACCACTTGTCGATGTCAATCAAACTGAGAAATTGCAGGCACCCCACTGTTAATGGAAGATTGAAAAATTAATTATGCTGCAGTAATCCAGTTGTGGAAACATTCAGGCTAATATCAACAGACTGAGTAAGTTAGCAAGAAAGCCTTTCCTTTTGGCCCTCCAGATTTTTTTTCCAAGAATTAAACAGCAGGACTTTTAAATATCTTGTCAGTTGAACAAATCACATGGACAGGTTCTTTAGACAGGTCCTAATAGCATTTTGAAAATTCCTATTAACAGTGTTCTTTGACAAGTCCCCTTCAAACTTTCAACAAGTTCTAATAAAATCTTGCTTTGACATGCTTTTGACACTTTCAACAGTTGAGTTGGAAGGTCTGTTGACTTTTCCAATGAGCTTGACAGAAATAAGTCTGAGTTTTTAATGCATATTTATATCTCCTTTTAACAACCCCAAAGGACACTTTACCTTCATCCAAAAGGTATCTGATCTACCTCAAAGGCAGCTGACCTATCCCAAACAGCACTGGATCTCATAGGTCCTATAAAGATGTCCTAGCACCAGATGCAAAAGAATACCTTGCCTTTTCAAAAGGGTTCTCTGGCGATCCAAACAAATTCACAAGTGCAGACTTGGATTTACCAGATCTAATCTGCAGAATTCAAGCTTTGCAATCAATGTCCACAAAAGTTCCACTTCAGCAGAGATAACTGATATGTTAAATGGCCAGCTGCTTCAGTATACCCTACATGCATAAAGCCTGGCCTAACCCCATTTGTCCCCCTGTGAAAAGGAAATGCTGCATGTTATTGGTGCTACCTCTGTTATGTGCCACAATGGAAAGGCTCTCTATCATGGCAAAAATCATGACCATACTTAATGGATACATAAATTTGATGATTTTAGTATCATTTATTGATGTTCAATGCCTATTTTAAGCTGTGATCCTATCTTCTAAGAAAACTTCATAAATGGAACAAAATGATCGCTGAATCCCTTTGTAACAAAGCTATAGTAACTGTACAAACAGAGATGCAAAATGAAGAATGATAATTAATCAAGAGCACTATCGTCTCTAGTCTCAGCTGATGGATGTCTTTATTCTTTTTTTTAGACTATTACAAGTTCAAAGAAGAACCTATATTTGAAAAAGTCTCAATTTAGTTAGTATTTGGTATGAATGCACAGCATGAAGACATCTCTGGTGAGCACTGATTCTCCTAACTTACCCAAGAGAGACCCTGTGTAGGAACTTTTCCATTAGAATTGGCTGAGGAATTGTCATGAGCTATAATTTGGACTGACCCACATATTCTTAATGCAAAAACATTGTGACAAAAGTAGGAACATTAATTCTTCACCTAGTACGATTAGCTCAATAAGTTGAGCAAACCAATTCATTTAGGAGGGATATGTCTTTTTCTTTTGGTTCTTGCATTCAACCATAGAATAGACATTAGGAACTAGCTTTAAGCTGAGAGTATTTATAGGCACAGATACAATATTTTGTGAATTGTTTCTGAATATTAAACTAATTTAACAGTCAGTTAACAGTTTAACTACTAAAGTGATCATATTCTGCCAATTATGATAGGTAGGGTAACCTAAGAGAACCAGCTTGTGAAATTTCTGAAAATGATTCAAAGGCTGTTACACCATCAGTCTTCCATTCCAAATACAAACAGTGACAAATTGTCATCATCTTGGCAATGTACAATGATATTGTATCATCTCAGCAAATGAATCCAAGAAAGCTGTACGTGTGCTTCTCTGTCTATGTTAAATTAACCTCAATGTGAGCATCTTACAAAACCCCCACCTGAGAACTCCTATCACAGTCAATCCCTTTGGTGAAAATCTGCTGCAAGTGGGAATATTTGGCTGGATAAGAAAAAAAATTGGGGTTAGTTATATGTGGTGATTCTAACAACATCAGCCAGCTAGATTTCATAGAAGATGAGTTCCCTAATTAGACCAGTTTAACAGTCCCAATCAGGGAGACCCAGTTGATATAAAAAGGTGAATGTCAGGGAAATTGAGCCACTAAATGCCTGACTCAGTGTGAGTCCGTGCAATTGTCAAAGGCTATATATTTGAAAATGAAAGGTGATTGGTGATGGGATGCCGGCCTCTGATAAATAATTTCACTGTGATAACTGTCAAATCCATGTGAGCCCCCTGTTCCTTATTACTATATATAAATAACATTCCTTATGAGAGGGCCAATAGCATCTTATGGAACTACATCTGAGGAGTAAAACTGAGTCAATTTGTGATAATAGACATTGCTGATGTCATCATCACAGAGAGCTGGCTTGAAGCAGTTTGAGGAAAGCTTAATTAACATCAGTGGAGATATGGTCATTAACCCAAAGTGCTTCAGCAATCTTTTGGTTTCAGACATATATGTTAATTCAGCTCAATTGCCCTGTCAGGATCACTATCTCTTCAACCTAGTTCCTTGATGATATCATCAACAGTCAACCCTTAAAGGAAAACATCTGTCAGAAGTTACACAAAATATTAAGAGCACCTTTTTCACTGAAGTTTAAAGGATTGCTGATGTTCTGACTCTCTCTATGTTCTTGCTGTAACTGCTGCTTGTGTATCATTGCTAGGAGAAATCAAGTGTTTGTGATTCATGTGAGGCATCTACCTAGATGGATATAAAAAAAGTCAATAACTGTTGTTGCCATTCCTGTTAATGACAGATCAATTAACAATTGCAAGCTCAAAACTATGTTTGATTATTAATAATGTATGTAGCACTTGGCCCAATTCCACATTCCCCCATAAAGCTAATAGCATTTGTACCCTGTTATCAGGGCTGCATCACTATACATTTATTTTCAATTTTTTTCCAAGGTTCTGCCCCACTTTGAGCAAAGAAATCTGTGCTTCATTTTGAGTTCAGTAAATCACTGCATTGTTGTAGCAATTTATTCACACAGTATTTGCAAATACAGCAAATAATGAACCAAGAGGCATTCCTCCAACCAACTTATATATTATAACTCTTCAATACAGACTAAAGCCCATTGAAAAGTATTCACAGTGTAACAATTTTTGCATGAATATGCAATTTAAAAACAAATGTAGATATGCAAATAAAGCATTATGCAATGCTAAGAATAAAATTACTTCACATTCAGTACAGTTCTCTTCTCGCGTGTTGGCGTCTACTTTTTATACTTATCATTCTTCCTTCAAAATGTTGATGTGAGAAGCAATAAGTTCACTTGCAAGAAGGTTTTGAGATACTAAAGCTACAGTTCCAGCACTACACCATGGTTGATGTAATATTTCTGATATTTATCTGTTAATACTTATTGTAACCTAAACATTTCATTCAGGAAGAGCGTTGACAGCAGATGCATTTCCATTGTCAGTGTCAATCCATTCCAAGTTCCATTATGGAACCATGGGATTGAACATTACTGACAGCACAGGATGTTACCAATTATGGATCAAGGAATAGCATCTATCTATGCTTTTTGATGCGATTTATCAACAGAGAACTGACTGTGCTTTTGTATTTAGACAGTGTTGGATCAGCACTGCCTATAAAGTGGCATGTAGCTCCGAGTGACATTGACAGACTCACGTAATCAATTCGGCGTGACTGCAAAGTGCTTGCAAGCGGCTGTCACTGCTGACTGACAGCACAATCAAGAAATGCAAACTCTCACTACAAGAGAAATTGAGGAAATAGACAAAATCTGAATATTTATAATTGCCAAAGTGACATTAAATATATCGGCACATTCTTTTTTAATCCCTCCAATCTCGATCCTGCTCCCATTTTCCCTTATTCATGAATTATCTCCCATAGCTCTGAGGGTTAGTGAGTTGTGTTTTTCTGCATGACATACAGGCCACTACTGTCATATATGCACTGGGAGCAGGTGCACTTCCCACAGGGCAAATGGCCTATGACCAGAATTTCCTCCCTGACAGACAAGATGCTTCACTGTTACAAGGGAGTACACCTAGAATTCTGGCTTAGGACTGATGAAAACATTTCAAGTGCAGCAGGGCAGCTCAAGCACTGGGTTGTACCAAAATGTGTACCAATGACCATAGGTTGGCCCTAACTTAATTATGTTCAAAACATACTCTAAAAACATTTTTGTCTTAATTAACTCGGCTAAATGGTCATGCAATGGACCAGAGTTGCTCAGTCATTCTGAAATACCTGTTCATAGACAGGTGAATTTCATTTTAATTTAAAATATTGGTGTTCATTGAAATCACAAATCTGACAGCTCTACAATCTAGATTCAAACACAATAATAATGCAACAAATAAGTTCTTCACTTAAAATCCTCCAACATGGAATGTGAATTAATTATGAAAAATATATATTTTCTGTGAGCAACGCACTATTTCAAAGGATGGTTTTCAGGTAAATATTTAGACATTGATGTCTAAAGCTGTAGCTTAATAGTGTGTGCACCACAACAGTCATAATATTAAAGGCAATAGTAATAAGATTCTCCATAAAAGTTTCATGTAAAAACATGTTCATCTACTGCACTTCTGATTATTTTAACAGTTCAGATTGTCTGAAAGTGAATTCTGCAATTTAATTATGAGCTCTCCGCCATTCAGACATTGAAGAGTCTAAGGAAAGAAGAAGTGAAGTAAGCCATTCTCAAATGCACACTACAGCCACCCAAGAGCTCAGGTTCAAAGTTGGACCGAAGCACATTTAAAGAGATTATTCTTTCCCAAAATATGCCTTTCCATAGATTTGTTTCAATATTTGTATGGCAGAAAAGAGGTTCCTAATTGTACAATTAGGAATTCTGGATTTATAATGGAAAATAACCACATCAACATCAGGGAAGATCAACAACCTTTATTATGTATTAACATTAATCAAGAGATTCTAAGAGACAACACTTTTAAAACACTACACACTCAGGTCCCACTTTCATGTGACTTGATGTCATCATGACATCATGACTTATGCAGATGCTGAGGAGCTATTCTTAGAGTAAAGGTATAGTTAAATCATTCACCATTACATCTGCAACTCCCTGCCAACCCAGATTCCGTCTGTATACAAACTGCCAACCTCATGAATTATTTACCATTTCCATCCAGCTCCTACTCATGGCTGCCCCCACCCCCCTCCTCCCACAACATCCTGAATTTTTTTCCACATAAAATGTAAATATCCAGCAGTGTTCTCGGCTCTCTTGGAGGACGTGGAGGATGTATTTGCTCCCTTATCATTTTGTTGGAAGCTGAACACGTTGGTGGAGTGGGATGGCTGCTTCTTACAACAGATGGTTCTTTGGCTGTGACACTTATGATTACTTGAATGTAGAGACAGTGAGGACCAATCGAGGAAACATTGACTCAAGAGACAAACCTCCAAAATCCAAAATATCACAGTGCCTTGAAATGGAAGGCAGCAAACAGAACTGCCAATTCACCTCTTCTACATCGTACACCATGGTAAAACTAAAGTGTTAAGTTGGAAAAATGAAGAATTTGCAACTGTCATGCATGGGAGCTGCAATGACGAAAGAATCAATGAATGTTGATTCCAAGGATGAATCAGGTAGACAAAAATAATAATAAAGAGAATTTTGAAGACTGCCTAGAGGTGAGGAAATGAAAACTTCCATACTATTCCTAAAGAAGAAAATCACTTTCCTATCGGTAATGATATCACTTCCACACCGGCTTCAGCTTAAAGTTGGTTCTCTACAAATAATGACATTTAGGCAATGTCATCAGAAAGTTGGAGTACAAGATCACAAACAATAGAATGAACCTGAAGATTCAAGTGGATTGAACAGTCTTGGACATATCCAAGAGAACTGGGAAAATAGGAAGCTCTGAACTGAGGAGTTGTGAAAAGAGTTGAAAGTTGTGTAATCCTAACCTCTGACCTAATGATGGAGGAAGACCGTTGATGACACAGTTGAAGGTGGTTGGTCTGTGCACACTATCCTGATGATCTCCTGCAGAGGTGTCCTGGAGTTGAAGTTGACTTTCAGTAATCACAGTCATCTTCCTTTATGCAAGTTGCACCTCCAAACAGAGGGTGTTCCCCGTTTTACATTGAAGACAATTTTGCAATGCCTTGATGCCACACTAACTAAAATGTTACCTTGATGTCAAAGGCAGTCATTCTCACTTCTCCTCTTGAGCTCGACTCTTTTGTCAATGTTTTGTCAAAAGCTTTAATGAGGTCAGGAGCTGAGAGGACCTGGTAGAATCCAAAGTGAACATCAGTGAGCAGATTATTGGTGAGTAAGTGCCACCTGATAACAGTGTTGATGACCCCTTCCATCACTTTGCTGATTGAGAGTAGAGGGCAACATTTGGCTATATACTTGGGCACATTTCACATTCTCGTTTCAATGTTAGTGTTGTAACTGGACAGAAACAGCTTAATTAGGGATGCAGCTACTTCGGCAACACATTGCTGAAAGGCTGTCAGGACCCATAGCCCTTGCAATATCCAGTGTTTTTAGCCATATGTTGATCTCACATGGAATGAAATAAATTGGCTGAAGCCTGGAGTCATTGACGCTGATCACTTCAAGAGGAGGATTACATGGAGGCTCAGCATTTCTGCCAGATCATGATTGCAAATGCTTCAGACCTATCATTTGCCAGGTGTGCTGGAATCCTCCGTCATTAAGGAATGGGAATATTTGGGCAGCCTCCTCCTCCAGTGAGTTATTTATCTTTTCAGCACCATTTACAACTTGGCAGAACTGCAGAGCTTAGACATCTGAGGGTTTGCCCTGTCTTTTTACTATCCCTTATGGTACTTGGTATGCAGCTAGCTAGTTTCACCTGTTCAATCCTTCATTTTTATGTATGCTTAGTGTTGCCCCTAGCATACCAACATGCACTCTTCAATGAACCAAGGATTGCTCCCCACCTCCCCCCTGTTCTTTAGAACTCAGCTGATTCAGCTTGGTGCTACTAAGCTACTAGTGGTGATGAACATTGAAATCTCTCACCCATACTATGTCCTGGGCCCTTGCCACTGTCAATGTATCCTCCAGGATCAATATAGGGGAGTATGTATTCATCAGCTGTGGAGGGACAGTGGTAGATAATTATCAGCAGGATCTTTCTTTGCCCAAGTTTGACCTGATGCATGAGACTTCATAGGGTCTGGAGTTGATGATGAGGATACACAGGACAATTCCTTCTTAAATATATACTACTGTAACGCCACCTCTGGTGAGTCTGCCCTGTGGTTAGGATGGGACATAGCCAGGAATGGTGATGGTGCAGTGTCTGTAAAGAATGATTTTGTAAAAGTGAATATGTGAGGCTGCTGCTTGACCAGTCTGGGGAACAGATCACCCAATTTTGCCACAAGCCACCAGATGGGGTTAAGCAGAGTGTTGTTGTTTCTAACTCAATGCTGGGTTTCTGTCTTGGCTTGTTTCTTTTGGGAAAATTGAAATTTAGGATCAGGAGTCAGCCATGCAGGACATTGTGACTGCTCTGCCATTTAATATGATAGTAGCTGATTATTCACTTCAATGTCTTTTTACACATTGTCTGGTGAATATTTATTGCAGTCCCTCTGTGGAAAAAATATTTTTTGTTAGGGAAGGGGATCAAAAAAATGCATGTACTACTCTGGTACAGCATAACCAAGGTTCCATATGATTGAAACAATTTACTAGTTCTGTACTCAAATCCTAAGTGCTAACATACCATAAATTCTTCCCAATTGCCTGCTGCACCTGCAGGTTAGCCTTCTGTGATTTATTGCCAAGGACATCATTTAAATGTTTTCAATTTCTAACTCTTATGATTTAAGAAATATTCTGCACATCTGTGGATAACTTCATATTTTTCCACATTATGTTCCATCAGCCACGTTCTTGCCCATTCACTAATTCTGTTCACATTCCCTTGAAGCTATTTTGTATCTCCTTCGTAGGAAACATTCTCACCTACATTCACATATCTGTGAACTTTGAAATATTATATTTGTCCCAACATCCAAATCATTGATCAATAGTGTGAATGCTGAAGCACAAGTACTAATCCATGCAATGCCCTACAATTCCCAGCCTAGCAATAGAAGAATGACCCATTTATTCTTACTGTTTTCTGTCTATTAGTTACACTACACCAGTACATCAACGCTGGGACCATGTAACTTAATTTTACTAGGAGACAGTGAGGTCTGCAGATGCTGCAGATCAGAGTTGAGAGTGTGTTTCTGGAAAAGCACAGCAGGTCAGGTGGCATCCGAGGAGCAGGAAAATGGACATTGTGGGCTGGAGTCCATTCCTGATGAAGCACTCCAGCCCGAAACATCGATTTTCCTGCTCCTTGGATGCTGCCTGACCTGCGGTGCTTTTCCAGCAACACACTCTCAATTTATTTCTACTAATCTACCACCTGTCAAGAATTTGTCAATAAGCCTTGTAAACATCAAAGTATATTATATCCCCCAATGCACCTTTCTCAATGCTGTTGAAGACATCCTCAAAAACATTCCAACATTTTCATCAAAATTGATTTCCAGTTCACAAATTCATGCTCAATCACATCATCATATGAATTGATACCATCCCTTACAACACCACCTCCTTTTCCTTTTTGCCTGCCCTTCCTAAATTTCAAATATCCCTGAATGTTCATTTTCCAGTCTTGGTCACCTAACAGCCATGCATCCTGATGGAAGTCTACTTTTATTTCAACCCTTTATTTCATTTAATTTATTGCGAATGCTGTCATACCAGTTGCATTCAGGACAACAAATATTGCAAAGGAGGCCTCAAATAGACATTTGATAATCTATTTCGTTAATTAAAGGGACTGATTCCTGTATCATCCCTCTTAAAGCCTCTTTTCCTGCCTATATGAATACAGCAAGTGGCTTGGGATTGATGTGGATTACAACTGTGCTCTCTGCCTTCAGTATTCAATGTTTGTTTTATTCCTGTTACATTGACTTGGCATTGAAAAAAATTGAGACCTAAGTTAAAAAAGTTTAATGTATTGCATCTGCTGCAGAATGAATGTTTTGCTAGTGAACATAATAGCATTAACCTAATTCTAATTTGAATAAAGCCACATTTCTCAAGCAAGTTGCTCTTAATTCTTCCAAAAATTGAGAACTCTCTGAAAAAATGTTGATCCCTGTATTGAATCTGGATATTTAAAGCATTTCAGCTGTGCGTGTTAACTTATTACTTGGATATGGAAAGTGAATCTGTGATCACTAAGTTTGTGTATGACATAAAAATGAGTGGGAAGGCAACTAATGAGGATGATACAGAGCATCGATAGAGAGGCACAAACAGGTTAAGTAACCATGCAAATACTTGGCAGATGGAACATAATGTGGGAAAATATGAGCTTTTACATTTTGGCAGGAAGAATAGAGGAGCTGAATATTATTTGAAAGGAGAGAGACTGCAGAAAGCTACGGAACAAAGAGATCTTGGATCCTTGTGAATGAATCACAAATTGCAAACGTTCATGTTCAACAAGTGATAGGGAATGCAAATGGTCTATAAGCCTTTATTTCAAAGGCAATGGGATACAAGAATAGGAAAACCTTGCTTAAAGTACATAGTGCCACATCACACCAAGAATCTGAACAGCTTTATCCTGTTATTTATACTGATAATGGAGGCAGTCCATAGATGGTTCATTAGGTTGATTCTACATACAGAGGGATTTTGTTATGAAGAGGGGTTAAATAGGGCTGCTACTCATTAGAGCCTACAGGAATGATAGGAGACATCTCATCAAAATGTATAAGAATTCTTAGGGCCTTGGACATGGTAGATGTGGTGAGGTTTCTTCCTCCTGTAGGAGAATCTAGGACAAACAAGTACATTTTCAGAGTAAGTGGTCTGAGGATGAATTTCTTTTCTTAGTGAGTACTGAATCTTTACAGCAGAGAACGATCTTGGCTGGATTGTTAAGAGTTGACTTAATAGGCCAAATGACCTACTTTTCCTCTTAAATCTTTTGGCATTGTTATTGTACAAATTATTTTGCTTTTTCTAATAATTTCTTGTAACAAGTTCTTCCAATGATACCCTTACTATTCAAGCAAAAGTACTTTCAAATATTGACCTAAAATAAACCATAACCAGCTGCAAGTAATGTCAATTCTTTGTAACAGTCTAATATTAATGTAACAGAATCCAGATAGAAAACCTCTTTCTTCATATAGACCATCGTTACCAAAATCTCCACAACACAGTAACACTCGTAGTCCAAAAATCACTGAACTCCACAGTGACTTTAAGTTTTTTTGGCTTTAAAGCAACTCAGAGAATTGTTGGAATGAAGCCCTGCTATTGTCACTTCCTGCTTGTCCTTCCTATTTATAACCCAAATCAAACATGACAGTAACAGAACTCCACTATAATGTCTTATCCTTCCAAAGCCATTACTGTTAAAGTTTCCATATTTTATTGACAAATGACATGCTTTTTAAAATGCACACCATTCACAATAAAATATGTAGATTTTTCAATTGGTGTTATTTTAGCAGTGACTGTAACATAACACTGTTTAGCAAATCAAAGTTTTGGAGCCTTGTAAAACAGAAATGAACTATTCTATTAATTGGCATGCTTTGCTGTTAATAAATAATAAGGAATAACTAGTTATTTAAATGCACACTTTACATAACTTATCAATGCTGATCACATTTAATGCAATGATCTAGCAAGCAAAACTAAGAAATTAGAAATAAAATTAATTTAAATGAAGTGGGCAGTCACTCTTGGTCCTGAACAGTGCCAGTCTACCTCAGATAATATTGGAAGAGCAAGCTATCTCACAAGTTTGACCAATGAGTGAAGCTAACTGTTTTAGACCACTTCTATCCAGTAGCAATATGAGTGATGTTCACCACTAACAGAATGCTGACTTCAAACCAAAATGACATTCTGCCTACCACGCAAACAGAGATAAATTACAGTGCTGGTGTGGGGCCAGATATGTAGCCTGTATCTCCCAAACTGGCAGATTGTATCAAATTACACATCCCCTCCACTGTTCGCAACAAGCAAGATACTACCTGTACCCAACCAGCCACCCTTGCAAAAGCTATAACACAGTGTTTAACATTAGATGTGGTTCTGTAATGAGACATTTGCTGCGTAATCCTGAGTCTGCAATAAATTATGCTGACAAGCAATTTAGGACTATTAATCAGGCTCACAATGTGGTGCACTTGCATGTACTGCAAGTTACATATATTTAAACACAGTGCCCTGTTCATTTCATGTAGAAAGAACATGTACATGCACTGTGCCTGTTTCAACTTAATAAAATAGGTCACAGCCAGTTGCTGATTCATTTCTCACGGCTATTCACTGAAAAACCAGAATCAATCTGCCCAGTTTAAAGTTTAGACAAAACTGAACAATTAATTGTCATTTATCATTAATTGGTGCATTCCGTTTGGTCATGCCTCGACCAATCAAAGTCCATTTGCCAGTCAATTAGCACCGCCCTCTTATGCAATACAAACATTGGCTTTCTTCCTGAATTGATATTTTTGTGAATTACCCTGATGAGAGGAGGCTGAAAAACTTCAACAAAATGTGTTTTTTCAGGATTAATTATATGTTAATTGTGTCCTGTTAATCAAAATATCTTAACACATAGAATCCACATTACTTTAAAAATAGGGAAATGACTTGTATTGAAAACAAATCTTTTCATTCTGAAGAATATTCATATACTCAAAACCTTGCTTTGTGCTTTTTCCTTCAGATAACAGCAAAATTCTCTGGATGCTGGAAATCTGAAACAATTACAGAAAATGCTGGAGAAACTTTGTAGGTCTGGTAAAATCTGTGGAGATAGAAACCAGAACCGATCCCTCTGTGACACCCTACTCTACTTCTTCATCACTCCTAACATGTGCTCAATCCTACTGGCAATTGCAAAATGTATAACAATTGCCCATCTCCACCCTCCTCACTGACTAAGGTCCCAAACATGTTTTTCAGTTGAAGAAACATTTTACATTCAATCTAGTCTACTGTATTTGCTGTTCACAAGGCAGTTTGCATTGGTGAGACCATCACGTACTGGATAACCACTTTGTGGAACACCCCAGCTGTGTCCACAGGAATGATCCAAACCTTTCAGTTCTTTGCCATTTCAGTAAATCACCTTTCTTTCACATTCATATTTCTGTCCTGGATCTGTTGCAGTGGTCCAACAAAGTAAGACACAATTCGAGGAGGAATACCTCATTTTCCAATGAGGCACTTTATAACCTCTAGGACTCAATATTGAATTCCATTACTTAAACACAAGGGCAAGTGTTTTAAACTTGACATACTGGACACCTGGAATCAATGTGGACCAACAAGTGTAGGAATAATATATCTGCAATACTTGGAGTTGGACACACAGTGTCTTTGATACATTGAATTATACATGGAGTGGAGAATTGGGTGGTTGTAATATACTATTGGTTTAGTTGTCTGGAGGTGACAAAGGCATTGCTGTGGATTTCTGCAGCAGATGGGCTGAGGCAGACTCATGTTGTTGTAGCATTCCTTTATCTGCTATTCTAACACCAGTGTTAACCTGTTTATTTTAAATTAGCTGACAGACGAATCCCATGCAAATGTGTTAAGTGTGTTAAGACGACTTAATATCTTCCATAATCTTTTTGGAATGTAGTTTTAATAAGTTGTTTGGAAAAACACAATTTTGTCATGATTTTATCATATTGATCAATTTGAATAATTGTAACAAAGATGCAGTGCTATCAAAACATACCTCAAAAAATTCAGGAGAAACATTCTTTTACCCATGAAGTAGTAAGAATGTGGAACTTGCAACCATAAGAATTGGTTGAGGTGAATGGTATCAATGCATTTATGGATTAAGCAAGATGAACACATGAGGAGAAAAGAATTTGAAGATTATGCTGAAAGGGGTCAAAGAAGAAGATTTAGAAAGTGTCCCATATTGAGCAAAAACACCAGCATGGACCAAATAGGTCAAAAGGTCTGTGTTTGGACTGTGCATTCTACAACCTATATGTTAAAATTGTGTGATAATTACCATACCTTATCATGAAGACTATTCAACCTGACATCACATGGTAGTGACACAGCTGACTTTCATGACTGTGTCATGAAAACACTGATCAACACTGTAGTATTAAACTTTAAACAGTCTGAAGCAGAGGGTTGGATAAATTACTAATACACCGGCATACATTGAGATTTCCGCAGTGCGCACTTTGACAGAAGGTGGGTTTACAAGCAGGCTGTGGTGTCTGTCACAGTATAGTGAACCGGTAGTCGCTGCTTGCTTAAAATGTGCTGTTTGTCACCATTTTCTGATCCTGTTAAAACAATGACTTGACTACAATAAATAGATACCAATGATGATTTCCCAACATTTTTTTTTTGACAAAGAAAAGTATTTAGCAAATAATTTAGTGGAAATAGTTCATGATTTTCTTTTACAGTTGCAATTTATCATAACTTTCAAGAATTGGTAATAATCTTTCAGCCCCAATAATGTTTTTTGGTAGATTTAGACAAATACTTATTCTCTTCATTATTCTTTGCCCATTCTCCATCACCATTGTGCACACTGAGCCACAATGGCTGTTAGTTAGGCTTTACAAATGTAAAATTCTCATCTTTGTTTCCAAATCCCTCCATGACTATGCCCCTTTTTGTCTATGAAATCTTTTCCAACCACAATTCTCTGAAATATCTCTGTCTCTCTAATTCTGACCTCTTGTGCATCCAATTTTAGTCATTTCATCATTGATTGCTCTGCTTTAGTACCTAAGCTCTGGAATTCTCTCATTATCCCTCTGCATCTCTCTGCCTCATTTTTCTCCTTTGAAACACTCCTTCACACTAATGTCTTTAACCAAGCTCCTGGTTTTACATGTTTTCATGCTTCCTTGCAGGTCTTGTTTTAAATTACATTCGTGAAGTGCCTTTGAATATTTTTACCACATCAAATATGTGACATAATTACAGATCATCATCATTGTCAATGTTATATTACTTGGTCACTTCTCATATCAGAAGTAGAATAATTTGCTTCTGGTTGATTATATTTGTGCTTAATAGATCTCGTAGCTAATTTAGTTTACAAGGCTATGATAAAGGTTGTTTGTTTAAAAACAAACAGTTGAGTTTTCTTCTCTTGAAGTGACTGTTTACTTCAGACTTTTGACACTTTGTACTTGAACCACAAAAAACATTTTTTCCTGGATCATTTTCATAATATTTAAAGCTTTATCCAGGCTATCACTAAGTCTTTTCATTTCCAACGAAAACAAATTAAACCCCTTTAATTTTCTCAAATAAAGCCAGACATCCAAAACCATCTTTAGCATTTGCCTCCATACCTGCACTAAATGTCATATGCTTGATTAAACCTATGGGAAAAGAACTGCCTTAGAAAAAAAGATGAACAACATTGTATGTTTTTAAAGATTATTCACAATGGAGAATAAACTGTCCTTGCAAGATCTTAGGATCAGCTGAGCACATTGAGGATAAGCGATGTATAATGACTCTTGTTCAATCTCCTGGCAATGAGATTTTTTGTGATGTCCAAATATTTTATCAACAAAAAAATGAAAGAGGTGATTGGGGAATTCAAAATATTGAAATGATGTCATGAACTGAAAAAGGGGCAAAAGCAACAAGACTACAATTAAGAAGCTGATATTGATACATTATCCAGGTTGGAGATGAGGCTATAGCAATGCAATTTAATTTTCCTATCTGTAATCTTTTCAATTGTGATAGGACAGTTTCACTAAGGGATTGTCCTGCTCAGAAAAATTTAATTTCTCTGGCATTATATAAAATTCAAGAGTTAATGATGGTGACACAATTTTCTGAACTAATGATCAACAGTTAATTACATGAAACATGAATATTTGAAGTGCTGAAACAAACTCCGCAAAATATAATTTTTATTCCTATGGTTGAGGTACTAGTTCCTTCCCTTTAAGAGCAGTATTTAACAAGAGTACCATAAGCTAATTTTATTCATGTTTTATTTGTTTTTATAAGATAAAAATAAAGTCAACTTCATTGCCATACGATGACATCACATAGTTGTTGCGATATTACAACTTGTAGGCATATGGAAAACATTTCCATAGTTACCAGCCCTCAGGAGGGTGACAGCAAGTTTCTCAATAATCTGTATCTGTATTTATGCTCCCATATAATACAGCGTTAGATTAGATCTGCATCAATCGGTACAAGAAATATCAGCATGGATGCCAAACTGGTCTAAAAGCAGAGAAAGAGCAAACCCCAAATGATAGAAGTGCAATTTTGTTTGAAAACTGAAGATGTTGAAAATAGTCTATGCATCAGTCAACATTTGAAGTTAAGCTTTACATTTGGAATTGGGCCCTTCAGCAGAATGTGACACTCAGACTGGAGAGATTTGCTTAAACTGTGAACTTTTATACCAGTTTTTATTGGTAACATAAATATTTTACATTAAATATAATAATAGAGAATGGTTAATAAGACAGATTCAGAGCTAACAGTTATTTTAATTAACTTGTGTGGACATATTATTATACACGTCCAGGGTACGTGGATCTTGAAACCCACACCTTGGTGTCCAGAGGTAGAGACACTACAATTGGACCACAAGACCATTTTTTGAGTGCAAATATACATACTTTGTCTTTAGCCAAAAATCAAGCTTCCTATTTGGTTGATAATTCTCACCCTTTAGAAATAAACAGTTTTAGTTTCCACTTAAGAAGTGGCAACAATGAAGCTTCTAAAAGAAGAAGTTTCAGTTGCAACAGAAGTTCCAACAGAGACAAGATACAGTTTCAGTTCATCTGAATTAATTTAGCTTTTTTAATAAAGGTCCAAAATTATTGCTCTTTAAAATCATAAAAAAGCCTGAAGGATGAATAGCTGTGTAAAGACATCACCAACTTAGGGTACTGCAGAATGCATTGCATGAGGGCTTTGCTCTTTTATTATTTTGCTACAGAACTGCCAAGTGGGTGTTGTCATAATTGGCTTCATTGATGGGTTTGGTTACATTATACCAGAAATACTCAACAGTTGTTGACTTTACAAAATAAACTATTCAAATAAAGTGTACACAAGTTTATTTACATAGATGTTTTCAGTCATTAGTGCTAGAGAGTCTCCTATGTTTGCAGAATACCACTATAACACAAGCCAAGAACCATTCATCCTATCTTTCCATTATTCAAATTTATTAAACAATATTTCACATGTGTTTGAAATAATGTCAAGTCCAGGACTCCTGTGGAATTGCCTTAGTTCTGGAACTGTTATGCTACTTCAGCGTTAATCATTTTTGGCAAAAGTCCACTTCCTGTAAGAAACTGAAACAGCTTCGGAATGTCATCTCCTCGAAAGAAAACAGGGAGCATCCAAGAGGAAGCTCTCCTCCGCTCTCGCATCCCAGATACAAAAACATATGGATAGCTGGAATATGTCAAACATGAATGTAGGAAAAGGACACACTTTTCCCACATACAAATAAAAGTAAAATTCTAGCTTTTTAAATGGATTCCATGAACTTTAACACTTAATTTGCTTTTTATTTTTACTGTGTGTTAAAGAAATGATGCAGGGTAGCAGGAATGTTGTAAATGTAATATATAGTCACAAGGCTGTGAAAAGCAAGCAGCATCAGTTCTTCACCCCTGGATCATCACCAGGCTTACTAGGGTGAACATTTCGTCCTCAGTGCCTGGACAGTTTGTAATCCATGGATGGATCATAGACAACTAACATATTGTAGTTTACGAGGCTGTATTTGCTGTTTTTGTCAGTCTGAAGCAGAATGTCTGAAGTTGCAATGGGACTCAATTTGTCTGCTTGCTTGTGGTTTATTGCACTCTCTATTTTTCACTTTTCCTGCATGTAATTAAATCAGTGGATACCTCTCTAAGTGTGCTTTGTTGTACACTTGTCTTTGCATCACTGTAATGGTAGTGTGGCCACATATATTACTCTGGAAACAGGTTTGTTTGCTGAGCTGGAAGGTTCATTTTTGGACGTTTCGTCATCATACTAGGAAACATCTTCAGTGAGACTCCGGTGAAGCACTGGTGGTGTAGCCCACTTTCTATTTATACGTTTGAGTTTCCTTGGGGCGATGATGTCATTTCCTGTGGTGCCATCATTTCCTATGGTGATGTCATTTTCTGTGGTGACATCATTTCTTATGTTCTTTTTCTCAGGGGTGGTAAATGGGATCCAAGTCAATGTGTTTGTTGGTAGAGTCCCAGTTGGTATACCATGCTTCTAGGAATTTTTATGTGTGTCTCTGTTTGACTTGTCCTAGAATGGATGTGTTGTCCTAGTTGAAGTGGTGTCCTTCCTCATCCGTATGTAAGGATACTAGTGAGAGTGGGTCATGTCATTTTGTGGCTAGTTGATGTTCATGTGTCCTGGTGGCTAGTTTTCTGTCTGCTTGTCCAATGTAGTGTTTGTTACAGTTCTTGCAAGGTATTTTATAGATGACATTATTTTGCTTGTTGTCTGTATAGGGTTTATCAAGTTAATTAGCTGCTGTTTCAGCTAACAAGGAATGACATCACCAATCCAAGGAAGCTCAAACATATAAATAGAAAGTGGGCCATGCAACCAGTGCTCCATTCGGGTGCTCACTGATGATGTTACCTAGTCTGGTGACGAAACATTTGAAAATTAACCTTTCAGCTCAGCGAGCAAACCTGTATCCAGAGTAATATACATCCAGAACCTTGACCTGAGCTACAAATCTTCTTAGAAGTCACTAACATATATTGCTATCTGTTTTTGTATTACTCCCAATATTTACTAAGATAAAATTTCACTGACTTCAATTAATGGAACAGAATATGTTTCAGGATATTATCACAATGGTAACTGTGAAACTAATCTGGCCAACCTCTCTGTCTCAGGCTTGCTGCAATTCTCCAGTGAAGCTCAGTGCAAGTTAGCACCTCATTTTCTGTTTGGGGACTCTACAGCCTTCTGAAATCAATAGCAAGTTCAACAACTTTAGAGCTTGAGTTTCTCTCATGTCCTTACCCCAACCTCTATATTCCAGGCCTTATTATCAAATAGTCTGCTATTACACACAACCTACTTTTGGCGACCAACAGTCAACATTAATAGCCATTCATCCTCCTAGCCTGACTGTTTTATACTCCTTTGTCTGTCCAATTGTCCTTCTCCCTCTTTGGTGTCCATCTCTACATATTGTCTATTCCTAAACCCACGACCCCACCACCACCCCATCCCAAACTTCCCACCCCACCTCCCTTTCTATCTTCTGCATAAAAATCAACATTTTCCTAGCTATCATCAGTTCTGAGGAAGGGTCATTGGATCCAAAAGGTTAACTCTGATTTTTCTCCACGGATGCTTCCAGACCTGCGAACTTTTCCAGCAATTTCATTTTTTGTGTTATGAAACTAAACTTGATTATTATAATTGTTTCATAACAAACAATACTGATAGATTGGAACAGAAATTGCTGGAAATCTTCTGCATATCTGGAAACATTTTTGGAAGGAAAGAAGTATCTTCCTCTCTCTAGATGCTGCCGATCCATGCCGACAGATTTTGATTTTTTCTGAGATTGCATTGTTTCCATACAGATGCAAGTTTTAAATGATATCAGAATATTTTTTATTTCAAACTTCACCCACCTGCCCACAAATCAGGTGCTCCACTGTGATATTCTGAAGTTTATATTTGCAGAATCAGATTACATTGCTGGGACCAAATCCCATGAACAATAGGACCAACCCTGAAGAAGTCTTGTTCCTGCATAAAAAGACAGAAATATTGCTATTACAAAAACAGCAAGTGTCACACACAGTCCAATATAGATGTAGTAGTTATCTGCCCTGTGAACACCTATGTGGCTTTGTCTGCATCATAAGTTTCCCAAACAATCCCACCTCCTCTGTGGGTCAAGAACTGAGACAGACTGATTAGAAGACCCATTTTTGTTCTCTGAGTCATAGTTCTGATCATTTTAGATGATTTTAGGCCCAATGATGTCTCCCCTCACATCCTCTCACTCCACAAGCCACCTCATCTGGCCCTGAAAACTCTCCATGACAACTGACTGTTGAATTATACTTTTGAGATATCTCACCATGACTCATCATAGATCCTATTCCACGACTGGTATCCAGCATGTACAGGCCTCAGGAGACATGTGGAGATGAAAAAAGAACTTTTAAAATGCCCAGTTCAACTCTCCTTATACAGACTTGCTATGACAAGATCTATCACTCAACTAAACATTATTATTTTTCAATCTCTTCAAATCGTTAGCTACTTACAGAAGCCATCACCTGTTTATTCCTTAGTACTTTAACTGCAGTTGATCATTTTACAAACTCAGATACCCCTATGCAAATAAATTATTTCTTTTTAGACTCAGCCAATCATTCATAACTACACATTAACAACCCATGGAAAATTTCAACAAGATGCTCCATTGAAACTAGTTAAACAAGATGGCATATAATTGAAGAATCTAGTAAAGGTTTTATTAACTGTCACTGACCACCATGGCCCATGTCTACATAATTTAACAAGGAGGAAATGTCAAAATCTTCCTGACAGTTAAACACACTTCATCTAACCTTCAAGAGCCATAGGCCTAATTGTTAAATTCTTGACTTACATGTAAAGGATAAAGGCCACTGGAACAGCAAAACAAGATCTTTTGGAACTCAGCACAAAGTACAAATGGTCCTGTAGAGTTACACTAACCCTTCTATGTGAAATACACTCTGGCTTTTTCTCTCACTTGCAAAAATGGAATTTGTCAGAAATCGGGGCAGGATTGCTACATCTGGGTCTCACCTGTCATTTTTTTAAGGGTCTGTGGGATGGACACAACTGTGCAGAAAATCCAGTCCTGAGTATCTGGAGTTGGGCGAGAGCTGGAAATCTCAGTCTACCACTGAGCTACAGCAGAAACTGATAAACTTACACATGGAAAAGTAGGAGTGGTCAGACAAAAGGAAATTCTCTTCACTACAGTTTCCTTAACTGGTATAAAAATTTTAAAACTCTGACAAGCACTATGAAAAAAATGGTTGGGCTTCTCAATATCACATCTGTTTGTGTTCTCATTGAACAAAACCAGTTTCTGAAAAGAATAATTTCTTAAAAACAATTAGCTATATTTAGATGCTCCATTTGCAATGTTGAGTGCATTGATCTATCGGACACAATGGCATTTAATGCCTTTCCTCCTGGTGAGTTTATTGGTGGGAGCATTTCCCAGGTAGAATGATTGTGGCATTAGGACCCTGCCACCTAACCACCTTCACCTCGATTAAGCCCACAAATAATTAAGGCACTTGTGCTCATGGCCATGCAGGTTTTTTGTCCACTGTAAGCCATGGCCCTGCCTTTGCTATTGAGCCTCCTACCTTTGCAAACCTCTCCTGGTGGCACACACAAGGTGGCATATAATTAAAGAATCTATTCGAGGTTTTATTAACAATCACTAACCACTATGGCATATCTCTTTACATAGTTTAGGATCTTGTGACAATCCTAAACTGTGGCTGGGTGCTGCAATTGCACCAGCACTGCATCACCAGTGGCACTGCAGGTACAATAGAGCTGCCCCAGACTTTGATTGTTTGGTAGCTCTCGCTAGGCATGACAAAGTCCTTGATCTTGAGGTATGCCCACTTTTGGCTGATTAAGTACGTGAGTGGCACTTATTACATTGGTCCCTCCCTAAAAGAGTTAATGCATGACTCTAGGTCGCTCTCCAACTGGCAAGTATGACCTCAACCACTGCCATTAAATACCATCCATAGTGTGGTGTACTAAGAACAGGAGTAGGCCCTTCAGCCCATGAAGACTGCACTGACACATAATGCCTTTCTAAACTAAAAACCTTTTGTCTGTTCGCAGCCCATCTCCCTCTACTCCCTGTCTATTTATGTATCTGGCAAGAGTACTGTCCCAGTGTTGTTCAGAATCCTCCTTTCCCCTATCCCTGGCTTTGATTAGATTAGATTACTTACAGTGTGGAAACAGGCCCTTCGGCCTAACAAGTCCACTCCGACCCACCGAAACGCACCCACCCAGATTCATTCCCCTACATTTTACCACTGCAGCTAACACTATAGGCAATTTAGCATGGCCAATTCACCTAACCTGCACATTTTTGGACTGTGGGAGGAAACCCACGCAGACACGGGGAGAATGTGCAAACTCCACACAGTCAGTCGCCTGAGGTGGGATTTGAACCTGGGTCTCTGGCGCTGTGAGGTAGCAGCACTAACCACTGTGCCACCATGCTGCCCATATTTGCTTCATTTTCCCACATTAGTTTCTGTGCTGTATGACTCTACGATTCGATTGCAAAAATGACAGAGCTTCATCAACTTTGAAATGTTTTGGAGGGTCTTGAGGCTGTCATAGCAATATAAATCTTTTTAGTGGTTAGGTAATTAGAGAAAGTAAAACTATTACGCTTTGGTCTCAGATATCTTCAACCATATTCTACCTAGGCTTTCCAGTCCAAAAGTCAGAATTTGCCAAATGCAGTGGGCTGCATGTTACTAGGTAACACCTAAGTGTCAAGTTTATTGCCAAGTTTAATGGGAGTGTTTTCTCTGCAAGTGATAACGAATTTCTTCATGCTATCTTTCCAACCTCTATGCACCACATCCTTATGGCTACTCATCATATTCTCCACTTGCCATAGGCAGGTCCAGCTGGGATTCCTAGTGCTGGCACTATCTTTAAAGCACAGCCATGCTTTGGTCAAATGCTCGCAGTCCAATGCTCTGATAGGGTTTCTGTTAATTGCCCCAGGTGTGTTGAGGAATTTTACTAACCCACTTTGATGACAGGGACACGGAGTGGACAGGGTGTGAATGTGGTCACTTCTCAGGGAATGTGCCTTGAGATGTTAATGCCTTGTGTCCAAGCTGAAGGATTAGTAGAGCAAGTTTGCTTGATGGGAATTGACACTGACTAGCTTCTATCTGGCAGATGGAATAATGGCAATCTGCATATCAATGAGGCGCATTGACCTTATATTGGGAACGTTAATGCAAGCTGAATAGTGAAAGCTTTTCCTCGTTAGTCAGCACTTGGTTGGAAAATGAGACTTTTCACTCACAATGTTAGGAATCCTCTTACTGTTGGTCACTCATAAATGTCTCAACATTTTTTCCAATGCGATGAGGTCCCGGGATTGGAGAGATTCCACTCCTTATTATTCTGGAAGTAGATATTCTGCATGATCAGCACAATTGCTATTATTCCAGCTAGTTTAGAAAAGTGGGAACAAATTCCTAATGTGGACACACAAACAGATGGTAACAAGCCCTTCACTGTGGAAAAAGCACCAAACTAGCTCCCCAATTCCTTGTTATAGTTTCAAAAAGAAGATAGATTTAATCTAAAAATGTACTTTAATACAAACAACAAATTAAAATGTTATGCAGCTGAAATAGAGGCACCACAAAAAATTGTGTGAACTTGCTTTTGGTTATTAAATGCATGATTTTCGCTGTCCTTACCCAAAACAGCGGGACATTGGCTCACACTTTAACTTTTGCACCTCTCATATTGAACATTGAGATTCACATGTTAGTCCAAGGTTTATCTGACTGGTTCTGGCATGCTGTTGAGATGGAGACTTCAGGATATTGAATACATGTTCCAGACATGTGGGAGTTTATCAAGGCACCATTACAATTTTATCCATCGTCATTATCAATTAAAGAAAAACTGTATTTCATTTTGTTATTGTTATTTGTGCCAATTATGAATTCTAGAGGGAATTACATAATGTGGATTCATGGCAACTACTCTCAAACTATCCAGATTAATTTTACTTGTAATATTCAAAATCTGGAAAGCAAACCTTGCACCCAACCATCAGAATTGGCATTCAACATTAGCTCCCTAAGGTGCTAACTCCAATTCTCTTAACTAACTCCACAAACTATTTGTGAGTAACGTTTAGTTGATAAAATAGTACCTCCCTTTTGTCTTTTATTCCTGAGGCTTAATAAGAACCAGCCTGGAAACCTATTCAAAGGCTTGTATAAGTTTCAGTATGAACACAAAAGAAATTGGATGTTCACTATTTCACCATCATTGCATGGAAACAGAGGACTCTCTTCTATCTCATTTCCTGAAAGCATATTTGGATTGTGAATTTATATGAAGATTCATGGGTGTGACCCTACATTGCACCAATATAATGTTACCCTTTACCTTTATAATATTTATAGTTAACTCCAAGGATATGTACTTATTGTTTCTGATGTTTACTCTGTAGTTACAGAGACATCATAAGACCTTAATTTGTACAGCTGATAATTTGTACCAAACAATGTAGAATCAGGAGCAGGAGTATCAATTCAGCCCTTTGAGCCCTTTCTGCCATTCAATATGATCATGGCTGATCATCCAAGTCAATACCCTGTTCCTGCTTTCTTACCATGCCCTTTGATCATTTGTGTTTAGTGTCAACTGTTTTCTGTAACAGAGAACTCCACAGTCTCAACACTCTCTGGATGAATAAATTTCTGCCCAGTTCAGTCCCAACTGGTCTACCCATATCCTTAAACTGTGACTCCAGGCTCTGGACTCTCAGAACATCAGGAATATCTTTCCTACGTTTAACCTGTTTAACCTCCAGCGAATATAGTGCTAACAGATTCATTCTCTCTTCCTACGTCTCTCCTACTATCCCAGGAATCAGTCTGATAACCCTTTGTTGCACTCTCCATGGCCAGCTCATTCTTCCAAAACTGCATGCAATGCTCTAGATATGGTCTTGCCAATGTCCTGTACAACTGCAGCAAGACATCCTTGCTCCCGTATGCTAATCTGCTTGGTATGAAGGCTAAAATACCATTTGCTTTTTTCATCTCCTGCTGTACCTGCAGGTTTACTTTCAGTGACTGGTGTACAAGGATTCCCAAGCTTCAGTGCACCTTTCCCAATCCATCACCATTCAGATAACAATCTGCCTTCCTGTTTTGTTGTCAAACCAGAAACCTCACATTTATCCACATTGAATTTCATTTGCCATGCAGTTGCCTACTCACTCAATTTGTCCAAATCACTTTGAAGCATCTCTGCATCCTCTTCATATTTTACCCTCCTTCTTGTGTCTAACAGTTTGGATTATAAAACACCTCTACAGGTAGTATTAAACTATAGCATGCCAATTGCACAGGTCAACACAGATTGAATTCTATCAATGATTTGCTGTTATCCACAGAAATGTCTAACATCTGTGAGAAAATATTTTCAACATCCGTCAATGATTTCTTTCCACTAGTATGGTGGTTGTAAAGCTAGTCACCATGTACCTGGCTGTCTGACTCATGCTCTGTACTGTAAGTGTACTTCCATATTAGCTCATATTTCATTTTCCATTTAAATTAGTCATAGCTCTCACTCCCACTTTTCAATTCTTTTTCTTCAAATTCTCTGCACCTCTTCCGTCCATTTGCAGTGTCATACTTCAATCAAGTTATTGCTCTTCTGCCCACTTCTAGTGTCTTTTTCCATTTCTTCACTCCCCAGATGAAAGAGAAAGCAATTATGAATTGAATATCATCTATTATTGTTGTGACATTGCAACTCAGGTTTGGTCTCAGAGAGGCAGTGATAAAAGTTCCTCACATGGGCAGACTGCTGTATTTTTTGTAATGATTTGGAGATGCCAGTGTTGGACTGGGGTATACAAAGTTAAAAATCACACAACACCAGGTTATAGTCCAACAGGTTTAATTGGAAGCACACTAGTTTTCGGAGCGTCGCTCCTTCATCAGGTGGTAAGGAGCGACGCTCCGAAAGACAGTGTGCTTCCAATTAAATCTGTTGGACTATAACCTGGTGTTGTGTGATTTTTAACTTTGTATTTTTTGTACCATGCAAACTCAAGTTTAGGTGTGACTCAATTTATTGATCCAGAATTTCTAACCTAAAACCATGTGTAGGAGATTGGCACTGAAGACACAAATTGCTAGTACAGCTCATAAGCAATTCATGCGTAAACATGAAAAAATAATATTACAGATGGGCAAAAAGGGAAAGAAGATAGAAAAACGACAGAAGGAGATAAAGGAATTTCATCTGACAAAATGTTCTAAATAAACGGACTTTGAGCTTTCCCATCTTGATCTGTACTTCTTATATTCTCAACAAAAAAAACTGTTCTGCCCCTTGCTTCACTTGGCTTTCTATCTGCAGTTGAAATTCTTTCACTAAGGCTTTCAGACTGTCTGTTGCATAATATAATAAGAATTTTTGGCTAGTTGAAGATGTTGAGAACAAAGAATATTGCAGAAATGAAAATTTGTCTTATACAACTGACATAACTCACCAAGACTGTGTGTTTCACAAACGATAAGATATGTCAGAAACAAGAAATAAATGGCACTGGTCATGGTATGTATAACTTCAACAGTAATTCAGTGAACAAGACTTGTCTACAACTAGATTTTTGAGATGAACCATTGTTTTGGACTGGCGAGCGTAAAATTTTCATCTGTTTCCTTGCAGTGGCATTAATTACTTAAATTTAAGGTTTTGCATTCCTTAAACTCCTCACTGTTCACTCACTAAAATGAATACGTTCTGTCATGTCACTGAGATATGAACCAAACCAATTGCAGAAGTCGGGATTACAAGAAAAAAGGTGTTTTCTGCTGAGTTGGTGAATGTTCAGTTTTGTCTCATTTAAAATGCCAAAATAGCACTTTTTCAGCCCAGGAAAGTGAGTGGAAACTATGCAAAAGATCGGAATAGAGGGAATAGAAAGGAAATCAAATGTTGTGAAAAATAATTAATATTTTTGAGCAACTGGCGCCCCTATAACATTGTATCTTTAATGCAGTTGACAGCACAAGCCATTGTATGGCTGAGCAGCACTGTGCATCATGTGACAACATGCATTATGCTGTTTGAGACATAATTATATTTTCAAAAGGGTCTCTTTGTAATCTTGCATTGGTACAACATACCAGTTCTTACTTAACATCTCAGGACAGGATCTTCTTTCTGTGTATAATTCAAAACTTCCTTCACAAATAGAAACCTATAGTTAAAATTGGACCAAAGTAGAGTTTGAATGTTAGCAAATATATATTTCTGTTTACTTTAAAATGTCATAGCTGTATTATAATTCAGGAGTAAAATGTAAATTAAATAGATGTACAGTGGGAATGTGAACAATCCCACAAATCATTATCCATGAATTATTAGAGAAATCCAAGTTGAGAAATGAGCAAATGTTTGTTTTGTACCAAAGGCTGCTGCAAAATTACCACTGGAGGGTGAAGACTTTAATGGAATCCTATCTTTTTATACAGGGTGTAGCTTGTTACTAAAAAAAAATCTTCTGGGAGTAATACTAGGACAAGAACATAAATTAATTTCAATTTCAGTCCATTTCAGAATTAAGTTAAATAACTTAAATAAGCCTTTGATCAAATATCTAAACAGGCTGCTGCTGCTGAGTGGTTGAAAACTGCAGTTTACAGGTCATATTAATCATAATTAAATCAGTTATACAAACTAATTGGTCATCATTGTCTCACCCTCTAGTTCCAGCTATGAACAAGCCACATGCTGACAAGGCAACTCCCTCGGAAAATGTAATTTCGTAAAAATAACTTGCACTGTATCTCGCCTGCACATTCACTGGTGCATTTAACTATGCAGTAACAGCACCAGATGAATGATCACGAACATGTTGCCCTTATGCAATCAGTTTTTGCAGGTCAGTGCCATTTACCTAACAAGAGAGCTTATAGCATCTACCCAGACTTTGAGCCACTAACACCAAGGGCCTGAAAAAGAGGGCTAGGATGATGTCAAATTACTTCAAGAGAGATGGACAGAATTTACTCAAGTTCTGATAAATATCTTTAATTCAAATTGCCAACTGCAAAAGCTGAACTTCCCAAGCAGAACATATTCTAGAATGCTGGATAATTTGTTTAATTATTGTGGCAATGTTAACATGGTAGGTTAGGCCCACTTAATAAGGCCAGTCTCCAGGCAGCAGCAACAATTTCCCCTGATTAAGTCAAAAGACAGAAGGAACTGGTGTGGGATTCCAGTGTCAGGATTTTAATGAGACCCATGAATGAGCCAATTGACACTCATTCTACCTCTGCCTACTGCAATTTAGCAGTGGATCAGGGATTAAGTAGGAGTAATGTGGCTTTCCCATCCCCTCAAAAGGCTGCTCGACAAACCCTGCTGGGTGGCCTCTTGTATAGGTGGGTCCTCATAGTCAGGTACTGTCAGTCCCAATCACGGAACCTGGCATCCATCCAGGATCTTCTCCAATTAGTTCCTCTTTTTGTGTCCCCATCCCACCCTCACAATGTTCTTGGGTCCCTGATAGATTTAATGCCAATAGCAGCTATTGGGCTTGTTTGTGCTGGCAGCTGAAGAGATTCTGGCCTGTGATTAGTTGGCCATTGTTGGTGGGCTTCCACTATCAAGAAACTCAATCATAGAGAAGGCCTGATGGTGACCACCTAAAGTGCTTGAATGGCATTTGAATACATCAAACCACTGCAAAGGATCTATTGCAGGTTCCTTATCTGTTCTCCAACCTGTTGGCAAAACCCCTGTTGACTGGACAAAATAGAACTGGCTGTTCTATCAGATGAGATTCAAAGAATTCTTGTGCAAAAGGACATCAAAACTTTCTGTGATGTATAGCCAATGAATAGAATCCAAAACTCAGAAAGGTGAGAATATTTCTCAAACAGTGGTCATAATAAATGGAAATGAAATAAACAAAATGAAATGGTTAAAATGTTCACAAACAAACCCAGTTACTTATTCAGTTTCTGCTGGAACACACATTATCCATTGAACAATGTAACCTGCACAGCATCTGGAATGAATTTTCTGATTTAAGTCCCATGGGTAATCTTTTTGCAAAAAGCTTATGCACTGTTTACAAAGTGGGCACAGATTCTGCACATTTTTCTGTTTACACAGACACAGATCACACTCAAAATTTAAAAGAAACTGATAGAAGTACAACTGTTTTTTGTTATTTATTACAATGAGTGCAATTGTCTGCTATTTGTTCCTAACAAGGTTCATCTTCATAATGCTCTGTGAGCGTTCCCCATATAGGATTTGGCATTTCAAAAGTTATTTTTTGGCCAGGATTGCTTTTAATTATTTTTCCCAAACAAACCATTTATACCTGCATCTAAATGTCCAGTAGTTAGAAATCATGTCAAGTAATCACTGGACAATTATGTGCTGTGACCTCTGCCTTTCACCACTCTAAACACAAGAGTAATGACATGGTTAACAAAAGATCAGCCCTCTTGCCAGCATTCATAGGCTGCAGGTCAGAACTGTTAATCTCCAAAGCTGGGAAAATACAGTCACTTGGATACCAGCTAATAACTTGAATAATGCAGAAAACATTTGTTTAAGCAAAAACTAAGATCAGGGCATTCAAGTATTTGGTCAGCATTTGTACATGATATTTTAATAACAATTCAAATACCTGACTAGAACACTTTGAAAAAATGTGCCAATGGAATGGTTAAAAGAATTGGATTGATTTGTTGCTTTATCTCCCTCACCCTCAAATACACCCCACCCTCCTCATAATTCTGGAAGCTGTTTGTCACATAAACAGGAAAGGAGCCAGTCAATTATTCCCAAGCCTTTCCTATTGCTAGCTGTTCATGCAGTTCCAGGAGATAGACTAAGAGCAGTATACGCAGTGAAGGAAAGAACAAAGAGCTATGCATCCCATCAAAACTATTCCTCTTATTGCCTATGGACAACCAGTCATACCAAGGCCTCTCAAATTTCTTATTAATTATTCCAAACAGTAATGGTCATATTGTAGGCAAGTGCTTTCCACAGAGAAAAATGGAAAACCTAAAGAACAATCAACATCCTAGAGAGCTTGTGTCCAACTTTTAGCAGTTGACTATGGGCAACATTGTTTTGTTAGGCTTAAACATGAATAATCTCAGCCAGGGAAGCACTCAGGAAACTCTAGCTCTGAGAGAAAACAAAACTGATTCATTAAATGTTATATATCCTTTAAAAACTGGGAACATATGAACCGGAGTTGAATGAATTAAGAACAGGCTGTTCCTTATTATTCTGCAAAATTAGTCTGGCTTCAAAGTTCTCCTAAATTGCAATCTCCTTTTCACTTTCTAACACTTTACATTTCCAGGTACCTAAAATGCACAGCAGAGCTTACCATTGTGTTGTGCATTTTCAACATGCAAGAAATAAAAAAAGACTCCCAAAATGTCTGTTTTAAAACAATAGAGCTGCAATTTACAATGTTATGAAGTTGAGATGACCTTGTACTGGTTATATAACTAGAAAATTAAAATTGGTGGAACATTTAGAAGCTATAATGCAATATGCAATATCTTTGGGAGTAGAATATTTCATCTTGATGTTATTAGGCATTATAGAGGTTAGCAGGGTGTTTTGGAACAACTACTGTCCTTGCAATAAGGTTAGAATAGCCCCTTGACAGTAGACATTTGTTCTTCTCATTTTTGTTTCCAATTCACCAACCCACAAGCAAATACAAAACTACACGAGTGAGTATGAGATGACAATACGAGAGTTCCCATTTTATACCAGTGTGGTTCTCCTTGGAGAATGTTTCAATAGAAAATATTTTGCAATAAAACCTCTGTAAAAGAAGCGAATAGTTTCTGAAGTGAGTGCAGTGCAATTTCCCAGAATTAGATTTTTTTCTCATTTAGAGGTACATACAGATACTTATTTGTAGTTGCAGCCTGTAACAGTGAAATGATATTATACTGAACATCACCACAAAATGTTTTCAATAAATGAGGCAATAGGTATAAACTGACAATAAAAAGTCACTAAAATAAATAACAAAACAAGGAAAGAAGGTGCTCAGGAGAACACATACTTCCAACATATTTTATTAACTCAATCTAATTATAATTATTCAAGTCTTTCTTTTAGCCTGGTTAATACTCTGTTACTAAAGTGTTGAAAAAAAGTTTCCTTTATTTAGAACTTCTATATTCCTGAGAAGACTGTGGACCACTTATTATTGAACAACCTGCTCTGAAAACTCTGTTCACATTTAAAGATTGACAAATTACAGCACACACATTGAGACAATCAACAACTGTTTAAATAAAGCAACTCACAATATTCTTAAAAATATTAATTTACATCATTTCCCAATGTTAATGGATCATTCTTAAAAGAATAACATCATGGATGTGTATTTTTGCCAAGAATGAATAAGTTCTACATTGGCCCATTCCATATCTGTGTACCAAGTTGTATGAAATTCATCCTTTCTTTAGATTTGTTAATAACAAATGAACTAACAAATAAAAAATAAAACTTCCACACATCTTGATTGAAGAATGGAAGAGATGGTCTTATCCAGTTTTGAAAAATATAATAAGATGTGGAAAGTGACAATAATAATTTTGAGTTAAAATGTCTACTAATCTTTGTGTGTGTGCGCGTGTGCCAAGTCATTGTGTTTGACTCAAAATGGAGTCCAAATCACCCATGATATCTTACCGGGGGAAGGTGAGGACTGCAGATGCTGGAGATCAGAGTGGAGAGTGTAGTGCTGGAAAAGCATAGCAGGTCAGGCAGCATCCAAGGAGCAGGGGAATTGACATTTCGAGCATAAGCCTTTCATCATGAATCACCCAGGAAAAACCCTGAAGGGCTTATGCCTGAAATGTTGATTCTCCTGCTCCTCAGATACTGCCTGACCTGCTGTGCTTTTGTAGCACTATACTCTTGACCTTGATATCTTACCAAATAGATGAAATACAGAGCAGTATTAGAAAACAAAATTAAGTTTCAAACTCAGAAAATTCCAGCTCTGTTTTGAAATTTTAATTCATTCATGAGATGTGGGTTTTGCTGGCTGGACCAGGAAGGTGATGCTGAGCTGCCTTCTTGAACTGCTGCAGTCTATTTGCTGTGGGTACACCCACAATGCAGTTTTGGAAGGAGTTCCATTATTATGACCCAAAAACCATGATATATTTCCAAGTTGAGATGATGAGCAGCTTGGATCAGAACTTGGTGGTTTCACATGTACATGCTGCCCTTGTCCTTCTAGATGTTAGTGGTCCTGGATTTACAAAGTGATGTCTAAGAAACCTTGGTGAATTTCTACAGTGTATCTTGCAGATGGTATACACTGCTGCTACTGAGCATCAATGCTTGTGGATGTGGTGCCAATCAAGAGGGCTGCCTTGTCCTGGATTATGTCAAGTTTCTGAAGAATTATTGGAGCCGCATATGTCCAGGCAAGTGGGATGTAATCCATCACACTCCTAGCTTGTGCCTTGCAGATTGTGAGCAGGCTTTGGAGAGTAAGGAAGTGAGTTATCTGCTGCAGGATTCCTAGCTTCTGACTTGCTCTTGTTACTGTGCTTATTTACTAGATAATCTTGTAATAAATGTCACAGGAGATGCACTTTTCTGAAGATATTTTTTACTATTTCATTTGGTTTTGAGTTGCTTCCTCTAGGTCAAACTGGGCACAAATCAATGTTGTGAGCCTTCCACAACCATAAATTATACTGTATTAAGAATATTAAGAATGATAGACTGTTCTGGTAGGAGTGGAATATTGAAATTGTTGCAGCTGTATTAGTGACAAAGTGAGCCAACTGCCTTGATCTTCTCATATTAGTCTAATGGCACAGCACATAGAGCCAATGATGCATCATCACTGTTACTTTGACAAAATATCTACTAAGGAAGGTTATGAAATTTAAATCTTACAGTATTCTTTGGCAAACGGTGGATAATTTACCAAGTTTACATTCTGATTGTTAATTTTTCAACAAAGACATCAATATGATTAGTTTTACGAAATCCACCTGTCTGTTGAGGTGTGTGGGAAAGGTTGGGGCATTCTTTTTGGACTTAACGTTGTTGCTAGGCAATTTATCAATGAATGTTAAAGCACAGCTTTTGACATCTACATATCTGCCTCCTTATGTAAATTCTTAACATTGGATAATTTGGAGTGAATCCAAGAAAAATTAATTTTTTCAGCATTTCAACAACTGTAAATAAAGGATTAAGGTAATTTTGAAATATTGAATTCCATGCATGTGTATTCCTGTGTTTTGTAGGAAGGGTTTTGGTAAAATCAAATATTTATACCAACACACCTCTACATTTAGGTGATATGAAAGCATGCAAAAAGGTGTGATTTATGTCTTAAATGTTCTGTAGTATTTATGCTTACACTCTGTAATACTAATATCATATTTGTAGGTCTTTAAACCTCAAGCACCAGTTCAAGGGAGGTAAGCTTTATCAGTCAGCAAGCACTAATTGCCTGTCTTGAATTCTTCTTCGTTAGATGTTGCTGAGCCATCTTCTTGAACCTCTGCTGTTAGGTTTGGAGTATTTGTCTATACTTGCAGTAATGGTGAAATCCAAACCCGTCTCATTGTAATACTGGTTTCTAAGCAACTTTTGTTCCAGTGGCTAGAGCTATTGATAATTGAGTGGCACAGTTTCTCATCAACATGGCATGGATGTACATCTCGGGTTTGAAATTCAACTGAATGGTTTCTGTGTTCCTAAAGCAATGCCAGTTTAGCTCACTTGATGCCACTCTTACTTGAAAAACAATGGTTGCGTGATCATATCTCAAACAGGATCTAAGCATATCAGTGAGGTAAATATCTCAGTGGCATACTGAAGGAACATTGCATCATCAGAAGTTCCATCTTTCCACTCAGCAGTTAAACCAAGGCTCTATCTCTATTTAATTGTTGTTATGGTTATTATAGACCCCTGAACAAATACAGGGAGTTCTGTCAGTTTGTAGCCAATATTTCACTTTCAGCCAATATCACCAAAAACAGATTAATTGTTCATTTATCTTATTTTCTGTTTGTGGGTCCTTCACTATGTGGAACCTACTACTGTTTCAGCTGAAATAACTGTGACCCCATTTCAAGACTCTTCATCGGTAAATAGTTAAAAATCACCCAACACCAGGTTATAGTTCAACTGTTTTATTTGGAAGTACTAGCTTTCAGAGCACTGCTCCTTCATCAGATTTTGGACTATAACCTGGTATTGTATCATTTTTAACTTTGTACACCCCAGTCCAACTTCCAAATCATCACTTCATTGGTAATGATAGCTTCTATTGAATATCCTTGTTCAGACTCTTTCTGGGAGTTTATATTCAAGTTTGTGCCCAGTGAGAAAAAAAATCTCAGGGGATATATATTGGCATTGAAAAGTCTGCAGAGCACATTCACCATAATGTAACCAGGACTCCAAGCTTTAAATTATTAGGGTGCATCAAGTTTGTAATCCTTGAGTTTAGAAGGTTAATGTTTTTAAAATGATAATGACATCTAATAGGGTTACTACTGAGAAATTATTTCATCTGCTGAGGGAAATGCAAAACAAAAGGGACAAATTTGAAAATTAAAGCTAGGCCAGTTACAACTGAAAACAGGAAACACTTTTTCCTCAGGACAACAGGTAGTGGAAATTTCTACCTCAACCATTTTTAGATGTTAAGGCAAGATTATATTTTCCAGACTGATGTCGATAGTTAAGACTATAAATCAAGCTGGAAGAATTGTATTGAGTGCAGGTCAGCCAAGACCTAATGGAATGCCCAAACAGACAGATGGGTCAGACAGAAGGGTATACTTTAATTTTACAATTTGTTCATGGTAAGTAGACAATAATGTGGTGCTGGAAAAGCACAGGAGGTCAGGCAGCAACTGAGGAGCAGGAGAATCACATGGATAATAAGCCCTGATGAAGAGCTTATGCCCAAAACATCAATTCTCCTGCTCCTCGGATGCTGCACTTTTCCAGCACTTTTCCAGCACCACACTCGTGACTCTGATCTTCAGCATCTGCAGCCCTCACTATTTACTCTCTGTGTAGACCAGACCAAGTAATGACAGCAGTTTTCAAAGAATCCCTACAATATGGGAACAGGCCCTTTAGCCCAACAAGTCCACACTGACCCTCCGAAGAGTAACCCACCCAGACCTATTATCCTACATTTACCTTTGATTAATGCACCTAACAGATCCCTGAACAACATGGGCAATTCACCTAACCTGCATATCTTTGGATTGTGGGAGGAAACACTTGCATACACAGAAAGAATATGCAAACTCCACACAGACAGTCACCCGAGGCTGGAATCGAATCTGGGACCCTGGTGCTGTGAGGCAGCAGTGCTAGCCACTGAGCCACCACGCCACCACGCCACCCTAAAGAATAGCTCCTTTTTCTCAAGAATATTAACAAAGGAGGTGAGTTTCTTCAACAATCAAAAGTCAGCTCCACATTTTATTGAATTCAAATTTCAGCATTTCCAGTGTTTGGATTCAAGCCCATGTATCCAATACATTAGCCTGGGGCTCCAGATCATTTGTCCAGTGATGTTACCATTATGCGACCAGCTTTTTATTTGTTATTCCCTGCAATGTTCTGAAGATGTGTGCAATATTTTGTACTTCACCTACTTACTATAAATACGATTGGAGATTTCAAACATGAAATGAAAGTGAGTAATATATACCATTATATTCAGTCATGTCAGAGTTTGTAAGATGGATAAAGCATTGATGAATTTAAAGTTGCAACTTAAAATAAAATCACCTACCCTGAGTCCAGAAATTATTTTATATCCAATGATCAAAAAACACTAATGTGTTTTGAATTTCTCAATTCTTAATTTAAC